>NC_084475.1:102500-420625 GCF_027409185.1 Cynocephalus volans | reverse complement strand
ACAGGAAAGCCCTGGAAATTCCAGGATTTCATCTACCCGAATTCCTTGTGCCTGAAGCATAAATTCCACATTGGGAAGGAATGAGGAATAAACCTACAATAACAGGGGTATGAGGAAGATCTTCAAGAACTTTGTGATCTAAGCACGACATTTACCTTTTGTGTTAAAAATGAAGAGGAACCACTGGAGAAATTAGTCTTAGCTTCCCCTCTCTCCTCCTAGGTAAAATTTTATCCTCATTCAGTTCATAGGATTTTTATGGTTGATATGATTATATCATATACATAATATATATTATTATATATTATAGTATATATAATATTATATATATTATTATATTATAGTATATTATTATATTTTATATTAATTTTACAAAGGAACAATCTGTAATGAATTGAGCAAACACACACACATACACATCGGAGCTTCGTCACATAAGTGAGAGAAGCAGTCCTCTCCAATGACCGTCATGGGTTTCGTACTCCTTTTCAGTTTTGGGCATCCGGTTTAGAAAGGACATTGAATATTCTTTGGGAAGGTAAATGTTAACTTGGGTTTTGCACCTTGATTATGCCATTGTCGTTCTCCAGGGCCTCCTAATTTCCTGCTTGGGGCCCCTTGACAAATGAGTCTGTTTTCCTGACTGCTGTTGCTAGGAAGCAACTTGCTTCAATACCAGCTTCTCACACTTCCCACTGATTTCACTGTTTTCCAGATGTGTTCAGACCCACAGATTAAACGATAGACAAGAGGCAGAAGGAAGGCATTTTACTGCAATATGTTTTGGTGGTGTTATCATAAACAATTCTTGAATTGGCCTATTGAAACAGAGGAAAATATATCGATAATTCACACATTGTAAAATTACCAGAAGTATTTAATTTTCGTGGACACAAAATGCCCTTTACAAATACCATTAGGAGTCTGCAAAAATGTAATAAAACACTTCCTAGCTTTCTTTGGGGAGCCATTGTGCTTTATAGTTTTGAGAGGGGGTTTATAATACTTTTCTGCTTCTGTTTAATAAAATAGACAATGAGCGGTTTTCAAAAAGAAGGATTTCCTCAATAGAAAATAAATGAAATAAATGACTTCTTTACTTGTTGCACACAAAAAAATCCATAAGCATGGTCAAAAGATGATTTAATGATGGAAGCTGATTCAAGTTGTTATGGCAACTAGAATCTGAAAGTACCTGGTTGTGAGTGTGTGTTTTATTTCCTCTCCACTACCTTTTCCTTTCTTAAAGAAATAGAAAAAAAAAAGTTGTTTTCCATCTGGTTTAATCACAGTGTTAAAATACCAGTGTCGAGAAAAGTATCTAATAAGGATAATTTCACATCTGTTGCAAGACAAGTGATATTTCACCTTTATAAGAAATAAATACAATCCTGCAAAAGTCTTTTAGGAGAAAAGAACATGATTGTACATTATCATAAATTGTGAAAGAATCCTTTTAATAATCTTAGGCTGTTATTCTCTAACTTGAATTACAACACTAGATTGACCTTTTGGTTTCTATTTTTTTTCCACCCAAAGAGGAGAAGGTGGAGTTGTGGTTGCGGAGAGGGTTGTAGATGGCGTTGTTAGTTAATGTTCCTCACCATAGTAGCTTCTGTCAATTGTTGATGTAGCAGCTTCTCTTTCTTTTTTTGTGTTCTTCTAATGCTAATGAAATAAGGTTCTTTTCTTTGAAACTGAAACTTTAAAAATACACATCTTTAAAAAATAAGAATTATGTGAAACGGTTTACTTGCTGCAGTTGGTCACTATTTAATATCACAACATTCTCTTTATTATGTCTTCTGAAGGTGAAATTATTATGAAATCCACACTGGCAATCAATCAGTGAGGGGACTCTAACTAGAAAGCCCCATTGGAATCCATCTCTTAAGGTAGGTGAAACATTTCATGAATAGGGAAGAATTATTTTCACTTTCTTTTGAGGGCAAGTTATGGATTTTTTGGAATATCCTATCTTGGATTGTAGGGAGGAGCAAAGCCACTCATCTGATTCCTGCTGTCTTGCTGTTCCAAACAGTAATCAAACAAGATGTTTTAGTGTCTTCCTTTTCATCCTTTATGGAAGAAATATTTGAAAGAAAGTGAGCCAAAACACCGGGTACTGATCAAGCTTTATTAAAGGAAAAGAATCTGCCAGGCTGCACTCAAAATGGAGAGCAGCAACCAGCGTCAGGGAGGGAGGGCTTATATAGACTGTGAGGAAGGCTGACGTAATCAGGGAGGGGATTGTGCTGCTGTGGAAGGTAAGGCTGGCTGATGTGATCAGGTGGAAGGCTGCACCCATGTGGAAGTAGAGGAGTTTCTATTCTCATATACCATGAGGTTTCTCATAAGGGAAAGGCTGGTGGCCATATTGTGCTCAGTGTGTACAAAATGGCCCCAGTCATGTCCAAGATGGCGCCAGTCACATCCAAGGTCCATCAGTATTGATCCCATTTCAGCATCTCATAGATTCATTTCATAGGTACTTTATTCTGAAGAATCATTAATCTTTAAAAAGGTTAACCTACAGAAAAAGTGTCCTTGTGGCCATGTGTAGTTACATTCAGCTAGGAGTATTGAGAAGGATAATGCCATCAGAGGTTGTCTCTGTGCTCCTGTGATCTCTATATGTTACTCTATAAATGACAAAACAGGATTGTCTGTTGTTTGTGAAAACAATGCTGTTAATCTGTGATCAATGTGTCCTTTCATCCTGGGTTACTTTTCTGATGCTCCAATAAAAAGAGGTTCATTAGACAGAAAGCTGAATGTACAGAAACCAGGTAGTGAACTGATCATGAGGGTTTCCTTTAAATTTAGTCTCCCATTGAGCACCAACATGAGTTAATATTATTTCTTAACACCAAGAATTCATAACTTATAACAAATAGGTGTGTCACAGCAGTTTATGTAAATCCGCTGTACTGGGTACGGGTAACTCTACACCTGTGTTATAGTTTGGATTCTCAGCTCCCTTAGGAACAGAAAGTAAAACACTAATTGAAAAAGGAAAAACTTTATTTATAAAGCACTACTTAACATATGGAGTGGAAGTAGTAAGTCTGTAGTAAACCATTTAATTGAAAATCCTCAGATTGTAAAATGCTGGAAAATCGTGAGTTACTTGGACCCTGACTACTGGAATTACTCAAGTTAAATATGCACGATTGCCAGGTAGGAAATATTTTCCAAAAGAAGCAGGGAGTTTTTAAACTCACTGCGGCAGACTATATTTATCAGGAAGAAAATTGTAGATTCTCGAAAGTGTTTTTTGACCAAAACAAGATTAATAATTACTCTAAAGAAACTCAAAAAGTCTAAGTGACTTAGGTTTACACTGTTAACAGTGGCAAATCTAGAAATTCAAAACAACATACCTTAGAAACCAGCTTCCAGGAAACTTAGGCTTCTGTGAAACTTTTTATTAAACTAATTTATCGATATCTGGTGTCTTGTTTGTGTGGAAAATAATTATTTCTGTTTTTTTAAGCTAGGAGTCCTTTGTCTATTATCCTAAAAGGGCATGCATTTTTTATTCAGATTTTTTTTACTGCATAGCCAATAAAAATATCCCTCTTTTCTATAACTCCACTCCTGGGCAAATTTCTAAACCCAAACTGCTTGCTGAGAGAACACTCTTGTATTGTTTTTTATGCCTGGGTGCCTTAAGACAGTCAATCTCTGGGGAAGCTTAAGATACAACTCCCTTTTAATGTGGGCAGTACGACTGTGTAACAAATTACCCCTAGACTCACTGTCTGAAAACAAAACATATTTATTATCTTATACTTTTTGGAGGTTGGGCATTCAGGGGCAGCTTAACTGGCTTGGGTTGTAGTCAAGATGTCAGCTGGAGCTGTAGTCATCTGAGGCTCGACTGGAACAGAAGCATTGGCTTCAAAGATGACTCACTCACGTGGCCAATGACAGGAAGCCTCTGCTCCTCTCTGGCTATTGTCAAGAAACTTAGTTCCTGTCTTTATGGGCCTCCCCACAGGGCTACTTGAATATTATGACATGGTGACTGGCTTCTCTCAAAGCAAGTGACCCAAGAGAAAGAAAAGGAGAAAGCCATAGTGCTTTTTGAGACCCAGTCTTGGGAGCACACGTCATCACATCTGCCACATTGAATCTATTAGAAACAAGGGACTAGTGACAGCCCACATTCAAGGAGTCGAATTAGCCTCCGCCTCTCAAAGAGAGAAGTGTCGATCAATTTTAGGATGTATTTTAGAATCAAAACAAATGATAATTAGCAGGACCTATATGATTCCTGCTCTCAAGAGATTGATCTTGAGATATGAGGAGCACACGGGGAAGGCAGATTGAAGATATCAAGACATAGAAGTCAAGACTTAGCAGAAGCCTCTCCATAGAGGAAAAAGAATATATATGGTATAGATGGTGAGGTGGGGTGCTGGTGGCTCAAATACTGTAGAAGCAATGACACAGAACACCTGTTCACTGTAACAGCAGGAGGTCAACAGCCTGTTGTTGATCTTGGATTCTGGACTAACACTTGAAATTCAGCCTCATGGTTATTCTGGAGTTTGTGAGAGATAATCTGTTGTTCTGACTTCCATTACTACTACCGCTCTATCACTTTAGGTAGCTCTTGAAAATCAAACAAAATGAAGGAACTAATATAGTTTTTAAGTTTATTTTTTCTTTAAAGGAAAAAAAATAAAATTCATTTACCGTGAAAAATTGGCAATTACTGAAGAATACCAAAATAAAAGCACCAATAACTCCATCACTAAGAAAAAAGTATATTTCTCATTTTATAATATAATTTATCATTTTTCAATGTATTTTACATAGATAGTTAATGTTTTGATTTTTTTGCTTACCATTGTATAAGTGCCATCAAAACTCTTTGTAAATCCTAATTATTTTTTAAATCATCTTGGCTGAGTATAATTTACATAGAAAAATTCACTAATTAACTGCACAATTTGAATTTTGACAAATTGTATGCCATGGTCTAATCACTGTCAAAAATCATTACCTAGAACATTTTTATCAACCCAAAAGGTTCTCTAGTGTCACTTTGCAGTCAATTTCCTATTCCTACCCCTGAATCCTACTGCTGACCTGCTTTCTGTCACTATAGTTTTGCTTTTTCTAGCATTTTATGTAAATGGAAACATACAGTACGTAGTGTTTGGTCTGGCTTCTTTCACTTAGCATAATAGTTTTGGGATTTATCTGTAATGTTGCATGTATCAATAATGTTTTCCTATATATTGCTGAGTAGTAATCTATTATACGATATACTACAATTTGCTTACGTACTCACCAGTTGGTAGACATTTTGGTTGTTTCCATAGGTGAGCTATTATCAATTAATCTGCTCTGAATAGTTAAATACAATTCTTTTAGTGAACATATGTTTTCATTTCTCTTACGTAAATTTCTGAGAATATAATTGCTGGGTTGTATGGTGAGTGTATTTAACGCTATAAAAAAAATTACCAAACTGTTTTCCAAAGTAGCTATATCATTTTCCATTTCCACCAGCAATGTATGAAAATTCCAGTTGCCCCACATCCTTGTCAACATTTGATTTTGACTATCTTTTTAATTTTGGACATTCTAGTATGTTTTAATTTGCACTTTTCTAATGATACCGAACGTGTTCTTGTGTGATGAGTTTGCTCGGGGTGCTTTTAAAAAGTACCACAGACTGGGTGTCTTAAAGAACAAAAACTTACTTTCTCACATTCTGGAGGCTAAAAGTTCAGGATCAAATTGTCAGCAGGGCTGGTTTCTTCTGAGGCCTCTCTCCTTGGCTTGTAGACAGCTGACTTCTTTCTGTGTCTTCACATGGTCTTTCCTCTGTCTGTATCTGTGTCCTAATCTCCTCTTTTTATAACAGCACTAGTCATATTGGATTAGGGTCCACTCTAATGACCTCATTTTAACTTAATTACCTTTGAAAAGACCATATCTCAAAATACAGTCACAATCTGAGTTATGGAGGGTTCAGACTTCAACATATAAATTTGGTTGGGGTGATACAAGGAGACACAATTCTCTCATAACAATGTGCTTACTTTTCATTAATATTTATTATTTAATGAAATGCCTATTCAGATTTTTTTCCTTTTTTTTTATGACTTTAAAAAATTGAATTGATAGACTTCTTCACATATTCTGGATACAAGTCCTTTATTTTATATATAATATATACATTTAGTACACATAAAATATATAAAATATGTATTATGTATATATATATTTATTAAATATATATAATTTTATTATGCATAAAAAATAAAGGACTTGCTTCCTATATTAGCCCATTTTCTGTCACTCATAACAGAATACCAGTTCAAAACCATGATAATCCCTTAAACCATTAACCCTTCACTACACAAATGAATAAACTAATCCATTTATGACAGCATAGTCTCCATGATCCAGTCACCTGCTAATGGTCCCACCTTTCAACACTGCCACATTGGGAATCAAGCCCCCACTTGAGCTTTTAAAGGGACAAACATTTAGACCATAGCATTTCCTTTTATGTATTGTGAATGTTTTCCCCATGTCTGTGGCTTGCCTCTTCATTTTCTTTATTTTAATGTTTATTTATTTATTTATTATTGAAACATAATGGGTTGTACATATCTGTGCTCAAATCAGGATTATTAGTATATTCAATATTATACATAATTAATCATTTTTAATGGCCCTTTATTGGTTACTTTGTTATTCACATTCCCCTTTCCCCTTACCCATCTCTAGTAACGTCAGTTCTGTTCTCTCCCTTTGAAAGCTAAATGTATTGTTATGATTGTTGTATCTTTCTTTCTTTTCTTAATCAATCAATTAACTAATTATTATTATTTTTTAGTTCTCACTTATGACCGAGGACATGTGGTATTTCTCTTTCCATGCCTGGCTTATTTCACTTCACATAATTGTGTCTGAATTCATCCATGTTGCTGCAAATGGCAGAATTTCATTCTTTTTTTATGACAGAGTAGTATTCCATTGTGTATATACACCACATTTTCCTTGTCCAGTCATCCAACAATGGACATTTAGGTTGGTCCCAACTCTTGGCTATTATCAATAGAACAGCAATAAACATGGGAGTGCAAGCATCCCGTCAACATGATGATTTCCATTCCTTGGGCTGTATACCCAGCAGTGGGATTGCTGGATCGTGTGGCAGTTCTATCTGTAGTCGTCTGAGGAAATTCCATACTGTTTCCCATAATGGCTGCCCCAATCTACAGTCCCACCAACAGTGTAGTGCATTCTTTGATGGCAGTTCTTGGTTTGTGCATGTGTCATTTCTAAGAAATCTTTCCCTAAGCTAGGTCACAGATATATTTTCCAGTTTTCTTCTGGAAGTTGATTACCTTCAGTTTTTACATTTTATGAAACTGGTTTTATTATAGTGTGAGGTAAGTAAGGAGGTTTGTTTTTGTTTTGTTTTGTTTTCCTAACATATAGATATCTACTTATACCAGCATCACTTATTGAAAACAGTATTCTTTTTCTTTGAATTATTTTGTGACCTTTGTTGAAAATCAATTGACAACACATGTCTGTGTCTCAGTACAGCATTGCCTTGTTGACTGCAGCTTTGTGTTAAGTCTTGAAATCAGATAGTGTGGGTCCCAACCTTGTGCTTCTCCATAAAAGCTGTTTTGGCTATTCTAGTTTCTTACGATTCCATAGAAATTTTAGAATCAGCTAAATAATTTATGTTTTATGAAAAAGCCTGCTGGGACTTTCAAGACAAGATCAGACGCATTCAGGGTGGTATGGCTGTAGACTAGCCTGCTGGGATTTTAAGTGGCATTTTGTTGAATCTGTATATCAATTTGGGGAGAATTGACATCTTAACACTATAGAGCTAAAGGAGTTAAAAATATGCCACTTTGGCATATTGATCTGCCTATTGTCCAATATCTGCAAGTACTTTTTTTCATATATTTTATATATTTTTCTGGTTATTTAAGGCAGGAAAGTAAATTAAGTCCTTATTTTTCTATCTTGGTCAATAGTAGAACTTCTATCCTAATCATTTTAACCATTGCATTAAAAAAGCTTACGTTTATAAATAGCATAATTTTATTAATTTTGTTCCAAACGTTGCATTTAAGTTATTTCCAATTTATCAAAACTCTTGCTTTGATTTAAAAAAAAATCATTGTATATAAATCTTTGAAGTAGTTATTATTTTGCTCAGATAGTTTCCCTCACAGGGAAATTACTGGATTACAAGTTTTTAAGCACTTTTTATGTTCTTGATACTTAGGGAGCAAATTACTTTTCAGAAAGCAAGTGCCTATGTATAGAAATCCCTGCTTATACCAATAGCTAACATTTAGTGAGCTCTTAATATGTCTGAGGAACTATTACAGGTTCGTTCACAAATACCAGTTTGTTCAATCCTCACAACAAACTTCTGAGATAGACACTATTATTTAGCCCATTTAAAAGATGAGGAAACTAAGGTACAAGATTTAAATACTTAAAACCAAGATTTTAAGTAGCAGCTGCTAAGTGATGAGTCCAGAATTTGAACACAAGCAATGAGGCTCCAGGACTTTCATTCTAACCACTACACATCCTCTTACAAACATTATCACTTAAAATCTTTGCAAATTAAACACTCACAAAATGTTATCTCATTCTTTCAATGGATTGATTACTAGTAGAATTGAAATAGTTTTGGTATTTCTTAGCATTTTATTTCTTCTTTTATAGACTACCTATTTGTGTCTTTTGCTTGTCATATCTCTTTAAATTAGCTATCCTAAAAGAGGAAATGTGAATTGGGGCCATGAACTTCCAGAGTTCACTATTCCAGCTCTGTACAAATAGCTCAAGATCCCAGACTCTAGAGTTACTCTGCAGATAGTGGGCGAAATGTCAGTCTTGTCCACAGCAGTCATATCTGTGGTGAAGAAGACCTGTTCTAACAGTTTCTACTCTAGGTTGTTCTCAGTAAGTTTGTGGAGAGGCAAACAATGAAGAGGAAAATGAAAGGTTTTCAAATGCCCTTAGAGTTAGTGGCTTAAAAGAGAACTTGAAATAGTATCAAGGGCAGCCAACACTACCCTACTTTGAAGGGGGAAAACATTTAATTTGAAGAATCATTTGGTCAGTAGGTAACCAATAACATTCTAAAATTGGTTTTAAGGCTATATTTATAGTGCTTTTTGGTAATTCTAATTATAAGAGTTAGTTTTGGCTTAAAGATAGACTTGAAGACAGCATCAAAGTACTTCAAATTCCTTTCAGAAATTTTTCTCAGAACAAATGACACACGGAAAGTAAATACTATAAATGCATTTATATTGTAAAAGACTGGCAAAGATATTCAATTATATTTCTAAAATAAAGCATTTTCATTAGTCTAGAATAACAATTCCCCATTTCACTAACAAAATAAGCTTAGTGTTTTAATATATAAATGTACAAAGTCATTAATTTTATATGTAATATAAATTTAGCATATAATATTAGAAAAACAAGGGAATCTTTTTTATTTTTATAACTCGCTTATTCAAGATATCTCACCATTAATGATTAAGATAGGCTGGTTTAACCAAACAAGAATGTCACATTGGCAATTTTATTTATTTATTTATTTATTTATTTATTTATTTTTAAAAGATGACCGGTAAGGGGATCTTAACCCTTGACTTGGGGTTGTCAGCACCACACTCACCCAGTGAGCGAACCGGCCATCCCTACATAGGGATCCGAACCCGTGGCCTCGGTGTTTTCAGCCCCACACTCTCCCAAGCAAGCCATGCGCCGGCCCCTCACATTGGCAATTTAACTCATCATTTACTGAGAATCTACTCCATGCCAAATAGGAACTGTGCTAGACTCTAAGTTATTTCTTTTTGCCTCAGTTTCTTTTGGTAAAATAGTGATGACTAGTACTGACAGTCTCCACACCCTGGATAAATTTAACCATGTGCTCTCTAATGCCTTTTCAAACTCACAAGATATAAGGAACATTTTCATGTGGAAATGGTCATAAGGTTATACCTCTTTCATGGAATGAATAGGGAAATGTTCTCTTTTTTTCATCTCCCTGTAAGAGTTGTATATGGGACTAGATCAGTATGTCTCTAGAGTTTGGTTGGAACTGTCTGTAAAATCCTCAAGTCTTGATGCTTACTTTTGAGAAAACTTTTCCAACTACTGATTCAGTGACTCCCAAGAACACACTACAGATTTAAAGTGCCCTAACAATCTCTTACTTGGACCACTTACTGAGAAAACTTATTCTCTAAAAATTATAGTTTACCAGCAACTTTGCTGTTTGAACTTACATCGATAAGAATTAAACTCCTCACTCATGCTAGGACAATCTAACTACCACCAGAATCACGATACAAAGCATTTTCATTACTCCAAAACTTCTATTTTGCCCCATTTCCATAAAGCCTCTCAACACTCCCAGCCCTATTCTGATCTGCTTTCTGTCACTATAGATTAGTTTTGCCTTTTAAAAAATCGCAATGAAATGGAAGCTCATAACTACGACATTCATCCATACTGTGTATATAAGCAATTCATTTATTTTTATTGCTCAGTGGTATTCCACTGTATAGATATGCCACATTTTGTTTACCCATTTGTCAGCTAATGGATATTGGGTTGATTCCAGTTTTTGGCTATAAAGAATAAAACTGCTATAAACACTCATTCATGCTCGCATCTTTTTGTGGACATATGTTTTCACTGATCTTGAGTAAATACAACAAAGTGGAATGGTTGAGTTGTAGGGTAAGTGTATTCTTAACTTTATAAAATCTGTCCAACAATTTCCCAGAGGGATTATATACCATTTTACACTTCCATCAGCAATGTATGGAAGTTCCAGTGTCTCTTAATTCTGATTATAGCTATTCTAATGTATATTGTGGGATTTCAATTCTCTTAAATTTGTTGAGACTTACTTTATGGCTAGCATCTTTTCCGTTCTGGAAAACATTCCACGTGTATTTCAGAAGAATGAGTTCTTTTTTTTTTTTTTTTTAATTTTATTTTGTCGATATACATTGTGGCTGATTATTGTTGCCCCTTACCAAAACCTCCCTCCCTCCTCCCTCTCCTCCCTCCCCCCTTACAATGTCCTTTCTGTTTGCTTGTCGTATCAACTTCAAGCAATTGTAGTTGTTATATCTTCTTCCCCACCCCCCGGTTTTTTTTTTTTGTGTGTGTGTGTGTGTGTGTGTGTGTGTGAATTTATATATTAATTTTTAGCTCCCACCAATAAGTGAGAACATGTGGTATTTCTCTTTCTGTGCCTGACTCGTTTCACTTAATATAATTCTCTCAAGGTCCATCCATGTTGTTGCAAATGGCAGTATTTCATTCATTTTTATAGCTGAGTAGTATTCCATTGTGTAGATGTACCACATTTTCCATATCCACTCATCTGATGATGGACATTTGGGCTGGTTCCAACTCTTGGCTATTGTAAAGAGTGCTGCGATGAACATTGGGGGACAGGTATACCTTCGACTTGATGATTTCCATTCCTCTGGGTATATTCCCAGCAGTGGGATAGCTGGGTCATATGGTAGATCTATCTGCAATTGTTTGAGGAACCTCCATACCATTTTCCATAGAGGCTGCACCATTTTGCAGTCCCACCAACAATGTATGAGAGTTCCTTTTTCTCCACAACCTTGCCAGCATTTATCGTTCAGAGTCTTTTGGATTTTAGCCATGCTAACTGGGGTTAGATGGTATCTCAGTGTGGTTTAGATTTGCATTTCCCGGATGCTGAGTGATGTTGAGCATTTTTTCATAGGTCTGTTGGCCATTTGTATATCTTCCTTAGAGAAATGCCTACTTAGCTCTTTTGCCCATTTTTAAATTGGGTTGCTTGTTTTTTTCTTGTAAAGTTGTTTGAGTTCCTTATATATTCTGGATATTAATCCTTTGTCAGATGTATATTTTGCAAATATTTTCTCCCATTCTGTTGGTTGTCTTTAACTCTGTTAATTGTTTCTTTTGCTGTGCAGAAGCTTTTTAGTTTGATATAATCCCATTTGTTTATTTTTCCTTTGGTTGCCCATGCTTTTGGGGTCGTATTCATGAAGTCTGTATCCAGTCCTATTTCCTGAAGTGTTTCTCTTATGTTTTCTTTAAGAAGTTTTATTGTTTCAGGGTGTATATTTAAATCCTTAATCCATTTTGAGTTGATTTTAGTATATGGTGAGAGGTATGGGTCTAGTTTCATTCTCCTGCATATGGATATCCAGTTATCCCAACACGATTTGCTGAAGAGGCAGTCCTTTCCCCAGTGAATAGGCTTGGTGCCTTTGTCAAAGATCAGATGGTGGTAAGTGTGTGGGTTGATTTCTGGATTCTCTATTCTATTCCATTGATCAGTGTGTCTGTTTTTATGCCAGTGCCATACTGTTTTGGTTATTATAGCTTTGTAGTATAGCTTAAAGTCAGGTAGTGTTATGCCTCCAGTTTATTTTTTTTGCTCAGCATTGCTTTGGCTACGCGTGGTCTTTTGTTATTCCATATAAATGTCTGGATAGTTCTTTCCATTTCTGAGAAAAATGTCATTGGAATTTTGATGGGGATTGCATTGAATTTGTATATCACTTTGGGTAGTATGGACATTTTCACTATGTTGATTCTTCCAATCCAAGAGCATGGGATATCTTTCCATCTTCTTGTATACTCTCTAATTTCTCTCAGCAGTGGTTTGTAGTTCTCATTATAGAGATTTTTCACCTCCTTGGTTAACTCAATTCCTAAGTATTTTATTTTTTTGGTGGCTATTGTAAATGGGCAGGCTTTCTTGATTTCTCGTTCTGCATGTTCACTATTGGAGGAAAGAAATGCTACTGATTTTTGTGTGTTGATTTTGTATCCTGCTACTGTGCTGAAATCATTTATCAATTCCAAGAGTTTTTTTGTAGAGGTTTTAGGCTGTTCGATATATAGGATCATGTCATCTGCAAACAGGGACAGTTTGACTTCATCTTTTCCAATCTGGATGCCCTTTATTTCCTTCTCTTCTCTGATTGCTCTGGCTAGTACTTCCAACACTATGTTGAATAGGAGTGGTGAGAGTGGGCATCCTTGTCTAGTTCCTGTTCTTAAAGGAAAAGCTTTCAGCTTTTCCCCATTCAGGATGATATTGGCAGTGGGTTTGTCATATATGGCTTTAATTATGTTGAGATACTTTCCCTCTATACCTAACTTATAGAGGGTCTTTGTCATGAATGAGTGCTGAACTTTATCAAATGCTTTTTCAGCATCTATAGAGATGATCATATGGTCCTTGTGTTTGACTTTATTAATATGGTGTATCACATTTATTGATTTGCATATGTTGAACCAAACTTGCATCCCTGGGATGAATCCCACTTGATCGTGGTGAATAATTTTACGTATGTGTTGCTGTATTCTGTTTGCTAGTATTTTAGTGAGGATTTTTGCATCTATATTCATCAAGGATATTGGCCTGTAGTTTTCTTTTTTGGTTATATTTTTACCTGGTTTTGGTAACAGGGTGATGTTTGCTTCATAGAATGAGTTTGGGAGATTTGTGTCTGTTTCAATCTTTTGCAATAGTTTGTAAAGAATCGGTGTCAATTCCTCTTTGAATGTTTGGTAAAATTCTGCTGTGAATCCATCTGGTCCTGGGCTTTCCTTTGTTGGGAACCTTCTGATAACAGCTTCAATCTCTTTTATTGTTACTGGTCTGTTCAAATTTTCTACGTCTTGATGGTTCAGTTTTTGGAGCTTGTGTGTGTCCAGAAATTTATCCATTTCCTCCAGATTTTCAAATTTGTTGGCGTATAGTTGTTTATAGTAGTCTCGAATGATTCCTTATATTTCAGATGAATCAGTTGTAATATCGCCTTTTTCATTTCTAATGTTTGTTATTTGAATCTTCTCTCTTCTTTTTTTTTTGTTAGCCATGCTAATGGTTTGTCAATTTTATTTATCTTTTCAAAAAACCAACTTTTTGATTCATTGATCTTTGTATTGTTTTTTGGGTTTCAATTTCATTCAGTTCTGCTCTGATCTTAATGATTTCTTTCCATCTGCTAACTTTAGGTTTGGATTGTTCTTGTTTTTCTAGACCTTTAAGGTGAAGTGTTAGGTTGTTCACTTGCCATCTTTCCATTCTTCTGAGGTGAGCATTTAATGCAATAAATTTCCCCCTTAATACTGCTTTTGCAGTATCCCACAGGTTTTGGTATGATGTATCATTATTTTCATTAGTTTCAATAAATTTTTTGATTTCCTGCTTGATTTCTTCTTGGACCCATATGTCATTAAGTAGAATGCTGTTTAATTTCCATGTGTTTGTATATTTTCCAGAGTTTCGTTTGTTATTAATTTCTAGTTTTAATCCATTGTGGTCTGAGAAGATACATGGGATAATTCCAATTTTTTTGAATTTGTTGAGACTTGATTTGTGACCTAATATGTGATCTATCCCGGAGAATGATCCATGTGCTGATGAGAAGAATGAATATTCTGAGGTTGTTGGGTGGAATGTTCTGTAGATATCTGCCAATTCCAATTGGTCTAGAGTCTTGTTTAGATCTTGTGTTTCTCTACTGATTCTTTGCCTAGATGATCTGTCTAATATTGACAGTGGGGTGTTCAGGTCCCCTGCCATTATGGTATTAGTGTCTATTTCCTTCTTTAGGTCTAATAGAGTTTGTTTTATAAATCTGGCTGCTCCAACATTGGGTGTGTACATATTTATGATTGTTATGTCTTCTTGATGGATCAGTCCTTTTATCATTAAGTAGTGTCCCTCATTGTCTCTTTTTATGGTTTTCAGTTTAAAGTCTATTTTGTCAGATATAAGAATAGCTACTCCAGCTCGTTTTTCTTTTCTGTTTGCATGGTAAATCTTTTTCCATCCTTTCACTCTTAGTCTATGTGAGTCTTTATGGGTGAGGTGGGTCTCTTGTAGGCAGCATATAGTTGGGTCCTGCTTTTTGATCCAGTCAGCCAGTCTGTGTCTTTTGATTGGAGAATTTAAGCCTTTTACATTAAGAGTTGTTATTGAAAGGTGTTGATTTATTCCTAGCATTTTATTGGTTGTTTGGTTTTCTTAGGTGTCTTTTGATCCTTGCTTTCTGATTTACTGTTTGGTTTCTGTATTTGTTGGTTCCTTAGGTTGTAGATAGTGTTTTTGTTTGTTTGTTTTCTCTTCATGAATGCCATTTTTATTATACTAGTGGGTTTTGATTTTTGGGGTTTTTTTTTGGCAGTGGTAGCTATTATTCAGGAACCAAACCCAGTACTCCCTTGAGGATTTCTTGTAAGGGTGGTTGTGTGGTTGTGAACTCCTGCAGTTTTTGTTTGTCTGAGAAATATACTATTTGCCCTTCATTTCGGAAGGATAGCCTTGCAGGGTAGAGTATTCTTGGCTGGCAATCTTTGTCTTTTAGTATCTTGAATATATCATCCCATTCCTTTCTAGCTTTTAGGGTTTGTGATGAAAAGTCTGATGTTAGCCTGATTGGGGCTCCCTTATAGGTGATTTGACACTTCTCTCTTGCAGCTTTTAAGATTCTCTCTTTGTCTCTGAGTTTTGCCAGTTTGACTATAACATGTCTTGGAGAAGGCCTTTTGGGGTTGAATACGTTTGGAGATCATTAAGCTTCCTGGATCTGAAGATCTGTGATTTTTCCTATACCTGGGAAGTTTTCTGCCACTATTTTGTTGAATATGTTTTCAATGGAATCTCCATTTTCCTCCCCTTCTGGAATACCCATGACTCGGATATTTGAGTGCTTAAGGTTGTCTGATATCTCTCTCAGATTTTCTTCAATGTCTTTGATTCTTTTTTCTTTTTTTTGTCTGCTTGTTTTATTTCAAACAGCCCATCTTGAAGTTCAGAGGTTCTCTCTTCATCTTCCGCAAGCCTGCTGGTTAAACTCTCCATTGTGTTTTTTATTTTGCTGAATAACTTCTTCAGTTCGGCAAGTTCTGCTACATTTTTTTTCAGGACATTGATTTCCTTGTACATTTCCTCTTTCAGATCCTGTATACTTTTCCTCATTTCATCATGATGTCTAGCTGAGTTTTCTTGTATCTCATTCAGTTTCCTTAGAATTATCACTCGAAATTCCTTGTCAGTCATTTCAAGGGCTTCTTGTTCTATAGGATCTAGAGTTTGAGATTTATTAACTTTTGGTGGTGTACTTTCTTGATTTTTTGTATTTCTGGTATCTTTTTTTGATGTTTATTCATTGTGGCAGGGGGTTTCACAGTCCACCGTTTTGAGACTATTGACTAACTAAGATATTGCTGTGGTTGCCAATTTTGTATGGCTACCTCCGTGACTGCTCAGTTGGCCTCTAGTGCCTTGTGTGTATGGTTGCCTCGGGTCTTGGGCCTCTCCAGGAGCCACCTCTCTGGTCAGCTTGGCCTCTGCTGGGCTGCTGGATCACGGGGTGGTACCACAGGGTGTGTGATCTCTGCTGAGCTCTCACTTCCCATGCAGGACTTCTTCCTGTTCCCTGCGCTCTGGCCCGGGTTGTTGGATCATGCAGTGGTGACCCCACAGGGTGTGTGGTTTCTGTCGAGTCTCCGCCTTCCTAGCCAGACGTCTCCCCGCTCTGTGCGCACTGGGCTGGGACATGTCTTCTGCAACCCTCCTCTATCAGCTGGGCCTTCAAGATCCTGCTCAGCACCGCCTCGCCCAGGAAGTCTACCAGGTTTCTGCTAGGCGCAGATGACCGGTCGCTCTGGGTGTCTTTGTAGTACTGTGTAGATCTTTCTCGGGACTTATCACCTTCCTCCTGGTATCGCAGTTATTTGTGTACTTGTCTTATCTCCCACACCAGAGTGTGAGCTCCTTGGGGGAGGAGCCCGCAGCACATGGTTCACCTTTGTATCCCCCCGGTGCAGACCGAGTCCAGTGCCCACCCGCAGTCAGCTCTCCGGCAGGTTCAAGTGGACTTGGGAACTCTCCAACCACACTATTCCTAACCAGAAATCGGTTAGGCATTTTTCCGAACTGGTGGCTGCAGAGATGGTATCTGCCTCCCAGTAACAGGAAGTTTACCGGGGGCCGGAGCCCAGGGTGCGGTGGAGTGACCATCGGCCCCGCCCGTACTTCCTTGCCCTCCCGATGCTGGCCGGGGATGCCCCACGCCACCAGCCCCGCCAGAGAACCACGGAGGGAGTGGCAGGGAGGCCAGCCCGCAGGCCCCGAGAAGCCCCGCGCAGGGGCAAGCAAGTGGGAAGGCTCAGTGAGGAGCCGAGCTGGGCAAGGAGGACAGGCTTGGCTGAGCCGGGCTGGAGCTGCCACCACCTTAGAAAATGGAGCCAGCCCCGGGGGCGGTGAGTGACCCAGTGATGCAGGCGGAAGCCGGGCGGGTGTCAGCCCCCCAAGCAGGGCCTGGTTGGGGGTCACTCACAGGGCTGTGCCAGGTCAGGCGGCTCCCTCTCTGCCTCTGCTTTGTCGCCGTCCCCATTCTCAGCTCCCACCGCCTCGGGCTGCTCACTCGGTCCCGCGGCGCGGCTCGGGCGCTCCCAGGAATCTTCTTTTATGCCGGCCTGAAACCTCGAATCCTGAATAGGGCAGCTGGCCGCCTTCAGCGTGGTCCCGGCCTCCGGGATCCTGGCTGCATCCACAGCAGCCCTGGCGCCGTGTTCCCTGTTTCGAGACTCGCTTTTGCAGCTAAGAATCAGTTCTTTTCCTGCTCCACACTTCAGAGCTGTTGCCTGTAAACGAGGCAGCCTCTCCTGCCAAGGGCAAAGTGGTGGTCAGCCCCCACGACCGGCCAGCAGCAGCAGTCCTCCCTTAAGAGATGGCAAGAGGAAGGTCCACAAGTTTCCCAGCTGCCTAAGGCCCAGTGGCCACCTTTTCCACCTCAGCTACTCCGCGCCAACCGCCGCAGCCACCGCCATCTTGAAGAATCCCCACTTGCTTCTGGTTTCAATCCTTTGCTGCGATAGTCTGCCTGTGAATGATGCAGTGATTGAATTTCACAAGCTGGGCTATCTCTGAGCTCTAAAAGTAAATTCTCTTATCCATTCCAGTCACAGTCATATATTCTATCAATGGTTACATTTAAATCGAGCAACTATCTTTAGTGGCTCACAAAAAAACTAGTTCTTAGTATATTCCATTACTGAAACAGTATATAGCAAATACCATCAGCTGAGACACAGCATAATCCATAGTTTCATCCAAAAGAATAAATCGGCCACGATGTGTGATTTGTGACTGTTTACTCCAGTCTCTGGCAATATTTTCTTTCTTCCAGCAGTACTTGCTGAAAAAGAAATGGTTTTAGACTGTCTCTTTATTTCTTTCAGTGCGTTATTTCATTCCATTTTACTGTTGTAGAAACAAGACTTTCCTCATTGGTACATGGTGCTTGGTTTTTACAGTGAAGTGAAAGAATCTTAAAAGATACTTCTGAACACATGTCATAAGATTTAATAGAGAAATTTAATAAAATTCTGCAGTGAGTATGACATGATGTAAACATCCCTTAAAATTGTCATGGTCTGTCTTTATGTCCCGGATGTTCATTTTTTATGTCTTGCTAGTGTGGGAGCTTTATATTATCATTACTATCTTAACACACAGAACACACTTAGAGTGATATTAATTTATTATCAAACATGTGTTATAGACACATATTCCAAATAGTATTAGTGATTTTGAATTATCAGATGGGGTATTGCTTCTAACATGAAATGTGGTTAATGGATGTCTTGTATAAGGAGTGGGAGATGTCAGCTCTGCCATTTAACATTTGCTTGATCTTGGATGATTAATATTAACTGCTATCTGTAGTTCCTTTGCACAAATCTTTTTTTTTTTTTTTTCAAAAGATGACCGGTAAGGGGATCTCAACCCCTGGCTTGGTGCTGTCAGCACCACGCTCAGCCAGTGAGCAAACCGGCCATCCCTATATAGGATCCGAACCCACGGCCTTGGTGTTATCAGCACCGCACTCTACCGAGTGAGCCACGGGCCGGCCCTCCTTTGCACAAATCTTTAAAGACCCCTGTCCATTTTGTGAGGGTTCACTTCCTTTAGTTTCAGTAAAATTAAATGAGATAAATTTTTGTTAATTATGAACACCTAGCACTACTGTCAAATACCAGAACTTAATCTTTCTGTAATTCTGTACTTCTGTATTCTGTATTTTGTATTCATTAACCAACCTCTCCCTGTTCCCCTTCCCCAACTACTTTTTCCAGCCTCTAGTAACCATAATTTCACTCTTTACCTCCATGAGCTCACTTTTTTTAGCTACCACGTGTGATTGAGAACATGAAGTATTTCCCTTTCTGTGCCTGACTTGTTTCATTCAACGTAATGTTTTCTAGGCTCTTCTACGTTTCCATGAATGAAATGATTTAATTCTTTCTATGGCTGAGTAGTATTCCATTGTGCATATATACCACATTTTCTTTATCCATTCATCTGTTGATAGACACTTACTTTGATTCCATATCTTGGCTGTTATAAATCGTGCAGCAATAAACATGGGGGTGCAGGTTTCTCTTTGGTGTACCAATTTCCTTTTCTTTGGATAAAGACACACTAAAGGGATTGCTGGGTCATATGGTGGCTTAATTTTAATTTTTTTGAGGAAACTCCATACTGTTTTTCATAATGGCTGTACTAATTCACATTCCTACCAACAGTGTATAGTTCTCCTTTCTCCACATCCTTTCCAGCATTTATTGTTTTTTGTGTTTTTGTTAACAGCCATTATAACTATTGTGGTTTTAATTTGCATTTCCCTACCCCAGTTAGACTGGCTATAATCACAAAGAATGAGAATAACAAATGCTGGCGAGGATGCAGAGAGAAGGGAACTCTCCTACCCCGTTGGCACAACTGCAAGTTAGTACAACCACTATGGAAAACAGTATGAAGTCTTCTCAAACAACTACAGACAGATCCTCCATATGATCCAGCAGTCCCACTTCTGGGTATATACCCAAAGGAATGGAAATCATCATGCTGAAGGGATACCTGCACTCCCGTGTTCATTGCAGCTCTGTTCACGATAGCCAAGATATGAAACCAACCTAAATGTCCATTGATGGATGATTGGATAAGGAAACTGTGGTACATCTACACCATGGAATACTACTCTGCCATAAAAAAGAATGAAATTCTCCCATTTGCAACAACATGGATGAGCCTGGAGAAACTTATGTTGAGTGAAGTAAACAAAGCACAGAGGGATAAATACCATATGTGCTCTTTCATAAGTGGGAGCTAAGTGTAGTGGGGAAAGGGGGATGGGAGGGAGGTTGGGGATAATTGAGGTGATAATTGGGTGGGGGACACAGGTTATAATTACAATTTGTGGTAATGGACATGATGCCAGTATGGATCTGGCCATCACATCTTAGGCACGAGTGGTGACAATTTGCTTTGCACCCCATGAATATTCATAACCAATGAAATTAATTAATTAATTATTTTTCTAAAAATTGAGGGACAACATGAGAAAATATGCAAATGAAATGTGAATGCATAATGAAAAAAATAAAAAACAAAAATAATTTACATTTTCCTGATAAATAGTGTTGTTGAGAATTTTTTAATTTACTTTTTGGCCATTTGTATGTCTTCTTTTAAGAAATGTATATTCAGCTCATTTGCCCATTTTTTAATCAGTTATTTGTTCTTTGCTATTGAGTTGTTTGAATTTTTTGTATATTCTGAGTATTAATCCCTTGTTGGATGAGTAGTTTGCAAATATTTTCTCCCATTCTGCAGGTTGCCTCTTCACTCAGTTGATTGTTTCCTTTGGTGCGTAGAAGGTTTTTAGTTTGATATAGTTTGATATATTGCTGGGTGTCTATAATTAACAATAACTTATCATATATTTTCAAATGACTAGAAGAGAGGAGTTCAGCATTCTCATCACAAAGAAATGATGTTTCTATGATGAATATGCTAATTAGCCTGATTTGATTATCACTCAGTATAGACATGTATTGAAATGTTACTCTGTACCCCATAAATATGTACAATTACATGTCAATTAAACAATAAAATTTAAAAATTAAGTAATATAATTATGAATCCACTTAACTGGGCCCAAGCAAACTGTAATTAGTTGTAATAAAGTCAAACAGAAGAGATAATGAAAACATTACTCTTAACCCTCTAGGTTCAAAAAATCTTTACCTTTTCTTTGTTTTCTTCTTAACAGCTGTACTTAATTCACCTTCAGTAGAAAATGTGAGTTACTTATTTACCTAGTCTGTAAATTATTTTCAGAATCTTGAACATGTAATATTACTCTCTTAATACATTTTTAACTTAGCATTTCTTTTTATTGGCAATTATTAGATATTTTATATCCATTTCATCAGAGAAGAGACTGAGCACAGAGAGAATTACGTGTCACGTATTAGTAAGAAGATCCTCGGCTACAAACCAGGTCTTCTCGTTAAAACTGATATTTTCACCACCACATGGCAATGATTTACTATGAATAGGTATTCTGCCTCACTTTAGCCTAGCTAGATCTAACCTTCTATTTATTATAGTCCATTTGCAAAAAGATAGCCATTTACAAATGTCTAAATGAGAGATTATTTTGAATTTAGGTAGTATCGTTGGAAGTATTTTGTAATTTAACTCCTTAAAACTCGAACATTTATTAATTTCATTTTTTTTACTTAGAATTTTTAAAAATTTTGGATTGACAATTAATAACGGCATGTATTTGTGAGGGATAATGTAATGTTCCCATATATGTATACATTGTGAAATGATCATATCAAGCTAATTAACGTATCATCACATCACATACTAATCTTTTTTTTAGTGAGAACGTTTAAAATCTGTTCTTTTAAGCAATTTTGAAATATACAGCATATTATTACCAACAATACTTTCCTTGCTACCTTACCATACGGTAGACCTTGAAAACTCATTTCTCCTGTCTAACTGGAGCTTTGTATCCTTTGGTCAACTTTTCCTCATCTCACCTATCCTCTTCAGCCTCTGGTAGCCACATTCTGCTCTCCACTTCTATGAGTTTGATGTTTTCACATTCCACATATAAGTGAAGTCCAGTGGCCTTAGCTATTGTTTGGGGTTTTTTTGGACAGTTTTTTTTATTGAAAGATAATTGGTTGTATATATTTGTGGTGTACAGAATCGAGTATCAATACATGTGTACAATATGAGGAGATCAAATCAGTATAATTAGTATATTCATGTTTACAAAATGTAATCAATCCTTGTGACCCTTAACTAGTTTCTTGCCAACCTCCACCTCTCCCTTTCCCGCCTCTAATAACCACAGTTCTGTTATTTTTTTTGGAAAGTTTAATGTAATATTATGTTTCTTTCTTTCCTTCCTTCTTTCTTTCCTTCCTTCATTCCTTTTCTTTCTGTCAGCTCCACTTATGAGTGAAGACATGTGGTATTTCTCTTTCTGTGCCTGGCCCACTTCACTTAACATAATTTTCTCCAAGCTCATCCATGTTGCTGCAATGGCAGAATTTCATTCTTTTTTATGGCAGAGTAGTATTCCATTGAGTATATATACCACATTTTCCTTATTAGCATTTCTTTTTAAAGAATTTAAACACACAGCCCTTCTAATTTTAGAATTTTTATGATTGATTATGCATCTATTTCTCTACTTTTGAACACTTTCCTGTTTATATAGTTAATGCCTATTCATTGTAGAAAATGTTAATGTTAAAGAAAAGTATAAAGAATAAATTTCAACGGCCTATAATATGACCTCATGGAGAGAAACTCTAATCATTTTTGTGGATAAACTTCTAGCTCTAAAGCTATGTACTACATTTTCAACAAATGCACATGTATTTGTCACTGTGTATTGATATATATATATTTATAATACATATATTTATAAATAATTTTTAAGTGAGAATTATAGTAGTGCTTATATTCTTTTGTTAACTGATTTTCCTTTTATTAAAATACTGTACACATCTAGTAACAAGATTTTCTGTAGATTATTTTCCCTATGAGTCTGTCCCCACTTATATAATTTTAAAGTGACATGCTATCTTGCTATCTTGTATGAGCACAAGTCAAGTGACTAGACTCCACAACTGTCTAGCTTAATTTTGTGGGTAGGCCATAATTTACAGAAAGTCATGCAGAGGACATGTCATGAGAAATTAACTATGATTCCTTTTTTATTAAACACATAAGATAAACATTTTAATGATCTTTGTACGTTCTTACAATATGGAACAACCTATCCATGATTATGAAAGGTCTTGAAACTCAGCAAAATATGTATTTTTAATGTGGTTAATTTGGGGAAATTTGATTGACATTTGAGGGCAAGCGCTGTGGTTCCTTCCTCACTAAGCTCTCTCAGAAAAGTTTTAGTTATTTTCTGTAGTCATTTCACACACACACACACTCACACACACAAAGTCTTGGAATGACATTCGACAAAGCCCTACATGCCTTCAGAAATGACAAGAACAAGTAACAATGTGAAGGAAAAGTAATGACTGACATGTGTAATGACAGGAAATGAACTAATTGACATAGAGCTGGAACAGTTATAGTGATTGATAAATTGATGTCAGGCTGTCCCAAAGATGTGATTTTTAGATTGAAAAATTTACCTCCGTTATGCATGCAAAATATCTCTTTTTCCAAACCCCAGTCATATATAAAGCAAGTAGAAGCATATGGTGTGATGAGGAACAGTCTTACTGTGGGAATTGAGTTAAATAAGGGAACAATTAGGAAACAGCAATTGAAGGGTAATCCTCTCTCTGTCACTAACATATTTTTACAATCACTTACCATATAAAACTATGTTTTTCTACCTGCAAAATGGAAGACCTAATGTTTTCCAATTGCAAACATAAACAGGAACTAAAAATTAATTAATGACTTTAAAATATCTGGTAAATACAGAGTGCCATTTAATTGCTAATCATATGCTTTATGTTTTGAATATATAAATTTTGATGAAATGGCATGAAACAACAGCATGATAATTTGAGTGCAGAAGTAAAGAAGAATAACATGCCTCATTTACCTTATTGAAGAATCTGAGCTACACTAGGTTTATATTACCTGACAGTGTGACTCAGTATGTCAAGAAACCCAGACAATTTATGGAAACCGGATTCTTGCTAGCTCTGGTTGACTTTTCCTGTTGTCTTAAACTGGTCACTTAAAGCCCTCTGCCTTTGAATGCTTAGCATAATATTGACAGCTGATGGTAAAGTGTCATAAAACTGTTACTTAGAACATATGTATTCAATGACTACTAATAGCAATAACTGCCTTTGCTTTATTAAATTGCCAGAAAAAAAATTGTAGTGAAAACTAGGCAAATGAAGATGTCTGAACTTAATAAGGAAGTGAAATTTGATGGGTTAATAGAGAAATGCTGTTTTTTTAACTCCTCAAAGAGCAATTCTAAGTAAAACATAGCTATTCTGCTTATTTTTTTCATCTGGCTTTTAAACTCAGAGTAAGGACTTACATCCCCATCTCTATCCACCAAAACTTCGGGACCACAGTGAGGGTCCCTAATAAAATCCCCCAACCTGGAAGCGCCTTTGCTGAGAATGACATCTCTAATGCATTTCTTCTGAATTTCTCTTTATAATAGCAGTAAGCTTCTCATAGCAATAAGATGTATTCAATATTGAATTAAAAAGGCACATTCTGACAAAGTCATCTCCTTTTGCCTCTCTCTTCTTTAAATATTTTACACGAGCAATTACCTCACAGAAGTAAGTCAAAACATTGCCATGCCGCATGGGTCCTCATGCTTGAAATACACATGGGACAAAGATGGAGAAAATTTCGTTTACCAGATTCCTCACATCCAGAGTGTGTCTGTGACTGGAAGGGGGGTTTTAATGAGCAGCTTGAGCCAAATGGATGATTAAGTAACAGCAGACGGTAACTAAACTGTTTTCTAAGGGGTAGTCACTGCTAACAATAGGTTTTCATGCAAGTTTGGGGCAATGCTTAATTTCTTGTGACAATCTGAGAAAGACTGAGCGCCAGATCGGGAAAATGTACAAAAATATACCCCTTATTGATAGCAAAAGCAGGGATATCTGGTTATGTTGAAATTACGAAATTGGGTTCTATTGGGTAAGTAATGTAAAAACCTCTTCATGCTCCTCAACTTAATCTTAGGGAACTATCTACATTGCTGCCTACTTTTGGGGGGTCTACTGATTATTTCTGGGGCTTTTGAAGAAATTTGGAGCCTTTTGTAGTGATGGGCAAGGAGAAACAAAGCAGAAAACATGTGTGGAGAAAAAAATCCATAGAAAGAGAATGTAAGAAGTATCCCAGAAATAAAACTAGTGAGTAAGGGGGTGGGAGTGAAGAAGCTTGGGATACACAGTAGTGGGAGGAAGCTTCTGGTTCTTTTTCCCGAACTTTGCAGATCCTTCTACTTCTTTTCAGTTTCTCCATCTACTGACGTTTTGGAAACCAAAGCCAAAAGCAATATATAATATCAGCAGCCATAGGCAAAAGGCTGTTTCAAACCAAAATTGATTTTTTAATATTTAATCAAGTAGTGAATATATCTAGAGAGCAAACTTACTAGTGCTTTGAGATTAGCCCAAATTAGGTATTTTGTAGAGGTTTGGTTTCATTTTGATCTTTGGTCAAAACAGAACAAAACAAAACAGCACTGTATATAATTTGTAACCCAAATGAAGCACAGATCAGAGCAGACATTCCTCATAAATTCTTTTACTGAAATTCCCAATGTTCAGCCCAGATTTGCCATCACATTGAGGAAGAGTAGGTAAAATGTTTTAAAAACAAAAAACCAAGGAGGGAAAGGGCATACCATGATTTTTCTTCCATAAAATGCTGTAGTGCGGTGAAATTGATTTCAGATGAAAACTAAGGGATTCCTCAATTCCTTGGCTTGTTGCATATTTGCCTTCTTGAGTACTTCAGCTTTCCCACTCATGCCGAGGTAAATATTTCCCCCAGATTCCCTGCTCCCTCCCACATCACCAGAGGTGACCTCTCTGTAGATGTTTCCTAGCACTTAATGATTGCCTAGTTTAAGGGCCCTGGGCTTTGCCTCTGGACCTTCACCAGCATCTCTTAACTGGCAGGAAGTGTTTCCTTTCTATTACTTTTATATATTCTTAATAGAACAGAAGGTAGCTTGGCTGAGGCAGACAACGCCACCCTTTCAGCATCTCATTTGTAAATAACATTGTTATGAGTAATAGGAAGTGATCCAGCTGGTTGTAAAAAGACAGTTTAATGGGCAACTCCTGGCCACTAATGGTTTTGCTGGAAAAAACATAGCACCTGCAGTACACATTGCTCTGGTGTTTGTTCTGAACATAATGAGGCTGCGTTCAGGCAGAGATGTGCACACACCTCTCTGGGATTTATAAACCTTGAAATATACAAGAGGAAAAATTAAAAATAAAACAAGTCTAGCTCATTTTTCTCCTTAGAGACAAACATTATTCTGTCTGAGATTCATTCTTTCCTAAGATTCAGTAATTTCCAGCTGGAAGGTAGAACCACTTTTATACACAATAATGCCCCTTTAAGATTTTATGCCTGGTCCATACAACTTATGAATATACTGTAGAAATATGGTCACTGTTGCCTCCTCTGCCCTTTCCTGACACTCCAATAGTCTATCTAATAGAGGAGTTGATGGCAGTTACTTCATCAAAATTTGGTTTTCATTTAACTTGATGGCCTAATGTTTTATGCTAATTTGCTACAATTGAATAAACATTTCTGGGGCATTCACCACACTGCTAGGTTTACCACATTTACAGCTAATACCCACTGAAGCCATGTCTACCTTACCATTTTATCCCCTGGACATAGCTTGGTTCCTAGTGATGATTACTGCAGCACAGTAGCTAAGGGCACATGTCCTATTGTCAGAATGGCAAAATCTCTAGCTCAGTGACTTGAGCAAGTTACTTAAATTTTCTATGCTTCGGTTTCCTCATTTATAAAATTTGGAAGATAACAATATCTACCTCAAGATTATACAAGTCTAAAATAAAATAACCCATGTTAAGTGTCCAATGTATTTCCTGGGTTATTGTTAGCATCAAAAATGTTGAATTTATTATTATTTATCATAGGTACTTAATGTATTAGACAGGTTTCTCCAGAGAAACAGAACCAACAGTGTTGTGTGTGTGTGTGTGTGTGTGTGTGTGTGTGTGTGTGCGTGTGTGTGTGTGTGTGTGTGTGTGTGTGTGTGTAGGTAGATAGATATAGATATATTTATTTTAAAGAATTGGTCCACTCGATTGTGGAAGTTTGGCAAGTCCAAAATCTTTAAGCTAGGCCAGCAGGCTGGAAGCTCAGGGAAGAGTTGCAGTTTAAGTCTAAATGCAGTCTGCTGGCAAAATTCCTTGTTTCTTGCGGGAGGTCTGTCTTTGTTCTATGATGACCTTCAGTTGATTGGGTGAGGCCCACTTACATAATTCAGGGTAATCTGTTTTACTAAAAGTCCACAGTTCTGGATTCTGGAAGTCCAAAGTCAAGGTGTTGGTAGGGTTGGTTCCTTCTGAGTCTGTGAGAGAATCCCAGGCATTGCTCCTTAACTTGTAGATGGTCATCTGCTCTTTCTGTCTCTTCACATCTGCCTTCTATGTGTATTGCTGTGTCCAAATTTCCCCTTTTTATGAGGATACCAGTCATAGTGGATTAGGCCCACACTCATGACCTCATTTAAACATGATAGCTCTGTAAGGATTCTATCTCCAAATAAGGTCACATTTTGAGGCACTGGGAGTTAGGAGTTCAACATTTGAATTTTGGGGGGACAAAAATCAACCCATGACAGTTCTAAAAAAAGTATATCTACTTTAAAAAGCTTATTTTATTTTATTTTATTTTATTTTTTTACTCATTTACTTACCAACTTAGCCCCTATTTGCCTTCAAGAAGATACTATGTGGCTAGAATAAGCTGGTAGCATACTTGACACATAAGAACTCAAACATTAGGCCATCAAGTTAAATGAAAACCAAATTTTGATGATGTAACTGCCATCAACACCTCTATTAGATACACTATTGGAGTGTTAGGAAAGGGCAGAAAAGGCAACAGTGGCCATATTTCTACAGTATATTCATAAATTGTATGGACCTTTGAATAAATTACAAAACAATTCCTTAAAATGTAGTAAAAGTGAAAAAAACTAACAGTTAAGATAAAAAACACAAAGTGAGTGTATCTGACAGCAGTTAAGTTAATAAGCAGGGAGGATAATTATACTAAAAGTTTTAAGTTAGGAAAAGCTACAATTACCTTTAAGAGAGATTACAGTTATGCCCATATTTTGAGTAGTACTAAAAGATATAACCACAGTTCTATTTCTAGTTCACTCTGCTGTTTTGAAATGAAATGGTAATCTGTAAAACATTTCACTTGGGCATGCATTCCACAATTTTTAGTAGACTTTAAAGAGCTTTTATATCTGAGTGGAAGTCACTGATATGAAAGATTGCCTGGAGTCTCATATCATGGAACAGGTAGAGTTAAGCCAAAGAACATATTGCCAAGGCAGGGTGTAACTGCTCAGTGTGAAGCACAGAACAGAAAAGGGGCAGGACAGAGGTTGGGAGAAGAATAATCAGTGCTTACGTGAGGCAAAAAAAAAAAAAAAAAAAAGGATTTCATGAGCCCTAAAGATCCCTTGAAGATAAACTTAGATTCTAAAAACGTGGTGGCCTTATCACATGCATTATACAGTTTTATACAGTGGTATTTCACTCTTTATATGAGCATGTTGCTTCACTGATTTATAAGACTGTGCTAGGTTTATGATGACTCTGGGGGAATATTCTACATCCCACTCACTTTGATTTAGACCTATGTTAATGGCCTTTTCAAGAAAATATACTGAATGTTATGGGACTTGGGGGAGTCCTTGTCTTGTTCTTTTTTTGGAGTGTTCCCATTGGTTCACCTAATTGTCATTCAAGGATGATTTTTCTACTCCTGGTTGTACCCTCACCCTTTTGCCAAAAAATGTTTTTCTTTGTATCTTTAAAGTGTCATTCAATTGTGAAGGCTTAAGGTTTAAGCAGCACCTTGGAGCGCCATAAAGCTATAACTTAGATCTGCCTGCAACTGTGCCCAAGTATTTTCAAAATAAGAACTGTTTATATCATATCAAATATAGAGAAACGTGGAAATCCCCCTATGGTTCATACCTGTATTTAATAAGCTGCTGATAAACACAATTATTCTTCCATGGAGTTTTGGGTTTTTTTCCCAAATCTAACCTTATCGTATCCCTTTGAGATTTCACCATTTCCTCTATGGGACTGATGAGGGTTCTCTGTAAAAGGGATGCTGTGGTGTACGAGGGGTATTAACCTCCAGAGCTTCCCCCTTTCGCATTGTACCTTGTTCCTTCTTTGTACCTTGTTCCTTCTTTGTAAAATGATCCACTCGTTGATCATTTTACATCAGTGTGGTCTACCTTTCTCTTGCTTAAAACACTGATAAGTTTCCTCTCTGATTTCCTACTTTTGGTTCCACTCCCTGAAGCCTAATCTTGCACCTTCCTCTCCATCAGAGAATCTCTTTGGAATCATTAAACAAGAAAGAACGCTGTTTGGTCCAGCCCTGGGACCTATGACATTTGTGTGCTTCTCTCACCGTCCAAGTTCCTATCAGGCCCCATCTGGCACAAAGTTTGGGCAGTTTTAGCCAAACATTATAAATGACTTCTCCATTCCTCCCTGGGAAACAAAAAGGCTCATAAAAACAGAATCTATTATGATGATATACATTAATGTGAAACTGAAAATTCATTTATTGCAATAAAGATACTGAGCTTCATCATGAGCTACTCGGTAATTTCAACTTAAGCATCCTTGACGGTTGCATTTGTACCCCCAGTGAACTGGCGTGTCAGTGTGCTCAGTGAGAGACATTTGAGTGATCGTCTCTCCAGCCAGTTACCATTGGCTCCTCTAGGATCCCTCTACATCTGAGGAATAAACTGGCTTCCCGGGGGCCTAATCCAACCTTGTTTTGTTTGACTGTCAAATTTTTGAAAAAAAAAAAATCCAGTGTTCAAAAAACAAGAGATCTCTCATTCATAAAAATCTAAATTTTAAGCTTCTCTTGAAAAATCAGTAGCAATAGCAACACTAGGTTGATATTCTGTTCTGCCTCGATTGGCTGGAGCTGAGCAATGTCTGAGCTCTTTAAGGACTTCCGCTTCTTGGCTTGTGACAGGTGCCCTTTAGCTCATTTGTGTTTCTTTCCCGGCTGCTGCTGCTATGGCATGATATCCCCCAGTAGAGGGAATATCTAGCCACTTTTGGTAAAATTTACCACCTAGATTTAGTTATATTAAATAAATATATTTTTATATATACTTATGTTTCCGTTAGTTAAATTATCTCTTAATACTAAGTTGATCCTAAGTCTTCTTTTTTCTGATCTACTATCATTAAACTCTAACATGCTTCTGTAATCACAAAATTTTTAGTATTACATGATTGGCAATGTCTTAAATTTTTAAAAAAAGTTCTACATCTTTTGATGAAATGAAAATAGTAAAAAATTTTCTATCTTTTCTTAGGTAAATACACAAATCTAAAATCTGTTTCAAGATAATCCTTTCAATACCTTCAGAATTTCACATTCAGAAGTATAAGGCACTGGGCATTTCAAGGTTTGTAATCATAATTAACCCACGTGAAGTGCCTTTATGCCAAAAGAAAATTCATTTTCAGTTAACTTATGATCTCAAATACTGCAAGATAAACTGTTTACCCATAATAAATGTATAGTAAAGATAAACAGTGGTGAAGTACCACTTAGGGAAGAGATTGGTCTTTAGTAATTAGTAATTGGAAATATGAAAAGGAATATGTCATCTGCACACCCAGCTGCTCCTGTTCAATTTGATTTAGCACCGGAAAAACATGGACAAAACATATCTAACCTGCCTTGCTTAACCTACATTAACTGACTATGAAATTGCTCTGATCTAATATATTTTGGGTAAAGCCACCTCAGTATCCACAAGCAACCACGATCAGATTTTCTCTTCCATAAGCAACCACGATCAGATTTTCTCTTTACCTTTCTGAAAAACCCTTTGAAACAGAGGGCTTCAGAAGTGGTGGAAATGGAGCAGAGAGGCGTAGTCCCAAAGAGATGGCACCCTCGTGGCCTCTGTTACCTGGATGCAGGGAAGCTGGGTAATTGTCCCAGAGCCACACACTCCTGGCATCTGACAGTGCCGCCATCACTCCTGGCTTCCCCAAACAAATAATTTTATTTCTACTGCTCACTCAAACAAACTAGAATTTCAAACAGCAGTGAACAGGACCTCTTTCATCCCTGAGTCTTTTCTGAGGTAAAGAGCCAGTGCTTCCTGCCATAACTGAGGTCTCTCCTCTGATGTCCCCAGTTGCTGGATGAAACTCTGCTTTGAAACAACTGCAAAGAGAGGAGCAAGATGACTGAGTGCTGGGAACATAAGAAATTGGAGTCTCTTTTTCTTCTTTTCCACATGGAATACCTGCACACTTGTGGGAGAGAGAACAATGGTGGTTTTTTTTGTGTGTGTGTGTGGTCTTCCTTTGCAATAAACATACTTCTCAGATGCTGCTTTAAATGTTGCACTGGTTAGGGACACCACAGAGGGATGACAGTGAAACAAAAAAGCAAGGACTTTCATTTTATGTAAATCATTATGTTAATTGGGCATCAGGTGGTGTGTTTCCTGAAGTAAGCAAAGAGAAAATAGTATTTAGAGAAGCTGTCAATGTACAACACATGCACTTCAGCTCTGACCCTGTGAAAATACCAGAGAGCCTATTTGAAGATATATTAGAACATTAAGCTCTTCTTGAGCTAGTAGCTTGTCAAATCTGATGACTTCAAATATAAAATAAGAAGAAAAGCATTTTTTTTTTTTTTTTTACTGATGATTTCCCCTCTACCTCCCTCCCACATTTTCCCAAATATATTGCAAACCTAATTTAAGATTCTGGAATGTCCCTCTTATATATAGTTAATTTATTTTCTGATTCCAGTCAAAATATAATGGTTGTCTCTACATAGTTAGCTTTTGTTTTCTTCATTGGACTAAATAGTGATCAAACCTGTTAAAATTTATCTTAATAAATACATTTAAGTCAATGCCATTTCTGTATGGAGCTGGTCCAATACTTAAATAGATAGCTTAGATATCCAAGAGCTGAAGATGAATGCTTTGGTCTCGGGAATTATTGTCTACACTGTCTGAATTTGTTATGTAATTACTTGATATTCTGCTTCATTTTGACTGTTTAGACTTGGCCTTTGAGCACTTGCCATTTTGCTCACAGTAAGGAAGTTACAAACACATCCCTCAACTGCTAAATGTAATAGCACGTGATGGTGTGAATCCTAATTACACAATCTCACATCTCTAGTACATTAGGGTCAAGAGCTTTCAAGTGTCAGAATAGTGTGTTTATCTCATCAGTATATGGAGCTTTGGAATTGATTATTGCCATAATAACTTTTAAAATTAGAATAATTAAAATGTGCAGTGTTTCTTTTATGTTGGATAAACATTTTTTTAAATTTTAACTTGGTTTAAAAATTAACATGTGGGATTTTGATTTTCTAAAATATGGGGCTTTTTTTTTTGTAAACAGGCAATTTTATAGAAAAGGCCAGGGTGTCACAGATATGACATTGTAGAATGAGAAAAGTCAAGGCTTATGTTAAGTGGGAAACAAACTTTGACATAAACAGCTCCTTACCCCTGAGAATTGTCTTGGAAATGTCTTTCTTTTTCCTTAAGTGTGCTTACACTGCCCTCCATTTCTCACACACCATTTTTTCCCACAATATCTGGAAGATTTGGTTAGGGAATTATCTAGCTGAAATGGTTTTCATATAGATTTACATCATGGTAGAAAGACACATATGTCTCTCTTTCTCTCTACTTACCATCTACTAATATATATAACAATGTATTTGAGATTTACTATATTCAAGGATCTATGATGGATACTGTGAAGGAAAAGAAACAAATTCTCTGTAGCATGTGCCTAGATTCAGGAGTTTACAGTCTGACAGTGGGAGGGTAGAGACTATCTAAAGTTGGAGGTGGAGATAAACTAACACACATGACTTATTAAAAGAATGTTAACCTTGAATAACAAAATTAATAATGACAGAATTTGATTACAACCCAAAGAATAAAATAAGTATTTATGAGATCATACTTACGTAAATAAATGATTGAATAAATAAATCAATGGGTAAGAAGGGACAAATCTTCCCTATAAAAGAATCCCAAATGATGTATGTAAACAATCTCTCTCCAGGAGGTGGAGTTTAATTCCTCTCCCCCTGAGTATACACTGAACTTAGAAACTGACTCCCAAAGAACAGACAATGGGAAGGGGAAAATAATGACTTTACAGAGGAGAAATCTGGAAGACACCAACTAACCAAGTGGTCAAGGTTTATGTCACCAGTGGTGTCATGTTGATATCACGTGCCTCCTGCTTGCTATCTTTTTTTGGAGAGGAGAGGGTCTTTATTTCATATACTCACTTATTTTATTTTTTAAAAAATTTGTTATTGTTTTTGTTCTTGTTCTTTTATTTAAAAAAAATTTTCTTATTGATGCATAATAATTGTACATATCTATGGGGTACAAAGTTATATTTCATTCAATACATGTATTCACGTGTGATGATCAAATCTGGGCAATTACCATATCCACTGCTGCAAAATTTATCATTCCTTTGTGACTCATTTGAGCTCCTCTCTTCTAGCTGTTTGAAAACATACAATAAATTATTTTTTATTATAGATATCTAGCACTACTATAGACCACTAGAACTTATTTTTCCTATCTAGCTTTAAATTTGTATCTGTAAACCAACCTCTTCCTATCTTTCCTTCCCCCTCCCTTTCCCAGGCTCTAGTAACCACAATTCTAGCCTCCATTTCTATGAGGTCAACATTTTTTAAATTCCCACATATAAGTGAGAATATGAGATATTTATCGTTCTGTGGCTGACTTATTTCATTTAACATAATGTCTTCCAGGCTCATCCATGCTGCCACAAATGACAGGATTTTATTCTTTTTCATGGCTGAGTAGTATTCCATTGTCTATATATACCACATTTTCTTTATCCATTTATCCGTTGATGGGCATTTCAGTTGCCTGATATCTTATGATGAGACCACACCTTACCTCTGAGGTATTCTTTCCATAATTTCACTTTAATCATAAGAAAGTACCAGACAAGTCCAAATGAAAGGACATTCTAAAAAATACCTAATCACTACTCTTTAAGACTCTCAAGATCATAAAAAGCAAGAAAGATGGAGAAACTGTCACAGACTAGAGGAAGCTAAGGAGACATGATGACTAAATGTGCCATAGTGACCTGGATCGGATCCTGACACAGAGAAAAAAACATTAATGGAAAAACTACTGAAATCTGAAAACAGTCTGTAATGTAATTAGTAGTATTACACCAGTGTTAAATTGTAGTTTGGGCAAACATATGCCTAATTCACATTAGGGGAACTTGGAGAAAGTATGTATGTGCTTTCTGAGCTATCTTTGCAACTTTTCCAACAATCTAAAATGATTCCAAAATAAAACATTTATTTTAAAAAAGAACGTTGTCATTGCCCATCTGTGGGTTACTAAGAGCTACTAATCTTAAGGGGAAGAAAAGATCAACACAGTAGGTAGTGATGGCTTTTGGAAGGAATGGGCTATATGACAGTCCCCAAAAGATGAGTAGGATTTGAGACTCTGTCACTGCTTATTCTAAACTAGGAGGTTTTGTCTCATTTCTTTTTTGTTCTGCAGAATTCTTATAAGCACTGCTTCAGGTAATTCTAACACCAAAGCAAAGTAATTTTGAGTTAAATTTGGGAGTCCTGAGATTAACTCCATCCATGCCTTCTTTTATCCAGAGTCTCGGGGCATTGTCCAAATTGCCAGACGCTTCTTCCTCTACTCTCCTGAGGCTCCATGTCCCATTGTTCTGTCCATCTGTCCTACTGTGGCCTCTGCAAGCAAATACCCCATACTCATAGCTTGATCTCAGAATATTCCTTTTATTTGGAGGATTTTACAGAATAAGGCTTCTTCCCAAATCAGGAACTTCACTTTTCTTCATTGTGCTCTTTTTGTTCCCCATTACTATGCAAGAAATTGAAAAGGCAATTAAAAGGGATCGAAACCACCCAGGCCCATTTGATTTTTAGGCCAGTTCATTCTTTCACGATCTTAAAGGAAAAGGCAACTTCATTCAGTGTGTTAAAACACAGAATCATGAGACAATGATAAAAGGGTGCTTACTCTTAGATGAAATTAGATTAACCCTAATACCAAAACCTAGAAATTAGATTAACCCTAATACCAAATTAGATTAACCCTAATACCAAAACCTAAGAACAACCACAAAAAAAAACTATACAGACTAATTTGCCTTATGTATAAAATGAAAGATACAAAATAAAATATTAGCAAATGGAGGTAGCATAAAAAAAACCATAACCATAAATGCAGAAAAGGTTCCTTCTTTTTAATAAGTGCACATTTTTTAGTGTCCACAATTTATGTGAACCACAATTTATGTAACCCTCTATTGCCAACTATTTGGGTATTCTCTTAATTTTGACTGTTAGAATAATGAAGTATTAAATATTTTTATTCATATATCCTAGTGCATATATTTCCATAGAAATGATATTGAGAAGTAGAGTTAGTGGCCGAAAGTATATGTCAATAAAACTATAACATCCACTTGATAAAAACACCTAGTAAGCTAGAAATGGAAGAAAGTGTCTTAATTTGATAAAAATATTAACAAATAAGTAACAATTAAACTTATATAAACTATACAAAAAAACACTTTGTTGTAAAAACTAAAAAGTATATAAAATATGTAAATAGCACTTGGGTGCTATAAATAAGAAATTGTTAGCAATCTGAACTGTATACTTCTCTACCTGCTTAATCATTAAAGCATTAATGTATAGAGGAATGAATGAATAGGCAGATATATATATATGCATACATTAAAAAAATTATTATAATAAATGCTATTGTTCTACAACTTGCTTTTTAAATTTTTATCAACAGCATATTATTAACCTTCTTCTGTATTAGTACATACAACTCTATCCTATTAATTTTTAAGCTTGCATACTTCATATTGCAAATGTACCATAAGTTATTTAATTCTCCTATTTGAGATGTTTTGGATTTTCTCCAAATTTTATTATTACCGTAATGTTGTTTTGAACATTTTTGTACTTCTGTCTTAGTGTTTATATTTCTGTAGTGTGGACATCAAGAAATGGAATTAACAGCTTAAACAGTATGTGTATATTGAATTTTGGCATATGCTGTTAAACATCTCTTATAATGAAAGTATCTATGTATACTACACTAATAATTTATGAGAGTACTTGCTGCTTCAAATCCTCAGCAGCACTTTTACTTTATGACAGTGGGAAATGTGACAATGGCATCAGGTTGAGAGTCTTATTAGGCACTTGTGTTTCGTTTTCTGTGGAAGGCAAACTCTATGGTGGTCCCCATGGTTACCACCCATTGGTGTTCATGCCTTTATGAGGATACTCAAAAAGTTGGCAGAAAAATGGAATTAAAAGATAATGAGAATCTTGGCAAAGATGAAGTGACTTTGAAGATTCCTGTGGCTTTAAGTAGCACCTAGGCGCCAAGGACTTTAAAATGCATAGTGCAAATCTCTCAAAGGTACAGTGCAAATCTCTTGTGTGAGCTCTAGAGGCATCTACAGGGGTCTTCAAAAATTTCATGGAGAGATGTGTATTATCTTTTAATTCTATTTTGCCCAAACTTTTGAAGTCTTCTTGTATATCCATCTGTTGACTCGTCACATGGAAATCCCATAAGAGTGTCAAACTCAGTGGTCCAAAACTAAATTTATATGCTTCACTCCCATTTCCCAATATTTCTCTCCTCTTCAGTTATTAATTATTGGTATTAGTCAGTTAATTGTCAATTAGAAATACCAATTTCACCAAATCCAACATATAAGTGATTCAACCAAGAATCAGAGGCCCAAAATAGTGGTGTTTTAAATAAGATGCAATTTATTGTATATCTAAGGTTGTGTTTCCACTAGAAAAGGACTTTGTCACTCTAAAATTACAACTTACTGTCAATGACCTGACTACTTACATACAGCAAACCTATTTTTTATATTTTATAAAATTAATGTCAAATAGAATTTTCTTTATATTTAGTTACTTGAAACAAAGCTAAGGGTTTTATTACTCTATCTGGACAAAAGGGCAATTATTCAAATATTAGGCAATAATTTTGATCTTCTTTCTCTATATTAGTTACAGGTATGGCTCTTATAGTGAAATACTGGGGAAAAAGAATGCACGCATACAGATAATTCAATGGGAAAATCTGATTCAAATCCTCAGTTCTTTAAGAATCCTGTTTACTTGCATCTATAATGATAGATGCCGCCATTAATGAAGACTGCTTCAATTAATTCCTGATTCACCTTTGATTTTGGGGTGGTGATGAGAAAAAAATGGAAATACATTCCAACTTACAAAAGTCCATGTTTTTCTTTAAAAGTGTAAAACATTGATGGAATCCTACAGTTTTAATTCAAGTTAAAATAAATGGAAAGTTATTTGTAATTATTAACATAAAATATTCTATAATTCCTAGGGCACAGTAGTGAACGTAGTCTGAAAAGGCAGGAATTTTAACTTTGGAAGAGACCTCAGAAATGACATAGTTTAAAGGTTATGAACCGGTTTCTGTCAGCTGAATATGGTCTGCTAACTGTACGTGTGTGTACAGTGCGTATTGGGAATGCTTCACGAGTGAGTGTGAATCCATCAGGTGGGTGGTGGTTCACTCTCTAGCGTGCCACACGCTCCCTCCCTCCACATTACTTTTCTCATCAGCTTCATCTCACATACCTGCCTGGACCTTTGAAGACATCTGGGTTCGTAACTCCAGCAAGTTCGACTTACCTTCCAATTAAGTACATCTGCCAGGTGGTGCTCCAATCTCTGCTTGAACACTCTCAGAGATGGGGAACAGAGAGCTTATTAAAATTTCAGGCAGTCTTTCTTGTTAGAAAGTTCACTGAGATTGAGCAGAAACTTGATTCCCAGTAACTTCCACCTAATGGTTGAGCCACATGGAACAAGCCTAATGCCTCTGCTACATGACAAAATTCAGATAATTGATGGGATATATCTTATCTCCCCATTTCATTCCAGGGCTTTTCTTCTCAATGTTAATGTCCTCAGTTTCTTTAATGTCCCTCATTTGGCATTCAACATCCTGATAATCCCCCTTTGAACAAATGTAATACCATTTGTCAATGACCCTTACAAAATGTGTTTCTGAGAGTGAACACAGCAATCTACATGTGGTCTGCCCTGCCCAGAGCAGAGAGGGGCTATTAACACCCATATTCCAGGCACTATGCTTCCATTAATGAAATTGAGGGCTGCATTAGCTGTTTTTAAGCAGTTAGTAATAAGGATGAAAATGATGGTTAAAGCACAAAATGCAGCTTGACCAAGTTCAAAGAAAGGAGGGTGTGGTTTAGAAGTTAGTGAATAAGTGATGGAGATGCATTTTAACATTGAGGCAGAGTCTCCTCTGTTTCAAAGGACACAGGATTATATAAGCAAAGGTACATATTTTTATAAATCTGAGAAGAATGAACAAAAACTATAATGATACATCAGGGTTGAGAATGATTGCTTTTTTTTTTTTTCCTCTTCTTCCTGGAATATGGTTATCATATGTTTTATAATATTGAAAAATCTTTAAAAAATACTGTCAACCTATGCACATTACTACTCTCTTTTGGCATATTATATTTTATCCCTCACATTTTTATATACTTGGTTTTACCTACATAAAAATAATGTTCAAATACACATACATGTTCATACAACTATATTTTCTGATATGCAAAGTCATCTTTTGAAATTTGGCAAGAAAAATAAATATTTTTATTCCACTTTTGCAAGTAAAATAATTTCTTACATAAATGTCTTGCTTCACTTTCCCTGATTCCATCTTTCTCTATTCCCACAGTGAACATCTTTGATCACAGATAGAAGGTGAGATCCACTCTAATTCCCAGGCCATTCAGACAGGACAGAAAACAAATAAGTGTTTTAGCTTCAATACTTTAGTCTAGAAACTGATGGGTGCTTCCAGGACAACTGCAGAATTTTTACACTATTCCGTTCAAGCCCCTTTCCCTTCCCCTCACCAGTCTTCAGGGGTAAACTTACTCTAAACTTAACGGAGTTTAAGCTACAGAAACCTATTTACATGAACACCTTCTGGGAGGAATCCTAACTTTTTGTATTCTTAATTTTGCATTCTTTTGTTCAAAGGAGGCCCCACAACACCTGGATTTACCCTGCCTATCCATCTCTCAAAAGTTCTTTGGCATACCCAGCAGCTTTTTTACTTTTCCATGTATTGGCTTAATTTGGGTTTGTGGGATTCTACCTTGGTCCTTGATCCTAAGTCCCATCCCATTGTTCAACCTGGGAGAGCATTTTCCTGCTCCCTCTCAACACCTGGAGATGTGTTTCTCCTCCCTTATTCTCCACATCTCCTTGCCCAGGGGTGTTTCCCTTTATTCTCTGCCTGACTGCTGTCTGAGGCTTGGATGCTCAGGGATGGATAATGCCTGCCTGCCAGTCCTCGGACTAGAATGCTTTCCTCTGTTCTCCAATTCCTGGAAGAATAGCTTTGGTCATTACCTCTCTTAAGCACTGTACCCGACCCTCTGCTGTACTTCAACATCACATTATGCAAGAGTACTTCAACAAGTTCATGGAAAGATTCACATTATCTTTTAATTCTATTTTTTCCATGAACTTTTTTGAAGTGCCCTCGTATGATCTAAGTTGTTTTCTCCAGCGCAGGTTAGCCATGGTGTACATTTAAATATGGCCCTGGCTCATTCTTCCTATCCACCTGGGTCACCACAGAGAAATGTCAATAGCCTTGTACCAAGGAAAGTGTATATATACTTCTGAATATTGAGAATAAAGACACAGTTTCAGTGGAGAAAGGGAAAATGGTAATATCAAGTGACGGTAAGGCCACTGTCAATATCCGGCTTTCTCTAAGATTTTAGCATCTGACTCCATATTCTTCCATCTAATTCCTAGCAACATTCCCAGTGACTTCAGTGTCACCATTGAGAACTCAGCCAATAATGTGGCTCCCTTATTTTATAGCATCAACTTCAGTGTTATTTACTTTCCACTTTGCTTAGAGTCTCATGTACAGATACTATGTCTATTTGATCCTTGATGGCAGGAATAAAGGATGCCCTGGTCATCTTATACCTCCAATCATGACTAACACAGTGCTTTAAATACATGTTAGGAACACAATAAATGTTTGCTGATTATATGAATTGATAAATTTTTGAAAAGTGTAGCTACAAAATTAAGAATGATAAATGAAGCCCGATCGAGGTAGTGTCCTGGAATGATAACTGGAAATCATGATCAGGAAGATAATTTATCAAACTATCATTCAAGTTCAAAGAGTATTCTCCCTTTTGATGTATTCTGAATGTGAGTTACATAAAAAAAAAAAGTTTAAGGGCCAGCCCCGTGGCTGACTTGGGAGAGTGCGGTTCTGGTGGCGCCGAGGCCGCAGGTTCAGATCCTTTATAGGGATGGCTGGTGCGCTCACTGGCTGAGCGTAGTGCAGACCACACTGTGCCAAGGGTTGCGATCCCCTTACCAGTCAAAAAGAAAAAGAAAAAAGAAAAAAGAAAAAAGTTTAAAATTTGTGATTTTTTTTTCTCTAATTGTAGGGTTTGCATTGATATTATTCTCAATGTATTTTAAAACTACACAAAATCATTTAACATTCAAGCAATACTTTATCCCTCATCCCTTAAAAAGGTAAGTTTCACAAAGCAATTTGGATCATATCTAAAATTTTACTTTTATAATTAGATAATGGAATTAGATAATGGTATTTACATTATTAGCTAAATTATAGTTATTAAAGGGTTATCCAAAGCTGTTTAAATAGACCTGATACATTACACATGTAATATGTTTTATATATATATAAGACACAGGGCTAAAGGGAGTTATTTTGGAATTTTTGTGAGTATTTGGGGATGAAGAATGACTTGAGAGTGTCCGTTCTGTTTTTGAAAGATGCTAACCAGCTGGCATTACACCCCGTTCTTTCCTTTGAGAGTTGTGAGTGGACACATTGTCAGAGATCTCACTGGAGATATTGTCCATAAAAATAACTCTGATGTGGCTGGAAGCACAACTTTTATTAGACTCTGATTTGTTTCCCAAAGGTCAAGTTCAATCCTGGTGGCTTGCTGTAGGAATGTTTTAATTTTTATTCTGCAATCCCTACTTCCTCTAACTGCCTTGCATATCTCATCACCCAGCAAATAAAAATCCAAGCAGTAAAGTTGGTTAGCTAGACACACTCTGTAAAACATGATGATTTATTCTTTCAGTGGCCTTAATGATAGTTTTAGAGTAGTAAATTTTTTATTACAGTAAATTATTTACTGCAGGAGAGGCATGTGAGTCAACAAGGAATGTGGAAATAATAGTGGAGAAATTTATGTTGTTTTTCTGAAGAGTCTTGTTTCTGCACCCTCCCTTCTTCATGCTTCTAACAAAAACCTTCCATTACACTAAATAAATGCTAGAAATAACATAGGATGGATTGGGTTTGTAAAGAGGGGGAACTCTACACTCCACTTCCAGGGGGGTTCTTGAAAAAGCCTCTTCACATGGTTCACACTTGTTCTGGGGTCAGTCAACCCATGCACTTACTGCCAGAGACCCTTTCCAGTTGCTACTGTCTAGTAAGGATCAGAGCTCAGACATTTTCCAGGTTATTGATACTCTTACAAGAGATAAAGACCTTCGGTGCATTATCAAGAATGAGTTTAAACTGGGACAGTGAGGCAGAGGAATCATGTAGATCAAATACTCCTCCCACTCCTCGCATAATCATTTGGAGGACACATTGTGACAAGTAAGTCGTCACTTTGATGCTAGAGGCCCAATAGCCCATCTCAACCCCTCCCTTCCTCTTACCAGGTTCCTGACTCCACCACAGGAGAGAATTCAAGAGCAGAGCCACAGTAGAAAGTGCGAACAGGTTTAATGTAACAAATAAAAGATACAGATTTCACAGAGAGAGATTGTCCTGCTCCAGAGACTAAGCAGAGCCCACACAAAGTTTAATACAAAAGTAAGAAATACACACTTAAAATTTAGTACAGAGTGTAGGCTGACTCAAGAGAATGAGCAGTCACTTGCTGAACGTAAGTTTGATACAAAAAGAAAACATACACACCTCAGCTTGTGAAGTGTGGGTTGACCCGAGGAAAGTGAGCAACAATCGCAGCAAGTTTAATACAAAAGTAGGAAATGCACAATTACAGACAAAGGGTGGGCCGGCCCCAGAATGAATGGCAGCCTGGTAAAAGACAAATGTGATACAAATAGAAAGAAATACACACCTCCAGGGAAGTGTGGGCTGGCCCCAAAGAGACTGAGCAACAGCCCTGCCTTCTATCAGGATTCGGCCTCTATAGTTCTGCTATCTGATACATATACATGCTATCTAATGAACATTCAAATAAGAGGGTGGTTCCCAGGTACATGACATAGTCTTGCACGTGCTCAGTTGGTCTCTTTATAGGGCATGTACATTAATCAAATTCTATCACATGCACCAAACACATTCAAGAATGTTCCGTGCTCTTTAGCACCTCTACTGGAAGGTCATTCACTTACTGAGCATGCCTGGCCACTGGAGTTCCATAAGTCAGCCTCCTGAGGTTTCAATTTTCCCATGTTGGTGCTGAAAATAGGTCCAACAAGCAACAGTAACTCTCCTCTAGGAGAGGGCCTACAGGAGGTACCTGAGTGGCTTGAAACCCAGAAGTGTGTCCTGAAACCCAAATCCATGGAAACTGAGCATCTCCTTTCTCAAATTGAAATCAAACATCTATGTAGAATAAATTATCCATTATTTAGAATTGTAGGAACAGGCATTGCTGACATCTATTGTATAATAAAAGCACATGATTATAGTAGGCACCCTGAGGTACTCTACAATCTCAAAGTCTTCTATGAATCTTAAAATGAAGATGACAGAGGAGTTTACGAATTATTTATTTACTTATTTACTCATTTATTTATTTAGTAATTGGTTACATCTATTTAGTATAAGTAGTAAATTACCATGAAGCTTCTATTAACCATAGTCCTGAATTAGTCAAGGCTGGCAGTGACCTTGCCAAATAAAAGTTCAACGTAAAACATTTTAGCAGTAACTAAATTCTTATCCTTTAAATGAGAAACATTATTTAATATTTCAAGAATCCTTAGTTAAAGATTCATTTTAAGGGCCAACATTCATTATTTTTTTCTTTTACTTTATATCAATTATATTGTTATTTTGTATCAATGAAAAGAAGTGATACCTTTTCTACTGTTTCCCAGGACCCTGAACACATTGCCTGATATATAACAAATGTTCAACAGATATTTATTGAATAAATAAGTAGATGAACAAATGAACTCATTCCTCAATTTAGTCAGATATGTCTATATGTTTTTCAAAAAAGAGTACGTGATTGGGCAACTTTTGTGGTTCTCACATATCTGTGAGTATTTTTTTGTTGCTTTCATAGTGAAAGCCAATTGGGCTGGCATGAAAATCTGGTATCACAAACATTCCCCTTAAAACATTTAGAGATGTTACACCCATCGTCATTTTATACAGTTGCTCTTTAATCTCTGTCTAGTATCTTTCTGAACCTTTTTTTTTTTAACCTGTTCTATTCTGATCATTTTATTTTACACATTATCGAGGATCTGGTTCTGAAAAAGTTCTTCTGGTTCTTATAGTAAATAATTTCTAAAGAACACTATCAGTTTGAATTTTAAAGATGTTATTCCTTTTCCCTTTATGTATAGTATCATGTTGTTTTCATTCACTTATATCACCTCGATTGATGAGAGATCTATGCACTTCTAGTTTTTTTTATGTTAGGTGACTTCTATGGGTCTCACTAGTCTAGCTGTTGGTGTGTAGAGACTACAGCATTTGAAACCCCAGAACAGTTGTGTAGAAATTAAAGCCACTGGTCTCATTATTATCCCAGGCATAGTGATGAAAGGTGCTCAACATTACTAGCCATTAGAGAAATGCCATTTAAAACCATAATGAGATACCACTGTATACTTATAAGTGGCTACAGTGAGCAAAACAGATCCTGCTGAGGTCGCTAAGGAGATGGATGAAGTGAAACTCTCATACACTGCTGGTGGGAGGTAGAATGGTTACAACCACACGGTAAAACAGTTCAGAGTTTTCTTAAGCAGCTCAACACACACTTACCGTACGATCCAGCCGTTCTACTCTTAAGTATTCACCTGATAAAAATAGCATAGATCCATGCAAAGATTTGTGTGTGAATGCTCCTAGTAGCTTTATCTGTAGTAGCCAAAACTGGACACCATCCAAATGTCTGTCAACAAGTGAATGGATAAACAAAGTCTATAAATCTGATCCATTGATACTACTCAGCAATAAAGCAGATGAACTATTAAAAATGCTGCTATGTGGATGAATCTCAAACAATTATGTTGCGTGAAAGAAGCTAGACAAATAGGGTAAATACCGTATGACTTATATAAAATTCTAAAAGTGCAGTCTAGTCTATTGTGACAGAAAGTGGATCAATGGTTGCCTGCAAGCCATTGAGGCGTGGAGAGAGGTGGGAGGGAAGGATTACAAACAGGCATAAGAGGACTTTTAGGGGTGACTGATGTGTTCATTATCTTGATTGTGGTGATGATTTTCACTGGTGTGCCCACATGTCCAAACTTATCAAATTTTATACTTAAATACAGTATATTGCATGTCAATTCTATCTCAATTAATGGTTAAAACATATAGTTTTAAAAGTTTTGAAATGTATTACTTCAATACAGCTTTTATTCACGAAGTTTTATCATGGCCTGTCACATGGGGAATAACATTTTTTTCTTTTAAAAATACCACAGAGATGTTCACCAGCATATGCAAGCGTGTGAGAGAGAGAAAAAGAGACAGAATTAACTGAATAAAAAAAGGAGCAAAATGAAAGGAAAATATGGTTCTAATTCCAGTGGTTCCTGAAAAGCGGCTCCAGAAAAATTTGGCCAGGAGTTGGGAAAAGATCATAAAAATGCTTCAGGGCAGCTCTGCCAGGAAAAAGTTTTAAATGACTGAAGGATTCTGGCATTTGTGATGAGAAAGAAAGTTAACTTGTACCTTGTACTTTCAGGTTTTCCCAATTAGAAATGCCTACTTTAAAAGGAAAAAAAATGATGAAAATTTTGTCTTTAAATTTTTTTTCTAACAATAACTGCTCTGAATATTTGATTTCAGATTTTGAAAATGGCCATCTTAAAAGCAAAACCAGCATTTTGTCAAAGTTGAAATGGACACAATGTTTCCTGAAAATTGCTTTGAGAAAATTGAGTTCCCAGGTATAATCACTTATAACTGAGGCTAATAAAGCCATTTTGTTAGAAAAAGTACTGTATTAGGAGTAGAAAAGTTGTTTTTCCTCCTTATGTGGAAAAAAAATATTTACACTGTATCTGGGCCTATAGCCAAGTCATGTAACTTCTATGGGTCACAGATTCATCCTGTGTAGTGTCAAATATGTTAACTCAACTCTTTTAACTACTCTAGCTCTATAATTTATAATTCTATATACTCAGCTTAAGGCATATTAGCACTTTCAGACTATTTCTTCATTTTCTAAAGAAAGAACAGAGTAGGGATACTGCATAGCTGATTTAAATAAAGAAAGAGAATGATGCTAGACCAATACACAATTAATTTACAGTCCCCCCTCTGTATCTGAGGGTTCTGCATCAGCAGATTCAAACCAACTACAGATCAAAAATATTTGAAAAGAAAATCAATAAAACTAAAAATACAACAATAAACAATAATATAAATAAAAAAACAATACAGTATAACTATTTACACAGCATTTACATTGTATTAGGTATTATAAGTAATCTAGAGAAAAAGTATATTGGAGGACATGCATAGGTAATATGCGAATACTAAGCCATCTAATGTAAGGGACTTGAACACCCTCAGAGTTAGGTATGGAGAGGGGTCCTGGAACCAATATTCTGTAGATACTGAGGGATGACTGAATATATCCATAGTTATAATTACTAATAATATTCTCTTTATCAGTTATTTCCTAAAATTATCTGTATTTTTAATGAACGGCCCACAACGTATGGTGAGTACCATTCCAAGGTCAAATGTGCCTCATAATGTGCAAATAGTCCATTTCTTTTAATCACCGATCTCTACGGCATTCAAGTGTTGACTTATTTCAAATCTGCAGTTACAAATTCTGTTTCCTATCAAGTTCACCATAAGAAGGAACTTCTGTAGGTTAGTAGAGCTCAAATAGAATTTTAGAAGTAAAGTAATTAAAAAGAAGGAAGAAAACATAGACCATGGGAAGTTTTAGGGGGAAATATTTGGAAATCATGCAGATCTATCTTGCAAAATTCTAGTAATAGACATATCATATGACTTCTTGTACTGTGACTGTTTTTCCTATGAAATGGTCAATCATTCAATAGCCATCAAACTAAAAATAAAGTACCAACCAACCAACAAAACTATCAGACAATTCAATTCATATTATGTATCCGGAGCATTAAAAAAGGATTCTCTTCGACAGAATACACCTATTCCTGTAATCTTTAAAGACTGTGATATGCTTCCATTTCTAGGTAAAGCTTTGGAGCGTCACGCCTTTTGACTGTACCAGCCTCTGCCCTCTCCATTTTGCCGTACATTGACCTTTCTTACTTTTATTGAAGAGTTTTCCTCCTGACTCACATTCTTCTTCTCCATCGCAGCTGCTGCCTTCATTTTGAGGCATTCCATTGTCCACACAACTTATATGTTTACTATTTTATATTCATAAATCCTTGATTTCCCTCTTATGAATGAGTTTCCCAACAACCTTTCGAGAAACTAATTGAACTGGGTAAATGATAAAATGCGAACGGATGGATTTCAACTTAAATCAACCTGTAACATAAGCCGGAGATCCTTCTCCACTTCCATCTCAGCTCTCACTCCATTCCCCATGGCACCACTTCCAGACCCATGTCACTCTTCTGAAACCCTTCATCTCATTCACATGTCCCTTACTCTCACCCATCCACCTCATCTTAGACAAAGAAACGATCAACTTCCAGACTAACCTTCCTCTTTATCGTTTTATATAATAAGAAGAGATGTTGCCTTCTGTTCATGTCTTTACTCAATTTCTCGTTGTTTTTATTATTATATATTGTCATGCAACAAACCACCTTGAAAATGAATGACTTAAAACGAAAGTGTATTATTATTTCTCAAGGTTTGGTCAGTTGCCTGAGCTCAGCTGAATGGTTCTCTCATGCAGTTACAGTTAGGTGACGGCCAGCACTGAAGCCGTTTGAAGGTTTGACTGGGCTGGATGTCAAATATGGCTTCTTCATCACACACATGTCCAGTGCTTCAATGAGACGGCTGGGCCAGACGACTTCCTCTCCATGTACCCTCTCTATGTGGGTGGCTTCCTCACAGAACGTAGTCACTAGATAGTTGGTCTTCTTATATGGTGGTTTGATTCCTCCAGAGCAAGCATTCTGAAAAACCCAGTGAAAAACAACAAGGCTTCCTCCAGCGTATCTTCATAAGAAGTCATGACGTCATGTGGTGTCAGATCTTTCTTTTCCATTGTCTGATTCAAGGGGAGGGAACTACACAGGGGTATATATGGAGGTTTGGTTCTTTGGGCAACCATGTTTGGGAACTCGCTTCCACACCTTCCTTCATAAATACTAAGAACTTTAGAAGCTTGTGCAGTTACCATGTACCCCTTCTCGTGGCTGCCATCTGCCTACCTCCTGGTCATGTTCTGAAATATACTTTCATGTCTGTATTCATTTCTACTTTAATCTTAATAATTTCCAAAGCAACTTTAATGTCTTGTGGATGATTCAATCCAAGGCAATTCTTCAACTAATTCTAATGATTTATACCTCTACATTAATTTAGTACCTGACACATTCAGCCACATACTAAAATATATCAAAACCTGGCAGTATACTAACATGTGAAATACTAAATTTCAATTCTTCATGCCCTCTGTAACTACCACAACCCATTCTTCCAAACCCATAAAACTAATATACCCTCTCTTTGGCCTTTGCAAACTTCCGGTTCTGGACTACTCCATTTCTTTTTAAACTGTCTGTTTCTTTCTGGATTTGCTTGCTTCTTTTCTAACCTAAATTCCAAAGTTCGTTATTTTGGCCACTGTATCACTATTGCTCCTTCTCTTTTGCCCATTGCTCTTCTGTTGAAATTTCTTGTAAAATCATAAGTTTGGATTGATTCAACAGTTGTGCTTCTTTACTCTCACAAATGAGGACTGTTGAAAAACTGTATGACATGAAGTCTCTGCCATCTTTAAAACACCCTCTCTTGATATCACATCCCCTTGTATTCCTGAACTCCTTGTGAAATTCAAGCTTTTTTTAATAAAGGAATAAACATTTACAACTACCACTTCACAACAAATCCATTCCCTCTTCCTTCCTAGATTAACAATGATCTATAAAATGGACACTTTTTCTCTCACTTGTCATTGTTGAACACTCTTCTTTAAGCAAGAAACACCTTTGTAACTTCTGTGACTTTACTTTCTCCTGATTCCATCCTATCTCTCTAGACTTTCCTTCTTAGTCTCTTCTGTAAGCTCATGTTTTTCTGCTCATTCCTTAAATTTTCACATTGTCCAAGTCTACTTCAGCAGCTCTTTGCTCTTTTTATTATGCATACTCATGAGGTTACTTCAACCACATTCATGGTTTCAATTACCACTTACATGTTGTATTTTTAGCCCTAAATTCAAAAGCCATAAATCCAGCTAGTTCTTGGAAATCTCACTTACATGTCTTACAGGAATTTTGAGCTCTATGTGTTCCAAAAGTGACCTAGTCATTTTCACCTAAAATCTGTTTCTCAACTGTATTCTCTCTCTAAATGAATGGCATAAAAATTCTCTCATTTATGGAAACTGGATACAAGGAGCCATTCTTGACTACTGCTTCTTATTTGATTTCCATATTCTATCGTTTCTAGAATCCTGCCAATACAGATTCTTCTGCCTCTGCCACATGTACTGTATCTGCTATTACTCAGTTGCAACGCTGTTAAATGATAATGGTTGAAGGCATAATTCTTCTTTTTTAGAAGCATTTGCAGGTAAATAGGCTCTCGTAAAGACAATGTGGTGACCAGGACTCTAAAAAATGAAGCAAAACCTCATGCTCTATGCCTTAACTATATACAATTTTCTGTCTTTGTCCGTTTTGGGCTGCTATAACAAAATACTATAGACTGTATAGCTTATAAACAACAGAAACTTATTTTTCACAGCTCTGGAGGCTAGAAAGTCCAAGATCAAGGCGCCTGTAGATTTGATACCTAGTGAAGTCTCATTTTTTGGTTCAAAAATGGTACCTTCTCTCCGTGTCCTCACATGGTGGAAGGGATGAGCAGTCTCTCGTGGACCTCATTTATAAGAGCACTAATCTCATTCATGCGGGTTCTGCCCCCATGACATAGTCACCTCCCAAAAGCCCCACCTCCTAATGCAATCATCATGGGGATCAGAATGTAAACATATGAATTTTAGGGGAACACAAACATTCAGCCCATAGCAAATTTCAATTTTAAAAGATTTTTTAAAGCAGGTGACTCTGCTTCTTCTCCCTTCACACAGTTGCTAAAATATAAGCAGTCTTGAAAATATCCTACCCTGCAACAGAGTAGCTAATGAAATGTCATAATACTTCAGAAGAGAGAAAGACCTCACATACTGATTTTTATTTTTATGGACAATATTTACCACTAGGATGTCATAGAGTAAGGATACTATGGTCTTTGGAGTCAAGGTGAGACCTGTGAAAGTTCACTGAGCATTCTTTTTTCTCACCATAATAGTAGATAATACTTATTTTGTATGGTTATGTGAAGATTAGGAAAGATAATGAATGTGTAAATGCATAGGTGGTAAATATTAATTTTTCTCATTTCTTTCATTTTTGTTGTTAATACTTGCCTGATTATTTTCTAAGTGTTAGTTTTGAACTGACCACTCTGAGTGCTGTTTGAAGGGTACAGAACATCTAAATGTTGTTGAACATATTCATGCACAGCAGTGCCATGTCAGTGATGTGCACATTCTTACTAGTGGGACACCACCCAAGACTAGAAGCATAAACATGTTTAGAAAATCTCATACAGGCAGCCTCAAAAAACATTAACAGTGACTACTTTTTAGCTGAAAGAGAAAATGCTCAGTATATTGAAAGCAACATATATTTTCATCAAATGACAGAAGCCTAACTCTTCTTGGAATTATAACAGGGAACATTGGTGATAGGATTGGTAACGACAGCAACACAAGGAAAGAATGACATTAATAAAGAAATAATTGAAGGAATACATTGCTTGTCATCCATAAAAAAGCATTACTTCTAACATAGTTAAAAATGCAATCAGTCAACACAAGCTAGGACATTCTCCTGGGAGAGATGAGAAAACTACTGTGAGCAATGTGCTAACTGACCTACAGAAGAGTGAACCATTGCTTGAGCTTTGAAACAGAATTCATGAAAGCTTTTTATATCACCATTGATGGTAAAAGCTGCATTCCCAGAAGGCCGCATTCACAGGTGACCAATATAGTAGGTCATTGTAAAAGTTGTGGAGTCTTTCAGTGCCGTCTCTTCTGTCTTACCATAAAAGCTTGAAGAAAGAAAAAAAAAAAAACAATTCCTGGTTTATTCCCATGAGAATGAACACATAAGTCGAACCTTTAAAAGAGCATTAGGATAAGAATTATTTTCATAATCAGAGAAAATTTATTTAATTTTTTATGCAACAGCAAGGTGAAATTCATGCACAAGTCCTAATGTAACTTAAAAATTTCCCATGAAGAGAATGGTTCTCCAAAGCATCAGATTTTTCGTAAAATTATAAAAGATCATCTTGATTTAAATAAAACATAGTTTATTATCAAAATCATAAGGATCTATTTCTTATTTACAATTTGACAATTTATTGAAAAATGATTAAAATAATCACAACAACTGATTTGTTAAATTTCATAATTGTTCAGTGTACTCTAACTTTATGTCATCTGTTCTGTCATTCTTCCTGTAAATCTGATGATGTACAAGTGGTAAATATGCCTTTATAGAAAAGGAAACGCTCTAGAGAGAAAAAAACCCAATAAATTCATTTCAGTTATTTTACAGTACAGGAGGGAAAGTAAATTATACTTTAAGTTAGAAAAACTATAATTTTAGAAAATGTTTGCTTAGATAATTGCAATTAATATCAAGATTCCAGAAGGTGAAACACTTCCAGTAATGTTTGAATTATAAGGGTATAATCAACCCATTTGTAATAAAGCTGTTCTTTTGATTATGCAACAAAGGGAGTAAATTTAAGGCAGGTTCATCACCTTATGTGAAACTTTAAATTATCAATAATTGGGTAGAGGTGAATGAGTTTCCAGTGCTCATTCAGAATTTTTAAGATGGTAGTTTTGATTCCCTACTGTTCCCAGGAGACCCATGCTGGGCCTTCAGAGTCTATCCTGATTAGTTTTTGCTTATGGAAACTTCATCAATCTCTAAGCCACGTATTAAAAAGAGCCCTATACACACTAAGTTTACTGATGGACATAAGACCCTCATAGGCCATAGGCCATTCACTTCAGATCGTAAGTTAAACTTGTGCCTGATTATCTTTCACACTCTAATTTTTGTGCCTTAAAATATTAATTATATTGTGATAGTATCTGGATATAACTACTTGTTTTCAGAATGATTGTTTCTTTTTTCTTAGTGTTGATATTTTACATTTCAAAATTACTATTTAGCTAAGTTTAAATAAGCTCTGTTTATACTTAATAACTATGCTGAGTGCTGTCATAATAGACAATGCTATTTTTTCACCAGCAAATAGAAGAACAAATATGTTCTTCTAAGAATCTATCTCAAAATCATCTTCTAACTCATTCTTTGTCTTAGTTATATTTTGAGGGTGAGAGAGAGAGAGAGAGAGAGAGAGCTATTTGGAATTTCTCTTCTTCAGCTACAAATACAAGATCAATAATCTGATATTTATATTAGAATTCACAGGCTATTAGAAAAGACTCTCATGAATTGTATGTATATGCTTCCTGTATCCCTTACTAAATAACAGTTCTTAGAGTTTCTTTTTGTTCTCTATATTTACTTAAATATAAATCCATATTCATATTTACAAAGTTGGATGGTTAGATCTTAAAACAATTGAAGCTGGAAAATGCCATTTGGGAGGTGGTAAATGGTTTCTGAATTTCAAAGCTGAAGAGGAAATTTAATCTGAGATTAAACTTCTTTTGTCATGGGAGGGACCAGTTTTGTATGCAGTTTAACTAACCAGATGTAAAGCAAGTACCTAATCTCATGGTACTTGGGAAACCCAGAACCAGGGAAGTTATGAAAATACAGACACTTCAGACTAAAATGCTGAATTGGATGTATACTTATTAAACATATGCCCTAAAAAAAAATCCAACATACGTATTTTCCCTTAAATATGGCTTTTGGCTAGACTCTGAAAATTAACGTCTGCCATACACAGACAGGCCAGACTGATTCTCTCTCTCTCTCCCCTTCTCTTTCTCTTTTCTCCAAGTGTTTGTTCACTGATGACCAGAAGATTAGAAGGATGTGCAAACATAATCTTCTCCTAAAAATATAGAAAAGACTGTGAAGAGGAACTGGTTATGACTTTTATATGATGCTTTCCAAACTTTAGGAAAGGTGCCCCCCGCTTGACTAGCATTTGGGTAGGCAGGAGACAAACCTGTCTTGGACTGGAGTGTTAGATTGAGGGGGGCAGGAAGGACATACTCTAGAAGAACTTTAGTTGGGAAGAGGTAGGTCGACATCTACAATATGTTGGCAAATAAAAGACTAAGGAGAACTGGTAGAGGGGCTAAGGAGAACACGTAACCCCCTGTGAAGGGACTAATGGAGAGTTATGTGCTTTCTTCTGCACTACAGTGATCTTCCACTTGCCTATGGCTTCCTCCTGGTCTTAGCTGTACTTTGGATGTCTAAGGGCTGGCAATGTACATACTGGAGAAGAAACAACACAGAGAGGGTGATGGTGTCACATGTATGCATTCCTCAGTGTGTTCTCAGTGCTGGCAGAAACTGTAGAACAAAGGATGGAGATTTAAACTACTGTTATTTGTTCAAAAAGGAAGAGTAACTCCAGAAGGCTGGAGAAAATGGGCTCATCTGGATGACATTAAGATTTAAGGAATGTATGACCATCATCATCACTACTGTCATCAATAATAATAATACCTGCAATTTGGAGAGTGCAGTCTATTTTTGAAAGTACTTCTCCCTAGTACCATCTTACCTGCTTTTTACCTTAGACTTCAACTATACAGCATAGTTGGGAAATATCTGTTTCACAGGAAACCAGTCTAATAATAAAACAAGACACCCCACATTTAATCCCTTTCAGAAACTTTGGTGGCCAAAAACCATATGCTACTTCTATTACTAATAATAATGATAATAAAAACAATAAGAAGAAGGAGGAGGAGGAGGATGTACAGTTAATGAGTTTACACTATGGCCAAGAACGTTATTTTATGTCTATTTTTTTCTTTACATTTATTTTCTCAGACATAAATACAAAATACACAAATATACATACATAAAATGCACAAATATACATCATACAAAAATACACACATACAAAATACATTACATTTATTTTCTCATCTAATCCTCCCAATAACACTAATAACCTTCATCATACAGATATGGGAGCGGAGGCATAAATAGGTTAAATAACTTATTCTAAGAGGTGGAGGGGGATTTGATCCAAACCATTGAACTAAAGGCACATCTTGCTTAGCCTCTTCTCCATAGGATACCAGCTCACTCATGCTCTCAAGGAAGTTTTAGAAATATTTCCCATGAATTAAGAGTTGGTTGAAAAATATTTATATAATCTCTGATTTAAGTTGTATTGCAGAGGAAAACACTTCCTGCTTGTTTTATATTTATCCTATTTATAGTCACTAAGTATTTATAATATTTGTAAGTGTTGATATATTTAAATGCCATGTCATATACTTTGAAAGTGCAATATATTTTTGTTATTTGGTTTAAAATTCATCACAGAAGTCATTTTTCTCCCAAGAAATGTCTGAGTACATTAACTTAAAAGATGATATCGGTGAGCTGATAGTATGCATATTTTAAGTAAAATGTTCAACTGTGTTTAATGTGCATTTGTGAGAAGTGGCTGTACATTCATGGTGCTATGAAGAGCTAAGCTTGCTTATCATTCTCTTCCTAACCAGCAAACTATTCCTTCTTTGCAAGCTGTCAGTTGCCTGATATAAGAAAGAAAAAAGAGAATATTTTATAAATGAAGGTTTCTAATGTGTAAACACAGTCCCATAAATGAAAATAAAATTTATCTTTTTTGGGTATAGGCCTTTTATTGCAAGTGAGATATTTGACTGAAGAGAGAAAAAAATGTTACAATTTGTTGTACTACTCTGCCTTGATTACATAATGGAAATCCAATTATGATTGAAAAGGTAGAAAATATTAAGGGACATCATATTATTTTTCAGGTATTAACAGTAAGCACTATCATAAGCTTTGTGTAGCTGCAGGGCTGACTTGAAAAGAGTTTGTAAATGCACCAGAAGTTTATGCAGGTTTGACAATTAAGGAAGAAAATAAGGAAAAGTACAGAAAAGGCAAAAAGGGATGGGATTAAAAGAAGCTGAGAATGATGTATTACATGAGCAGATATTAAAATTAAATAAAATAGAGGTGCCCTGATTTAAATTTATTCAGGAAATCAGAAATAACTGCTAGTTATATGACATAATTGACCACAAAAATATAGATATTGAAAGCTGCTTATCCATTCAGAATACAATAAATGATGCCTTTGACTCAGGTGCACGGGTGCAGGAGAAGCCCAGAAGTGAATTGGAAGGTGTGAATCAGTATTATTGTGGTGCTGCCTGCTACCATGAAGAAGGAAAACCCATGGGTCATAGAAAGTATTTTGTGAAGTAGCAAATGCAAGTGTCCTAAGAAAGAGTATTTAAATCTTCTTTTTGTTAATCTTCTTTTTGGTTAATGCTCATAGCCATCAAATGGAAAGATAGAACTAGAACTAAATCAGTTTAACAAGGTAATCACCAGGGACCCAGTAAATCAACACTTTCCACTAACAACTCTTAATATAAAAGGAATAAATTCCCCAATCAAAAGACACAGACTGGCTGACTGGATTAAAAAGGAGGACCCAACTATATGCTGCCTTCGAGAGTCCCACTTCACCTATAAAGACTCACATAGACTAATAGTGAAAGGATGGAAAAAGATTTACCACGCAAACAGAAATGAAAAACGAGTTGGAGTAGCTATTCTTATATCTGATTGGGAAGCAGGCTTGGAAGCAGACCGTTTTCAGATGTAGAACCTTTTATAGAAGGAGGTGAAAGAGCTTGAGAAATGTTCTAGGTTCTGATGTCTTTAAAAAGTGAAAGCCGTCTTTCTCAATGTGTGGGTAGAAAGCAGCTGTATTAGAATCAACTGAAATGTTTGTTAAAAAGTCTAGTCTGTTCCCAAACTAGACTTAAGCAAACAGAGTGCTCAGGGGGTAGGCTTAGGAAACTACAGTCATTTAAGGAAAATCTTTCCAAGTGATTCTTATACACTTTAAGCAAGAGTTATCTTGTTAAAGAATATTTAAATGGAAGGAATTCTCACAGAACAGAATTCTGAGTGTGATAGTATATCTGTTGCAAGAGAGAAGTGGAAGAAAGAGGAAAGGAAACTCTTTACCCTTGGATGTTTAAAATAGATAAGGGTTTTTTTCATCAGTGGAAACTCAGAACATCTTGAAGAGGATTTATCACTAGCTAATCATAGGAGGATTCAGGTAAGAAGGCCCAGGAAGTGCAGGTAGAAGAGGTCTTGTCAACTCTAGAAGGTCGTGGCATTGGTGATCACTTCACACCAAGAGGTCAGGAAGGTATTAGATGGAAGATAGGTGTAGTCCTTCCACAGTGCCTGCATTCCTGGACTTGCATTTTAAAAAATATAAATGAAGTCTTGGTAACTTACATTTTCTCAGGGCGACTCATTTCTGCTGAAGCAAGTGGGAATACATTATACGTTGGGATAAAAATTTCTGATACAACTCTAGACACTGAATGTTCTGAAATAAAATTAAGGGATCGGCTGGGTATGGGGTAGAGGGGAGGGACCAGTGACAATTTCAATTCTGCTGGTTTTGTGATACTTGGAGAGAATAAAAGTATGAGAACAAAACAGCAGGGTATGTCCATGGTAGTGAACGAAATAAAGAGTAGGGTTCAGTATATACTTGGTGAAAACCACAAAAAGTATATTTGGAAGAACTATAAAACTCTGTCTCTTGTTTTTAATCTGAATTTGATGAAGGGAAGAAAAACCCCTAATACAACTGCCATACAAGACTGCAAATAGAGGACAAAACGTGAGAATTAGATAAGTAAGAAATATGGCAAGACAAAAATTCCATAATTTTTAAATGGGTATAACAGGGAATAATACTTCTGGTTCCAGGTATCTTGATATTAAAAGCTCTCAATATAACTGATTACCAAAGCAATCTGAAATGTTTTATACGTGAATTCACAATGTTATAATAGGCATATCCAAGACCTCAGCTGAGACTTGATATGATATGGCATTAAAAGAAAATAAATTTAATCAAAACAAAGCAATAGTTTGTAGAACATGGACAAATAACTCCTTATGTAAATTACAAAACTGTCATGGAACCAAGTTATAAGAGAATTCAGCTAATTTAACCAATCTTGTAAACATTAGCCTTTCAGAGTAAACCACACTCTTTAAAACAAAATTCAAATTTTTCCCTAATGTATTTATTGTTAATGTATTCTTGCATCTTATTCCAGCATTTTTCTTACAATTTTTACATTCTGATTTAACATAGACTGTTACACTGCATGTTTCATTAAAATTATACAACATTTTTCTGTATCATTATAACTTTTAATAAGTGATACTTTAATGATTATGTAATATTATGGATGATCCATAAATGTACTTAATTAATCATAAGTTGTTGGGCATTTATTTTCTTTTGAATTTTTTTCCTACCATAAGACTGTGGTGAAGAGGCCTCATTAAGATAGAATTCTAGAAAAATAGCAATGGGGTCAAAGGATATAAACACTTTTTAGTTTCTGGAAACAATCTGCACAATTATTTTCCAAAAATGTTGTTTCAATTGACAGTCTCACCAACTGTTTGTGTCTATCACAATGTACCTTCTCAAGCACTAAATCTTATACTATTAATAATTATTATTTTACTCTTTTTTTTTTTTTTGTGACTGGTAAGGGGCTCTCAACCCTTGGCTTGGTGTCGCCTGCACCACACTCAGCCAGTGAGTGCACCGGCCATCCCTTTACAGGATCCAAACCTGCGGCCTCGGCGCTCCCAGCACCGCACTCTTCCGAGTGAGCCATGGGTTCGGCCCTTATTTTACTAATTTGAGGGGCAAATGGTATATGACTATAGTCTTAATGTACAGCCTTTGATTTCTGTTGAGGTTTAAATGTTTATTAACTATTTTATTTCTTTGTTTATGTGTATATATGTATATGTGTGTAAAGTTATTTCTTATTGTTTATTAGCTATAAAAGACTTAGTTCTTTTTCCTTCTCTATTTATATGTACTCATTACATGGTTAAGTCTCCGTCTATGTTTTGTCACCCAGTTTGGTTTGTAGTGTTCTTTGGAACCTCTAGTGTTTTGGCAAGTGTACAGCACCTAACTTTGATTTTCTGTGCTGTTGTATATTTCCTGGTTTTCATCTATTATATTGGCTGTTTTATGATAATTTTAGGGGAAGGTGCAAAGGGCCAGGTTTTTACGAACACAAAGGTGCTTCATTCAATAGTGAGTTTTAAAAATATTCTTGAGTTTTTTCTGTGGGCCCCCAAGAACAAGGTGTTCTTCATTAGAGAAATTTTGCATCCTGAGATGTGGAGGAATCTCATCTGGATCTGGCTCTTTGGGGATATTTGTAAGACTTAGCATCCTAAAACATCTCTGCTTTCAAACTTCTTACATCATATTTGTGCATACCAAAAATAAAGCCTGTCCCTTTAGTAGGGATAGTCTTACAGAAAAGATTGTTGTAGACATCATCAGAAAATACCATATAGTTCTTCGGGTGTTTTCTTGTTGTTATTTTATTTTATTTTATTTTATTTGACTTTATTCTTAGCAGTGTTCAATAATTTTTCAAATTCATACTCTGATTTTATAGTTAAACAGATCTCGTTATTCATTCTGCCTGAATTAACCAGCTGTTACTAAGAACTATTTATGGCTTAGATTTGATACACACTAGGATTTTTTATTTAAACAAAGTAAATTTTGCTGGTTATGTATACACCCAAAGTTCTGATCCATTATATGCTATGGATTATTTTATATACCCACCAAAAAAATCCCAAAAGGAGTAATCCTAAGAACTGCTTTTTCTCTTATTTCATGTGATGAATATGGTTCTTTATTTCTTTAGCCTTTCTTTTTCAATAATGAAACCTATCTAGTTTTCTCTGTGAACAGCTTTTCTTGTCTTTCATAGTTTTTAATATCAAGTAGTCACTTTTTAATTTTTTTCTAGGTAGTATTAAATTTCCCATTGATTTCTTTTTCAACCTAAGTGTTAGCTAGGAATGTATCTCAGTTTCCAAGTAATTTTCTTGCCAAGTTTTTATTATTTATTTCTATATTTATTGGATTATGATCAGAGAATGTGATTTCTGCTTTGAAAATGTGTTTAAGTTTTCTTTGTGGACAAGTCCATACTGATTTTCATAAAAGTTCCATTCTTATGCCAATTTTTTTATTATTTGTTCTAGAGATGTGAGTATGTATGCCTATTAATTTTTTTCTTGATTATTTTATTTTTGTATTATTAAACTCCTCTGCAGTCTTTTTGTTTTTAGTTTACTAGAGTTATTTAATTCTGACTGAAGCAGATTAAAGACTCCAGGGATGTTTTTATCTGGTTCTCCTGGAATCTCTTGAATATTTGCATTTTCTGGTTAGCTCCTTAGTGTGTTCTATATGGGTTTGTTACTGTTATATTGTCTTTTAAATGTTGCCTTTTATCATTACAGTATTTTTCTAAATACCTTATTGTGTTTCAAGCAATTGCAGCACATATTTTTGGATGGTCTATCATCATCTGTTTCAATTATCTGTATAAATTGGAAGGTTCATGGCTCATCACTGTTTTAGCCCTTATTTGTTTTTGCCGGTGTGAGGTTTGGTTCCACTTCATTTGTGTTAGGTGAAGTACGCAGGCACGTATTTCCCTAAGCTCTGTTATGTGTTTCACAACTTCTCAGTCTTCTTGCAAATTCTCGAGTATATATTTATGCTGTGACAGATGAATGGCATCGTGGCCGGGTATAGGATTGTTGAATTAAGCTGTTTTTTTCTTAGCAGTATTCCACCATTTTCTAGCTTTTAGAGTGGCCTTAAGTGTCATCATGTCAATACGATATTTATTTCTTTGAAGTTAACTTTTCTCTGTTTAAATACTTGTAGGTATTTTTAATTCTTAACTTCACAAATTTTACCACACTATGCTGACATCAGTCAGGACTGAGACCTGTAGACACAGTCTGTTTTCAATGCAGAAATTTTATTCTTCTGTCGTTGATTTACTTCCCATCCTTTATTTGTTACTTTATCTTTTTATGGAAATATAGTAACCACATTTCAGTATTCTAGAATCTATCCTTCAAGCCTTTTACATTTTCTAGGATGATTTCATCATTTTACATTTTGAGGTATTTTGTCCACTCTTTCTTTTTGGCTCCATGTCTGGGCTTAATAGTGGGCATACTTAACCTCCTAAATTGTGTAGTAGAGAAATCGTGTTTCATTTTTTATGGAACAGAAACTCCTCAGTATTATTATTTTTTTCACATTGCTGTCTTTTTCCTTATGGTAGCAGAATTCTAAGATGGTTCCCGTGATGGTTGATGTTGGGTGTCAACTTGACTGGATTAAGAGATGCCCACACAGCTGATCAAGCATTAGCTATTCTGCTGAAAGGGAAACCTGGGTGGTTTTGCTTTTGAGTAGAATGATTGGGCTTCCTCAGTTGTGTCTGTGAGGGTATTTTCAGAGGAGACTGATGTGTGAGTCAGTGGACTGTGACCCATATGGAACAAAAAAGGTGGAAGAAAGGCAAATTGGAGCTCTCTCTTCCAGAAGCAGGACACCCTTCTTCTCCTGCCCTTGGACATCAGAACTCCAGGTCATCTGGTTTTTGTAATCTGGGACTTGCACCCAGAGCCTCCCCAGCTCTCAGGCATTGAGCTTCAGTCTGAGAGTTATACCATCAGCTTCCTTGGTTCTGAGGCCTTTGGATTTGGACTGAGTCACATTACCAGACTCTGGTTTTCCAGCTTGCAGACAACTTCTCAGCCTCCACAATAGAGAGAGCCAATTTTCCGAATAAACTATACATCCTATAGTTTCTGTCTCCCTGGAGAATCCTGACTAAAACAGTCCCCAAGATTCTTTCCTCCTGGTGCACATACCCAGGATAATCCCCTTGCCTTGGTGCAGGTGGCTGGGATTGTTACCCCTTTATTAGTTTATGTTCTCCCAAGATTATGATACATTATTCTTCTGCTGGCCTTGTAGAGGTAAGCTGCCATGTTATAAGAGGGCTAGGTAGCTAGGATTAGAGGCTATTATCTTAGGAGCCGAGATGATTTCATCAGTTTACACGTTGAGATATTTCTTCCATTTGACTCCTAGCCAATAGCCAACCAGAAAATGAGAATCTGTCATACAACTGCAAGGAACTAAATCCTGACAACAACTCGAATGAGCTGGGTAGAGGATCCTGAACTCAGATGAGAGCGCATCCCTGGCTAACACTTTGATTTCAGCTTGGTAAGATGCTGAGCAGAGAACCCAGCTAAGCTGTGCCCAGACTCCTGTGAAATCATAAATTAGTTTAAGTGCTAACTTTGTGATAATTTGTTATATAGCAAAAGAAAATGAAGACACCTCTTCAGTAGTTAGGTGGATTGACTTTTTTCTTTTTTCTCTTTCTTTTTTTTTTTTTTCTTTTTTCTTTTTCCTTTATTTTGCTAATAAGACCCCTTAGATGAGATGTGAGTTTTTGCCTGTCTCGGGATCTCTGGTCTGGTTGTTAGAGTAGCTCAGGTAAGGAGTGGATGGCAGAAGCAGGCAGAGTTCCTGTCTCCACCATTGCACCCAGAGTATACTTTCTGTTTCCCAGAATTCTCTCTCATTTTTTCAGCCTCTGGATGGAAAGGACTCAATTTACAAGTTTGATTCTGTGTCCAGGCTCACATCAGCTCACAAAGGAGAAAGCTGCACACCACTTCTCTCCTACAAAGACCAAGATCTTGTTGCATTCATTTTCTCTCTTCCCTAACAACATTTGGTCTAGAAAAGGCAGATTAACATTTGGACTGGCATGTTGCCATTTTTTTCCAGAATTCTCTGCCAGGGGTCTCTTCTCTGTGGTTTTGTAGGGAAGGAAAAATAATTTTCTCTCTGCCTTTCTAAGTTGTCAGCTAGGGCCCCAGCAACAAAAGTCAGATTAACAAGAGAAAAAGAAACAGAAGTTTATTTATGTATATTTCATATATACAAGGGAGAAAACTCCAAAAGTAACTCAGAGAGGTGGCTTAGAATTCCAGCTTATACAGCATCTTCAACAAACAGCAGTGCATTTTTAAAGATGTGAAAAACAAAGGAGAAGGACCTTGAGTCTCTAGGGGTGGCAAAAAAAAAAAAAAAAAAAAAAAAAAAAAAAAACTAGGTAAGGCAAATACGATGGATAACTAGTGGTAGATAAAGACCGGTGAGTAGTTATGTGGATTCCTCTGGTGCCATCTCCAGGCTGGTAATGGTATAAATTGTGGTGATTAAATTTGTCCTCCCTGGTAGAAAGGACAAGAGGAACACCTTTGTAAATTTACGTCCTGCTTTTAGGCAAATAGGCAGAGGGCAGAGAGCTTTCCTTGTATCTGGTTTTTCTCAATTGCCTCCAGCTCAAAATAATCCTTATGTCAATATGGCATACTTTGGGGTGGTCTATTCTACTACCTTCACTTTAAAGTGAGGATTTTAATTTTCTTGATAAAACACTGCTATTAGTAAAAACAAAAAGACCATAACATATGTATATTTACTTATGTATACATTAGCCTAAGAGCATGGACTCTGGGCTCAGATTGTCCAAATTCCTCCACTTACTGAATACATGAACTTATAAGTTAAATCATTTTTTAGGGCCTCAGCTTACATACTGATTCAATAAAGATGATAATAGGATCTACTTTATAGGTTATCTTGAGGATTAAGAGAGTTAACATATGTAAAGTGCTTAGAACAAGAACTAGCACATGTACAAACTTAATAAATATCATCATTATTATAAAATGTATGCTAAAATATATTACAAAAGATGAATTAATCATTTAGTCATTACTTGATTATATTTTATTTGTTAATGTACAAAAACATTGAGCTCAATGACAGAATATTAAATTTTAGGGAGAGTAATATGTTGAATATGTTAGGATTACTATTGTTTGTTTTTTCATAATATGACTGATAAAGAGCCAGTATTTGTAATAAAAGAAATGTCAGTTTTTCCGTTTTCTTGGTGTTTGCTTGTGGTTTCATTATTAGTGTTACTTCAATCCTAGTGTTTGCAGGAATTTTCCTAGCCACTGGTCTTCTTTGTGAGGGCTAGATTGGTTTCAACCTAATAATTTAATCTGCAGGCACAAGTAGACTACAATATCTTGCAGACTCTGAAAGCAACATCACTCCTGAGGGTACTGCTGTCAAACCCTCCATGTTGTAGATCTCTCAATATTTCCTCATAGACTGAGGGTGAGTACCAAAATCATCTTTGTGGATTAAATGTTACTAAACTTTTGTTTCTTGGGTTAGAGATAAAAACATATATGAAATCACGCTCTAATATTTCATTTTTTGCCCTAATGAGTACACACCTCACTTTTGAGACCACTAATCTAAAGTACTTCTTATGTAATTATCAAGTATTTTATTAAGCACATGTCTGTGCTAGATGATGCACTCACATAGTAAAATGTCATCTTGCAGCATAGATGCAGAAACTGAAAACTTATTAAAAGAGTTATTTGTGTTTATTTACAGTGAAAAATGAAATGCTTTTCCTTAGCTTAGTTTTTTAATGGCATATTTAGTTGTCGTATTGGATTGTTACAGGGTTATTACAGGTAATTCTACTTTACTGAGTACTTACATGCAAAGCACATGCTAGATGCTTCAAAAGCTACCTCATTTAATTCTGTTGGTAGTTTTGATGGTTGTTTTGGGTATTTTGTGAAGCAGGTTCACTGTGCACTGGTTACCATTTCAGCACACTGCATCTTGGACTGCAGTTTCTACTACTAGCCCAAATCTGGTGAGACGAAACACTTACACACACAATAAGTTACATGAAGCAAATTTGTTACTTACAATAGGCAGCAAGGGACAGTAGAAGCCTAGAATTCAAGGCAAGCTGGTCCCCCAAGGCTCAGGAGAGCTGCCCAGGGCAGATGGAATCTCATCTGCATGGCAGCTGAGGGACCCAGGAAAGCAACCCAGTCTAAGTTTTATACCCAGGGGCACCATGGATTGCTGTGTGAAAGCATTGAAGGGCCTCTTGTTTCTAGGAGGGCCTGGATCAGAGCCTGGATGGTTCTGACCAGCTCTTTCATATCTCAGGATATTGCATTCCGAGCACATTCTATGGTTATTCTTGAGAATTATAAGCAAGAAGAAGAGAGAACTGGGTTTGTCCAAGGCCACCCAGAAAACTGTCCTGCCTAAAATAGGTTTTTACTCATTTCAAAGATAAGAAAACTGAAGGTCAGAGATGTAGGAAATGTGCTGAAACTCACAAATCTAGTAAGTGGCATAGGTGAGATTCAAGCCACACCTTACTGGACACAGATTCTTCCCTCTAAATCATCACGTTATATCAGAGGGTTTCCATGGTTTTAATAGCAAGTGGAAAGGGCTAGAACTATGTGATGGTTATCTTACTAAATCTACCTGATACAGTAATTGTCTCATAATCGATATTTGTAAAATGAAACCAGAAAGTAAAAAAGAGATTAAACACTGGGTTGGTGTTGGGTAGAAAGCTACCATGGATCTTGAAAAGGCATGAAATTAGCGATTTGGACATTCAAATGGTAGTAAGATTGGTAACAATCAGTCTCCATCTGAAATGCCTAAAGTTGCTGACTATGTCATTGAAACTTGAGGCCATTTTTTTCCTTCATGATAATTTGGCTTCTCAAACCTTCCCCAAACCTTTTCAAACCATTTATGTAAATACTACATAGAAAGTGTTACAATATTTTTTTCTTCCAGGAAGTGTTCTTTGTTTCATAGAACTGTCACTTCTATTTGTTTTTATTACTTGTTAGATGCCCTAGACCACCTCAAGAATTGGCTGATGGAAGGGATGGGTGGAGAAATTCACACTTCCACTTGAAAATTTTTTTGAGCAGGAGACACTCAGAGGTTTAGGGATTCTTTATTTACTCAACAAACATTTATTAATAAACAACTACTATGTGTCAGGCACCTAACTAGGCAGAAAGCTTTTGGCAGAGGCCCTGCTCTAGAAAGCATAATACATTCTCCAAGGAATAAAGCTATTGAACAAGCAATTGGATGTGTTATGGAGTACAGTGCACATTTGCCAGGAAGGTAAAAAAAGAAAAAAAAAATTATGAAGATGGAGTAGAAGAGCATTCTGCATGAGAAATAGGAGCATGTACAATGGTGAGAAGAAAAAATTCAAAAACAAAACCTGAACGATCCAGAAGCTCAAAGAAGGCCACATGTAAAGAGCAAGGGGAGGGTGTCAGAAAGTGACGCTAGAGTGGTAGCCGGGAGGCTGACCACCCGGGGCCTCCTGGGCCTGTGAAGGGATGCAAACTTATTTCCGAGGGAAACGAGAAAATGCTGAAGAGCTGATTTGAAGTTGGGGATTGACGTAACCAGGTTTACATCTCTTGGACGGGACAGCAGTGAATGGATTGCAGAGGGTGAGAGCGGAAAGGGCTCAATGGAAGACTCTTGCTGTGCACCAGGCAAAAGATGAGATTGACTTGAATTAGTATGAGGCAGGGGACGTGAACATAATGGGCGGCTTCAGGAGATAGAGATGGTGGTGGGGACACTGTGAGGCAGAAGAGGGACAGGTGGAAGATGGCCCCGGGTTCTGGCTTTAAGTATGCTGGCAGAAGGGCAAGTTTTGGGGGGAAAGATAATGAGGTCAGTTCATCTGAACTTCCTCTAAAGCATCCAAGTGGAGAGGTAACGTGGACTGTTGGAAATATGGGCAAGGAGCTCAACTTGGAATTTGCCAACATACAGATGTAATTGAGGGCCTGGGCATAGACTGGAGAGAGTATGAACGGAGCAGAGAGGAGATTGTAGGGTGAGAACTCTGATTAAGTGGAGTGAGATGAGCCCAGAAAAAGAAGGACACTAAAATTGGAGAGTATTCCAAGAAAGAACAAAATCATCAGCTGTACCAGATATTTCCAAGCAGTCAGAAAAGATAAGTTAAAAAAAAAAATATGGACCAAACAAAAGATGAGTATTGAAAACTTCCGCTGGGTTGAGTAAGACGGTAGGCACTCACGGACTTAGTAGAAGTTTGGTGGGACTGCCGGGGCTAAAGCCACACTGGAGCGGGCTCACACAGGAGGGGGACATGAGGAGATGGAGGGAATTACAGTAGAGATTTGACTAAAGGCAGAGGTGGGCGAGAGTGATCACTGGACAGAAACTAAAAATGGCATTGGAGGAGGCTTTAATTTTGATGTGTGTGTGTGTGTGTGTGTGTGTGTGTGTGTGTGTGTTTCTGTGTGTGTAAACTGCAAAAGACTCAGGCATACGTAAATGCTGATAAGAAGAAATAAGTAGAGGAAGGTATTTTTACTTTAGTGATGTTTAAGATCACACAGCTATCTACTGATAGAGCTGGGATTAGCAGTTCTAGTCTGGGGATTCTGGTTATTTTTCTTTACTGTCCTAGGATTAAATTATGAACTTGGATTAAATACTCGAAAAATATTTTTATACATATTGAATTATGAAAGAGGTAGAAACTACAGGAATAGCCACCAGGTCAATATTGCAGCTGGAAAAGTTATTACAAAGTTATAAGCATATTTTTATCTGTCAGCTTGTCCCAAAGGGTAAAACCACAAGCTTACTGAGTTATTGCTTTGTGAGGAGGGATAGACAGAGCTGGTGATATGCACAAAGCACCTGCATCAGTCTGGCTGAGATTTTGGCAGGAGACCCAGCTTCAAGCTATCTTTGTTATTATTGTTTTTGTCTTCACTTTTTGCATAGAGTTTGGGGTTTGAAGTGACAGAGGCATGTCAGGCCCATTCCTGACCACCTCCTTCCTAGCTATCAATATCCTAAAAGAGGAACAATTGCTAATCGTAATGGTCAGAAGTCCAGAATATTCACTGAATTATGTTTTCCTAGTGAGTAAAGGTTTTCATATTAAAGACATATAGTCAGTCTCTTTTCCATAGGTCTTTGTCCATGGGGACTTGATGAAATGTTAGAGGGCTATACTAAATAGTTCTTACCAATGTCCTTCCTCTACCCAGCCTGCCACAGATTATCAGGGCCTGGCAGCAGTTATCAATAAAATAATAAATGAATTTCATTTAGCTACAGGCTTTTTGTGTAATCATTCTTTGAAACCCCATGGCAGGGGACAGAAAGGGCTATAGATGATTCATAGGGCAAGATTTGGGCTTTCCCCAGTCTCTGGCAGTATTTGTGGCCCTTTAACTAGTCCTACTAACAATAGCGCTGATGAACTCTTTCAATATGTTTATCCAAAATATCACTTTTAATAAGTCACCACGTGTGGGAGATTGTTTACAAAAATGGGTGCAATTTTCTACCCTTACCTATATCTAGGCCTGAGACCTCACAGCTCCTCCCATCACAGGGCAGAGTCTCTCTCCTCCTAAATCTCTCCACTCCTAAACCAGGGCTGGCTCAGCTGATAGACTTTAGTGGAAGTGATAGGTAGTATGGGCAACTCCATGCCCAGGCTTCACGAGGCCCTAAGTGCTTTTGATTGATTTCTTAGGAGGCCATGTGAATAAGCCCAAGCTAGTCTGCAGGGTGATGAGAGACCAATCACCAGGGCCACACAAGCTCAGTTGTCCCAGCTGGGGTCCAGACATGGAGAGAGCCCAGCCAAGATCAGCATAGCTACCAGCCTAACTTACAGCTGACCACAACTCATGAACGTGTCCTGCCATGACCAGATGAACAGCTCAACTGAGCACAACCAAAATTACCAACACTCACAATTCTGAGCCAAATAAGTGGTTATTTATTTATTTATTTATTTATTTTAGTGACTAAGTTTTGGTATGATTTGTGACTCAGTCATAGATAAGTGAAAAACCGTTCTGTTTTGTTCTATCCCTCTATGCTAATCATATCTAACTTCGTCCAAGAGTTGTCATCACTGGGGATGGTAGGTAAGTTACTAAGTGACTATATTCTCATTAGGTTGTGCTGGGCACTTAACAATGCAATTTACCCACAGATGTTTTAAGAGCTTAAATGTAGCTGGCATCTCAGAAATTCTGATTCAAATAAGCAACTACACTCATTTAAAATCATATTACTTGGGCCGAGCCTGTGGCGCACTTGGTAGAGTGCTGCGCTGGCAGCGCCGCGACGCTCCCGCCGCGGGTTCGGATCCTATATAGGACTGACCGGTGCACTCACTGGCTGAGTGCCGGTCACGAAAAAACGACAAAAAAAAAAAAATAAATAAAATAAAATAAAATAAAATCATATTACTTATCACACCAGTTGTTTGCATGTAATATGCTTCTAGTCACAATACTGATATTATAAACCATGGATATTATTATTATAAACCACAGGGTGTGGCCTACAGGAAATAGCATATTTTTCCTTGTCTTAATTTACACTATAATCAGTACATTTAAATCACAGAGTGAATCCAGAATATCAATCTGTTTAGCATATTTCCATTTAATTCACTAACAGCATAAAATATATGTGCATTTGGCAGTTAAAATGAAAAAATAATGAGGCACTTAGAGAAATTAGATTACTACATTATAATATAATAAGAATTTAATGATACAAGTAGCATACACCCCTCATACATTTTGGTATATGGGAAACTACACAATTATCAACAGTGCGATTTTTTTTCTTTTGGTTGCTAGAAAGTATTCATGTGATTTACAATCAGATGTAATAATGTTGTTCTAACAAAATAAAATCTATTATGACATTATATATAACTTTTATTAATTCTATTCTATTGGATAATGGGAGATCGCCTCTGTTTTTAAAATGACAGAGTAGAGACCTCAGCTCATTTTACACTTTTTAATTTCACCCCTATCTTCGACTAAATCTTTTCCATAAATTACAATTCAACAAAACATAGATACAGCATCAAGTTAAAGCTTAATGAATTGGTTAGAATTAACCCAGAGTCAAAGAAACTGGATTTTTTTTTTACTTGATTATTTTCTCTCAATTGATATGAAGTTTAGTTGAGGAGAGCCATACCTGAATCACTCGTATCACTAATAACATTGAGTATGTATGGCTTTGTTGCTAAAATGTCACAGCAAATAGAGATAGCTTAGGAGTAATGAGCAATGTTATGATTATATTTGCTGAGGATTTTAGGACCCTTCAGCATGCAATCTCTGGCAAATACCTGGCAGAGTGATCGAATACTATGGTTGAGTGACTTTTGGTTATGGCATATAGCACTGCCATCTCTTTTTCCAGAGTGACAGTGACACATACCCATTTCAGTAAAGTGACTTTGCTGTGCTGTCTGACTCGAACATTTGGAAAGTTCAAGCCCAGCAAATAGGAAAAAAAAGGCAAGGTAGCATATCAACATGGGAAAAATTGGATAGCATTTCATAATTTGTCAAGGTAAGATTAACAGCACCCATTTTTCTTCGTTAAAAGCAAATTCCAAAATGAGTGCTATCTTGGCTCTACTGAGTGGAACTATGTACTTGAACTCATAGCCGCCAAAACCTAATGTTTAGTTTTGCTGAGGTCAGATGATTTCATTGTTCTGTTGGGGAGACTTTTTGTTTAGTTGCGTTTACCACTTTAGACTAATATTTAATTTAATTTAGAACCAATTTTTCTGCATTCCATAAAATGCACACATTTTTCCTAAACTTTTAAAAAATGATCTTTAAGTTGAAAAACACAAACTAAGAGGCTAAGAGGAAATTGACCATACACACACACACACACACAGAAAATGGGCAAACAGAAAATAATGTTCATTGTATGAAATAAATGTAATTATCTTTCCTCCTGCTGTGGTTTAAATATTTGTATTCCTCCAAAATTCATACATTAAAATTCTAACCCCCAGGTGATGGTTAGGAAATGGAGCCTTTGAGAAGTGGTTTGGTCATAAGGGCAAAACCCTCATGATTGGGGTTAGTGCCCTTATAAAATAAGCACAAGAGAGATCCTTCACCTCTTGAGTGACCCAGTAAGAAGGTGACTTCTATGAGAAAGTGCGCCCCTGCCAGACACCAAATCTTCTAGTGCCTTGATCTTGAACTTCCCAGCTTTCAGAACTGGGAGAAATAAATTTCTGCTGTTTATAAGCTACCCACTTTATGGTATTTTGTTATAGCAGCTTGGACAGACTAAGATGCCTCCCTTATTTAACAACATGTCTTATAAGCTCTAAATGATCTGACTTACGCAACTTACTATCAGAGGGAAAAGTCCAAGTTTTCTAGGTGCTTTTTTTGAGGTACAGGAGGCAGAACACAGAGATGGAAGTACAGATCCAGGATGGGTCAGGCTTTGGAGGCAGTTTGGTTCTAGAAACTCTTTCAGATACAAGGCAGGAGTCTGAGACTAGCTGTGCCAGAGGGATGCTAGGCAAGGGGTAAACCAGGTAGGCAGGTGGGACACACAAGAAGAAATTGTGAGTCAAAAGCTCCTGAAAGAAGCTCTCAGAAATTATGAAAACTGCAGGTCAGTATTGAGCAGCATGATTCAGAAGCATTGAACAAATTTGACCACAGAGATCATTTTTTTCTCCAACCAGGAGGAAGCTTCTAATATATTTCCTACTGAATGAGATCCAAGGTCAAGTTCAAATGGACAAAGCCCCAGAGTTGAATGTCAGCAAATTATCCCAATACGTCATATACATAGAACTCACTTGCAACACCTTTTATTCTTCACGCTGCTTTCTTGCACAGCATCCCAAATTGATCTTACTATCACTCTGTGTGCTGTGCAGTCCAAGTACCATTGAACCCCATATATTGATGTAAACAGTATCAAAGAGTTTTGGTGAGTTGTCTGTAGTGACCCAGTTAGTAAAAGGGGAATTGAAACTAGAATCCAGGGCTTATAACAGCTGGATTTGCCTTCTTTTCTCTATTCCAGGTGTCACCATACTATTTCTATTTCTAAAGGGCCATTGTTATGGGTTGAATTGTGCCCGCAGCCCTTGCAAATTCCTGTGTTGAATTCCTAACTCACAGGACCTTAGAATATGACCTTATTTAAAGATAGGGCCTTTGCAGAAGAAATCAAATTAAAACTGAGAACATTCTGGTGGTTCCTAATGCAATATGACTGGTGTCCGTATTATAAGAAGAGGAAATTTGGATGCAGACAGGCACAGAGGGAAGATTACATGAAGACACAGAGAGGATGTCCAACTCTAAGCCAAGGACAGAGTCCAGGGACAGATCCTTCCCTAGCAGCCCTCGGAAGGCGTCAACCCTGCCAACACCCTGATCTCAGACTTCTAGACTCCGGAACTGGGACAATAAATTTCTGTTCTTTAGGCCACCTGCTCTGCGGTGCTCTGTGACAGTAGACCTAGCAAACTTAACAAGTTTTTAAAGTAAATATCTTTGGCTTTGTGGTCCATAAGGTCTTCGTCACAACTGCTCAACTTTGCTATTATAGCCCCCAAATAACCATAAACAATACGCAAATGACTGGATAGAGATGTTTTCCAAAAAACTTTATTTACAAAAGCAGCCACTGTGAGCTGTAGCTTTCCACTGCCGTTTTATAGATTTTTGCTCTGAAAATGGGCACTGAAGAGGTTGCAAATGGTCAGACTTAAGTGTAGGGCCAGAGTGAACTCAGAGTGGATGAGTGAACCAGGTCAGAAATCTGTGAAACTGAAAACAAAACAACAGCAACAGCAAGAACAGCAACAATTATCTTTAGATCATAATCAGTTCCCCTTCTGAACTACTCTCTAACTGGTTTGGAGTGACTGCCGAACTTTACATGCAGGGACATTAGTGTGGACTAAAGATGGCCATATATATATATATATGTTTATTTGTTTATTTATTTGTTTGTTTGTTTATTTGTTTGTTTGTTTGTTCGTTCGTTCATTCGTTCATTCATTCATTCATTCATTCATTCATCTATCTATCTATCTATCTATCCATCTATCTATCTATCTGTCTGTCTGTCTGTCTATCTATCTATCTATCTATCTATCTATATCTGCTCCTTCCACCAAGAGGTACAGTCTATTTACCCTCCCCTTGAATTGAGGCTGTGTTGTGAGTTGTTTTGACCAATGGCAATGTCAGAGAAGTGAAGCTGTAACAGTGCTGGGCCTAAGCCTTAAGAGACCTAAAACTTCTGCTTTCACTTTCTTGGAACTCATAACGAGATCTAGTTACCCTGCTGCAAAGACTATATGGAGAGAGATTGAGAGAGGAAGAGAGAGATGTCCACTGGGCCCCTATATATTCCAGCCATCCCAGCTGAGGCATCAGACAGGAGCATGCCAGCTTGGATGTTCCAGCACTCTCAGCTGAGCTCCTACTGAATGTAGCCTCTTGAGTGACCCCAGCTGAAACCACACAGAGACAAGCCCTTCTGACCTAGTCTGTCCAAATTGCAAAAACATAAACAAATAAATGATTCTTGTTTTAAGGCACTAAATTTGGAATGGTTATTATACAGTGATAAGAATTTGGTACAGACAACATGCTGCCTTTCAGTTGTCTGGGATTTCCACTCTCAGCCCATCATTAGCTTTCCTGATCAGGTAGCATTTAGTGCTCTTAATGCTTTCTTGGCCCCATGATGACTTACCTGCCTTGAGGAAATTTCAGACATCACAGTCAGTGGCTGGGGTTAGAGCAAAGGCCATTGTGGGTTAAAGACCTGTAATATTATGCCTTAAGTCTTTACCTAAGTGCCCTACCGAGTTAAGAAAATACTTTTCAGTGTAAGATGTTGTAAGGAGAAATATTTTCATCCTAAAGCAGAGTATCAAATTATCCTTACCATTATCTAACTGTGAAGAGTGGCAAGAACACACAATAAACTAAAAGTGACCCAGCCCATTCTCAGTCCAGTGAAAATCTGTCTCTGGCCATATACCATTTTATATACCCTGTCCTATTTTATCAGTCTAAAACATGTTCCAAAGCAAGTTCTGTGGTTGAACATCACTCATGCATTTTAAGAAGCACACTTAGATTATGGGCTATCTATTTAAGATGAAAAATGGCTGGCCTTTACCCACATAGGAGAAATTATAGACTCGAATCATTGACTTGACTCAATGATTGAATCATTTTCTGGAATGACTTGAATCATTTTCTGGAAATAATTTTTTGAACCATCACACTGGAGACATCCCAGTGGCCACTTGGATAATAATACCATTGATCACTCCTTACCATTTACAGATGACTTTACTAACGAATGGCCACTCCTTCACATCTTGTCCCCTTCTTCCCAGAAAACAGTGACAGGAACTCCCCAGAAACATATGAAGGCTCCTTTGTCCTTGCCATAAAACTACTTGTGTGTAACTCCTTCAAGATTACTTATTTACAAAATTATATATACCCTCTATATATGTGTTATGTGTATATATTACAAACTAGTAATTTTGGAGAAGAGAAATATGGGGAAAAAAAAACCTGAGAAAGTCGGGTGACCCTCTGGGACCCTGGCGTTGGCAGACTGTGGAGCTTCTGTCTGGATGATCCATCCCCTTGTACAGAGCATCTTTCTTCCAAATTACTCTTTTTCACCTATGTTTTTAACACTATCTGAAATTTTACCAGTTAGATATTAGTTAGAATCAGTTATCACCCACTTGCTAAAATGTATAAAATTCTCAAAGTGTTAACAGACCATGACTCCTTCATACATTTGTATAAATTTGTCCAACAAAATAATACTTAGAATTTGGCTTGCAATTTAGTTGACACTATGTCTTCATACAGTCTATACTTAAAATTTTATTCCTCACTACCATCATGTGATTTACGCAAAGGTCTATTACCATTTCACGCCAGTGGAAAACGAGGTACAGAGTTTAAATCAACTTAAATGTTTTTTTCGTAACTCCAACCCGAGAACCGCTGTACAAAATAACTCTGAGATGTGATTTCAGGAAAATGAAGTAAATGGCTTCTGGAAGTAAGTCTGGGGGAGAAGGGGGATGCAATAGGGGAGATAAAGACTATCAGGGCCCTGGGATTAGGGTCACCGGTGGAGAGAGGTGCCATGCACCAAGGGAAGAGAATAAAAAATGAAGTGAGATAACTCCCGACACAATTTGCCTATTTCAAAACCCTTTTGAGGTAATCCCTGCCATTAGCTATAAAAGGGAAAAGCTTTATTTTGTCATCCTTCCCCCTTCCTCTCTGCATGGTTGGATCTGGTCTCAGGACATAGATCTTTGGTCACATTTCAACTCTATTAATTGTTGGGTGAACTTTGTGAGGTATTTCAGCAACATGATTGCTATGCTTACAATTGCTAGTAGGGGAAAAGCACTTGGTTGGAACAACTGCTTTTTAGATTTTGGGAATAAAGCCTATTTTAAAACTGAGAATTACCTACCTATGTCTCAGGGTTGGTTTCTTGTTCTTACATCTATAAAGAGAGTGGATCACATCTTAAAAAAGGACTCACCTTAGAAAGAGCATTGTCTGTCAGTCAGTTCCATACTTTAGGGATAGACTGAGGCAGTTTCCATCATAAATTCTTACAATACATATTTTAAAAAAGAATAAAAGAGCTACTCCTTTGACAGGTGACTTTGCAATTCATAAGTTTCCTGACTCTGCTCTCTAAATGTAAAACAACTGCACTGTACATGCTCATAAGCATCTGTAGATATAACTACAAAAACATATTCCCAGTAGACTGTGAGAAGACAGTCAATTAATGCTCACTGTATAATTTAAATGGAAATTAAATGTAGTAGTTCACAAGATAAACACATCTTAGAGACTTTTTAATCCAAGGAGGTAAGAGGACAGAGACCATCAACTTGGTAACGAGAAAGCTGTATGTATGTGTGTGTCTATACACACACACACACACACACAAACACACACACACATATATGTATATATATGATTGCATCTGTATTGAACATGTACAGACTTTCCCCCTTGTCATTGTTCCTTGTCATTTTATAACAATACAGTATAACAACTATTTACATAGCATTTACATTGTATTAGGTATTATAAGTAATCTAGAGATGATTTAAAGTATGTGAGAGAATGTGTGTAGGTTATATGCAAATACTATGCCATTTTATATTAGGGACTTGAGCACTAGTGGATTTTGGTGTCCTTGGGAGGTCGTGAAACCAGTCCCCTGTGGATACCAAGGGATGACAGCATACTTTAAGTGCATTTTTTTTTCCTTCTAGACTAAATTGGAAATAATGCTTAACCATATGAGTTTTCTTCTTACATACCTAGTTTGAGTAACAGTTATACAACTTTATGCTATTTGCAAAAATAATTCTTGACCTTGATTACTAAAGTTTAAATGTTCTTTAGGGGGTGTTTTAAAACAGCTTTACACTATGGATATTGACATCACTTCTTTTCCATCTTCTGACTGAGGCTGAAGCCTTCTGTAAATAAAAAGATTTTCCAAATTCTAATCTCTGATTAGATGTAAATCAGAGCTTATTGAGGGCATGTACTATGCCTTCTTGTTTTATGCGAAACAAGTTAGATAGATGGGTAATATCTTAGTCGGGCTGCTATAACAAAAGTACCATAGACTGGGTGGCTTATAAACAGAAATTTATTACTCAGTTTTGGTGGCTAGAAGTCCAACCTCAGGGTGCCAGCATGGTCAGGTTCTGATGAGGGCCCTCTTCCAGGTTGCAGACCACCAATATGTGGCATCATATGGTAGAAACCAAGTGGGCAAGCTTTCCTCCTCTTCCTGTGACACTAGTCCCATCATAGGGGCTTCACCCATATGTCCTAATTACCTCCCAAAGGCCTCACCTTCTAGTACCATCTGTATTAGTCCACTTTTCTTTGCTGATAACAGAATACCTGAAACTGGGTGATTTATAAAGAAATGAAATTTATTTCCTGCAGTTTGGGAGGCTGGGAAGTCCAAGGTCCAGGAAGTACTTCTGGTGAGGGCCTTCTTCTTGATGGGAAATCTTTACAGAGCTCCATGGTGATACAGACAATCACCTGGCACAGGGTGAGCAAGAGCACATTTCCACATGCTCACTTGTTCTCCTTGTTAAGCCACCAGTCACGCTCTGATAACCCATTAAACCATGAACCTGTTTCCATGAATGGATTAATCCATTCATGAGAACAAAGTCTTCATGATCCAATCACCTCCCAGAGGTCCCACCTTTCAAAAACCGTAGTCTGATTTCCCACCCTCTTAACACTGTTTCAGTGGGGATCAAGCTTCAGTGAGGTTTGGGGAAACGTTCAAACCACAGCACCATCCTATTGGGGGTTAGGGTTTCAACATCTGAATTTGGGTAGGACACAAACATGCAGTCCATAACAGTAATGAAGAAACTATGAACTAATTTTTTTCCTGTTTGCATACTTAAATGGTTTGTGAAATCCCTGTAGGTGAAATAGCACATTTTATGGATTCACAGGGAGAGATTTTAGCATGTAAGCCATAGTGAGCCAGAGAGCACACAGGCTTTGGGTTAAGATAGATGTGAATTAATTTCCTAGCTCTGCTAAATAGTGTTCAGCATTCCTGAATCTTCTGAGCTCCAGCATAGAAAATTTGTTCCTAAACCCATTATCAGTTACATCTCTATCTGCAGAATATATATCCTTCCAAGTTGTCTGCTTCCAGAAATTAAGTCAGGACTCTTAACATTGATTATCAGCTGCTTTTGGTAAATTGATATAAAAATTACTGCTTTTTACTCAAATTAAAATTTTATTTTTATTTTATAGATCTTATTAATTTGCCTCCAAATTTAGTATTGATCTGCATGATCTTGATTAAATTAAAATATGTACTATTTCAGCACATCGAATCTACCTTAGTAAAACTTGACAGATCATCTTTTAACATTTCCCTTCCTGCTTAACAATCCTTAATACCTCTTGTTCTGTACCTGCATGTAGCCTCTGGGTGAGCAGCATCCTATATTCTGAACATTTTTTTTTTCTTTCTGGCTCCATCATACATTAAACCATCAATACATAAGTGTTCTTTGTGACAGTTTTTGATTTATTCCATGTCTGCATTTTGACAGCAGCAATAATGGTTTTAATGATAGCTACTCATCTTCCCAGTAAGTAAGAAAACATGGAAATGCAATTTTTTTCCTTTACTTTATAAGAGTGAATTGTTATTTGTCATTATTAACATTATTTTGGCTATACTTATCATCAATCATCTTTGATTATCAGACTTTATTTTTTGTAGCAAATTTCCCATTCCCCAGTGAGAAATCTCCTCTGGGAGGCATTAGTTCAGCTACTGAGGGGCATTCTGTTTCCTTTTACAATGACTTTGCATAGCCTGCATGAGGCCTATTGTGGACATTAAGTTCTGCAACAATGATAGTAAATTGCCCAGTTGAATGTGTACATATTTTTTAAAGGTTTGCCTTTTCAAATAGATAATGAATAGAAGGCAACAAGTTCATGTAGGACAGGATTTTGGAAAAGTGTGATCCCTGAATGAAAGGCAGTTTCTCTTTCATTAACAGCCACAGGTGTTCTGAGTTCATGCCTTCCAGGCCAGCGACCTGATTGTGCAGGCTCCTTTGCACACTGGCATTTCATGACTTGGCCTTTCCCATGATGGATTAAAACAACAAAGGAATCAGAAAAGAAAAAAAAAAGAGATGGGGGAACTGGTAGGAGGCAAAAGACATTGCGTTGCTTTTCCTGTGCTCTCTGGCTCCCGGTGAGTGCCACATCCTGGTGGCCTCCTGTAGAAATGGGGGCCAAATCTCTGCTCAAATGGCTCACAAAGACCCTGTGTGTGCCTTGCTGGTGATCCAGGTCATCCGTTTCATATGCCTCCAGTGTGATGGAGAAAAAAAAAACATGTGAAGTACTCTAGAGGAGCTTGAAATGACTAATGATATTGTCATATGATATTGCTTGGGCTTGCATATTAAGTCATGTTTCTCTCTGCTGTGCTTCTTACTCACCCTGGAAAAAAATTCAAAGTCAAGCAGGACAGGGTGTTAGGGGGAAAGCAGAAATGTCCATATTACAGGTTAAGTCTGATTTTTTCTCTGGGAGAGATAAACTAAGAACATGAAATGGGCGCTCACAACCCAAGCTTTCCTTAGCCAGCCCAATTCTGAGGAAGTTGTAGAGCTGGAAAATGTATGTCCTGTACTTTTGGTCTGTACTATATTTTTAATATTATGATATTATTTAATGTTAATGCCTATGTGACAGTTGTTCTTATGTTCCATGAATTAATTAGTTTATTATTCAAAAACAGTATCAATCATTTTTAGGCTTAGGAAACTACAGTCATTTAAGGAAAATCTTTCCAAGTGATTCTTATACACTTTAAGCAAGAGTTATCTTGTTAAAGAATATTTAAATGGAAGGAATTCTCACAGAACAGAATTCTGAGTGTGATAGTATATCTGTTGCAAGAGAGAAGTGGAAGAAAGAGGAAAGGAAACTCTTTACCCTTGGATGTTTAAAATAGATAAGGGTTTTTTTCATCAGTGGAAACTCAGAACATCTTGAAGAGGATTTATCACTAGCTAATCATAGGAGGATTCAGGTAAGAAGGCCCAGGAAGTGCAGGTAGAAGAGGTCTTGTCAACTCTAGAAGGTCGTGGCATTGGTGATCACTTCACACCAAGAGGTCAGGAAGGTATTAGATGGAAGATAGGTGTAGTCCTTCCACAGTGCCTGCATTCCTGGACTTGCATTTTAAAAAATATAAATGAAGTCTTGGTAACTTACATTTTCTCAGGGCGACTCATTTCTGCTGAAGCAAGTGGGAATACATTATACGTTGGGATAAAAATTTCTGATACAACTCTAGACACTGAATGTTCTGAAATAAAATTAAGGGATCGGCTGGGTATGGGGTAGAGGGGAGGGACCAGTGACAATTTCAATTCTGCTGGTTTTGTGATACTTGGAGAGAATAAAAGTATGAGAACAAAACAGCAGGGTATGTCCATGGTAGTGAACGAAATAAAGAGTAGGGTTCAGTATATACTTGGTGAAAACCACAAAAAGTATATTTGGAAGAACTATAAAACTCTGTCTCTTGTTTTTAATCTGAATTTGATGAAGGGAAGAAAAACCCCTAATACAACTGCCATACAAGACTGCAAATAGAGGACAAAACGTGAGAATTAGATAAGTAAGAAATATGGCAAGACAAAAATTCCATAATTTTTAAATGGGTATAACAGGGAATAATACTTCTGGTTCCAGGTATCTTGATATTAAAAGCTCTCAATATAACTGATTACCAAAGCAATCTGAAATGTCTTATACGTGAATTCACAATGTTATAATAGGCATATCCAAGACCTCAGCTGAGACTTGATATGATATGGCATTAAAAGAAAATAAATTTAATCAAAACAAAGCAATAGTTTGTAGAACATGGACAAATAACTCCTTATGTAAATTACAAAACTGTCATGGAACCAAGTTATAAGAGAATTCAGCTAATTTAACCAATCTTGTAAACATTAGCCTTTCAGAGTAAACCACACTCTTTAAAACAAAATTCAAATTTTTCCCTAATGTATTTATTGTTAATGTATTCTTGCATCTTATTCCAGCATTTTTCTTACAATTTTTACATTGTGATTTAACATAGACTGTTAGACTGCATGTTTCATTAAAATTATACAACATTTTTCTGTATCATTATAACTTTTAATAAGTGATACTTTAATGATTATGTAATATTATGGATGATCCATAAATGTACTTAATTAATCATAAGTTGTTGGGCATTTATTTTCTTTTGAATTTTTTTCCTACCATAAGACTGTGGTGAAGAGGCCTCATTAAGATAGAATTCTAGAAAAATAGCAATGGGGTCAAAGGATATAAACACTTTTTAGTTTCTGGAAACAATCTGCACAATTATTTTCCAAAAATGTTGTTTCAATTGACAGTCTCACCAACTGTTTGTATCTATCACAATGTACCTTCTCAAGCACTAAATCTTATACTATTAATAATTATTATTTTACTCTTTTTTTTTTTTTTGTGACTGGTAAGGGGCTCTCAACCCTTGGCTTGGTGTCGCCTGCACCACACTCAGCCAGTGAGTGCACCGGCCATCCCTTTACAGGATCCAAACCTGCGGCCTCGGCGCTCCCAGCACCGCACTCTTCCGAGTGAGCCATGGGTTCGGCCCTTATTTTACTAATTTGAGGGGCAAATGGTATATGACTATAGTCTTAATGTACAGCCTTTGATTTCTGTTGAGGTTTAAATGTTTATTAACTATTTTATTTCTTTGTTTATGTGTATATATGTATATGTGTGTAAAGTTATTTCTTATTGTTTATTAGCTATAAAAGACTTAGTTCTTTTTCCTTCTCTATTTATATGTACTCATTACATGGTTAAGTCTCCGTCTATGTTTTGTCACCCAGTTTGGTTTGTAGTGTTCTTTGGAACCTCTAGTGTTTTGGCAAGTGTACAGCACCTAACTTTGATTTTCTGTGCTGTTGTATATTTCCTGGTTTTCATCTATTATATTGGCTGTTTTATGATAATTTTAGGGGAAGGTGCAAAGAGCCAGGTTTTTACGAACACAAAGGTGCTTCATTCAATAGTGAGTTTTAAAAATATTCTTGAGTTTTTTCTGTGGGCCCCCAAGAACAAGGTGTTCTTCATTAGAGAAATTTTGCATCCTGAGATGTGGAGGAATCTCATCTGGATCTGGCTCTTTGGGGATATTTGTAAGACTTAGCATCCTAAAACATCTCTGCTTTCAAACTTCTTACATCATATTTGTGCATACCAAAAATAAAGCCTGTCCCTTTAGTAGGGATAGTCTTACAGAAAAGATTGTTGTAGACATCATCAGAAAATACCATATAGTTCTTCGGGTGTTTTCTTGTTGTTATTTTATTTTATTTTATTTTATTTGACTTTATTCTTACCAGTGTTCAATAATTTTTCAAATTCATACTCTGATTTTATAGTTAAACAGATCTCGTTATTCATTCTGCCTGAATTAACCAGCTGTTACTAAGAACTATTTATGGCTTAGATTTGATACACACTAGGATTTTTTATTTAAACAAAGTAAATTTTGCTGGTTATATATACACCCAAAGTTCTGATCCATTATATGCTATGGATTATTTTATATACCCACCAAAAAAATCCCAAAAGGAGTAATCCTAAGAACTGCTTTTTCTCTTATTTCATGTGATGAATATGGTTCTTTATTTCTTTAGCCTTTCTTTTTCAATAATGAAACCTATCTAGTTTTCTCTGTGAACAGCTTTTCTTGTCTTTCATAGTTTTTAATATCAAGTAGTCACTTTTTAATTTTTTTCTAGGTAGTATTAAATTTCCCATTGATTTCTTTTTCAACCTAAGTGTTAGCTAGGAATGTATCTCAGTTTCCAAGTAATTTTCTTGCCAAGTTTTTATTATTTATTTCTATATTTATTGGATTATGATCAGAGAATGTGATTTCTGCTTTGAAAATGTGTTTAAGTTTTCTTTGTGGACAAGTCCATACTGATTTTCATAAAAGTTCCATTCTTATGCCAATTTTTTTATTATTTGTTCTAGAGATGTGAGTATGTATGCCTATTAATTTTTTTCTTGATTATTTTATTTTTGTATTATTAAACTCCTCTGCAGTCTTTTTGTTTTTAGTTTACTAGAGTTATTTAATTCTGACTGAAGCAGATTAAAGACTCCAGGGATGTTTTTATCTGGTTCTCCTGGAATCTCTTGAATATTTGCATTTTCTGGTTAGCTCCTTAGTGTGTTCTATATGGGTTTGTTACTGTTATATTGTCTTTTAAATGTTGCCTTTTATCATTACAGTATTTTTCTAAATACCTTATTGTGTTTCAAGCAATTGCAGCACATATTTTTGGATGGTCTATCATCATCTGTTTCAATTATCTGTATAAATTGGAAGGTTCATGGCTCATCACTGTTTTAGCCCTTATTTGTTTTTGCCGGTGTGAGGTTTGGTTCCACTTTATTTGTGTTAGGTGAAGTACGCAGGCACGTATTTCCCTAAGCTCTGTTATGTGTTTCACAACTTCTCAGTCTTCTTGCAAATTCTCGAGTATATATTTATGCTGTGACAGATGAATGGCATCGTGGCCGGGTATAGGATTGTTGAATTAAGCTGTTTTTTTCTTAGCAGTATTCCACCATTTTCTAGCTTTTAGAGTGGCCTTAAGTGTCATCATGTCAATACGATATTTATTTCTTTGAAGTTAACTTTTCTCTGTTTAAATACTTGTAGGTATTTTTAATTCTTAACTTCACAAATTTTACCACACTATGCTGACATCAGTCAGGACTGAGACCTGTAGACACAGTCTGTTTTCAATGCAGAAATTTTATTCTTCTGTCGTTGATTTACTTCCCATCCTTTATTTGTTACTTTATCTTTTTATGGAAATATAGTAACCACATTTCAGTATTCTAGAATCTATCCTTCAAGCCTTTTACATTTTCTAGGATGATTTCATCATTTTACATTTTGAGGTATTTTGTCCACTCTTTCTTTTTGGCTCCATGTCTGGGCTTAATAGTGGGCATACTTAACCTCCTAAATTGTGTAGTAGAGAAATCGTGTTTCATTTTTTATGGAACAGAAACTCCTCAGTATTATTATTTTTTTCACATTGCTGTCTTTTTCCTTATGGTAGCAGAATTCTAAGGTGGTTCCCGTGATGGTTGATGTTGGGTGTCAACTTGACTGGATTAAGAGATGCCCACACAGCTGATCAAGCATTAGCTATTCTGCTGAAAGGGAAACCTGGGTGGTTTTGCTTTTGAGTAGAATGATTGGGCTTCCTCAGTTGTGTCTGTGAGGGTATTTTCAGAGGAGACTGATGTGTGAGTCAGTGGACTGTGACCCATATGGAACAAAAAAGGTGGAAGAAAGGCAAATTGGAGCTCTCTCTTCCAGAAGCAGGACACCCTTCTTCTCCTGCCCTTGGACATCAGAACTCCAGGTCATCTGGTTTTTGTAATCTGGGACTTGCACCCAGAGCCTCCCCAGCTCTCAGGCATTGAGCTTCAGTCTGAGAGTTATACCATCAGCTTCCTTGGTTCTGAGGCCTTTGGATTTGGACTGAGTCACATTACCAGACTCTGGTTTTCCAGCTTGCAGACAACTTCTCAGCCTCCACAATAGAGAGAGCCAATTTTCCGAATAAACTATACATCCTATAGTTTCTGTCTCCCTGGAGAATCCTGACTAAAACAGTCCCCAAGATTCTTTCCTCCTGGTGCACATACCCAGGATAATCCCCTTGCCTTGGTGCAGGTGGCTGGGATTGTTACCCCTTTATTAGTTTATGTTCTCCCAAGATTATGATACATTATTCTTCTGCTGGCCTTGTAGAGGTAAGCTGCCATGTTATAAGAGGGCTAGGTAGCTAGGATTAGAGGCTATTATCTTAGGAGCCGAGATGATTTCATCAGTTTACACGTTGAGATATTTCTTCCATTTGACTCCTAGCCAATAGCCAACCAGAAAATGAGAATCTGTCATACAACTGCAAGGAACTAAATCCTGACAACAACTCGAATGAGCTGGGTAGAGGATCCTGAACTCAGATGAGAGCGCATCCCTGGCTAACACTTTGATTTCAGCTTGGTAAGATGCTGAGCAGAGAACCCAGCTAAGCTGTGCCCAGACTCCTGTGAAATCATAAATTAGTTTAAGTGCTAACTTTGTGATAATTTGTTATATAGCAAAAGAAAATGAAGACACCTCTTCAGTAGTTAGGTGGATTGACTTTTTTCTTTTTTCTCTTTCTTTCTTTTTTTTTTTTCTTTTTTCTTTTTCCTTTATTTTGCTAATAAGACCCCTTAGATGAGATGTGAGTTTTTGCCTGTCTCGGGATCTCTGGTCTGGTTGTTAGAGTAGCTCAGGTAAGGAGTGGATGGCAGAAGCAGGCAGAGTTCCTGTCTCCACCATTGCACCCAGAGTATACTTTCTGTTTCCCAGAATTCTCTCTCATTTTTTCAGCCTCTGGATGGAAAGGACTCAATTTACAAGTTTGATTCTGTGTCCAGGCTCACATCAGCTCACAAAGGAGAAAGCTGCACACCACTTCTCTCCTACAAAGACCAAGATCTTGTTGCATTCATTTTCTCTCTTCCCTAACAACATTTGGTCTAGAAAAGGCAGATTAACATTTGGACTGGCATGTTGCCATTTTTTTCCAGAATTCTCTGCCAGGGGTCTCTTCTCTGTGGTTTTGTAGGGAAGGAAAAATAATTTTCTCTCTGCCTTTCTAAGTTGTCAGCTAGGGCCCCAGCAACAAAAGTCAGATTAACAAGAGAAAAAGAAACAGAAGTTTATTTATGTATATTTCATATATACAAGGGAGAAAACTCAAAAAGTAACTCAGAGAGGTGGCTTAGAATTCCAGCTTATACAGCATCTTCAACAAACAGCAGTGCATTTTTAAAGATGTGAAAAACAAAGGAGAAGGACCTTGAGTCTCTAGGGGTGGCAAAAAAAAAAAAAAAAAAAAAAAAAAAAAAACTAGGTAAGGCAAATACGATGGATAACTAGTGGTAGATAAAGACCGGTGAGTAGTTATGTGGATTCCTCTGGTGCCATCTCCAGGCTGGTAATGGTATAAATTGTGGTGATTAAATTTGTCCTCCCTGGTAGAAAGGACAAGAGGAACACCTTTGTAAATTTACGTCCTGCTTTTAGGCAAATAGGCAGAGGGCAGAGAGCTTTCCTTGTATCTGGTTTTTCTCAATTGCCTCCAGCTCAAAATAATCCTTATGTCAATATGGCATACTTTGGGGTGGTCTATTCTACTACCTTCACTTTAAAGTGAGGATTTTAATTTTCTTGATAAAACACTGCTATTAGTAAAAACAAAAAGACCATAACATATGTATATTTACTTATGTATACATTAGCCTAAGAGCATGGACTCTGGGCTCAGATTGCCCAAATTCCTCCACTTACTGAATACATGAACTTATAAGTTAAATCATTTTTTAGGGCCTCAGCTTACATACTGATTCAATAAAGATGATAATAGGATCTACTTTATAGGTTATCTTGAGGATTAAGAGAGTTAACATATGTAAAGTGCTTAGAACAAGAACTAGCACATGTACAAACTTAATAAATATCATCATTATTATAAAATGTATGCTAAAATATATTACAAAAGATGAATTAATCATTTAGCCATTACTTGATTATATTTTATTTGTTAATGTACAAAAACATTGAGCTCAATGACAGAATATTAAATTTTAGGGAGAGTAATATGTTGAATATGTTAGGATTACTATTGTTTGTTTTTTCATAATATGACTGATAAAGAGCCAGTATTTGTAATAAAAGAAATGTCAGTTTTTCCGTTTTCTTGGTGTTTGCTTGTGGTTTCATTATTAGTGTTACTTCAATCCTAGTGTTTGCAGGAATTTTCCTAGCCACTGGTCTTCTTTGTGAGGGCTAGATTGGTTTCAACCTAATAATTTAATCTGCAGGCACAAGTAGACTACAATATCTTGCAGACTCTGAAAGCAACATCACTCCTGAGGGTACTGCTGTCAAACCCTCCATGTTGTAGATCTCTCAATATTTCCTCATAGACTGAGGGTGAGTACCAAAATCATCTTTGTGGATTAAATGTTACTAAACTTTTGTTTCTTGGGTTAGAGATAAAAACATATATGAAATCACGCTCTAATATTTCATTTTTTGCCCTAATGAGTACACACCTCACTTTTGAGACCACTAATCTAAAGTACTTCTTATGTAATTATCAAGTATTTTATTAAGCACATGTCTGTGCTAGATGATGCACTCACATAGTAAAATGTCATCTTGCAGCATAGATGCAGAAACTGAAAACTTATTAAAAGAGTTATTTGTGTTTATTTACAGTGAAAAATGAAATGCTTTTCCTTAGCTTAGTTTTTTAATGGCATATTTAGTTGTCGTATTGGATTGTTACAGGGTTATTACAGGTAATTCTACTTTACTGAGTACTTACATGCAAAGCACATGCTAGATGCTTCAAAAGCTACCTCATTTAATTCTGTTGGTAGTTTTGATGGTTGTTTTGGGTATTTTGTGAAGCAGGTTCACTGTGCACTGGTTACCATTTCAGCACACTGCATCTTGGACTGCAGTTTCTACTACTAGCCCAAATCTGGTGAGACGAAACACTTACACACACAATAAGTTACATGAAGCAAATTTGTTACTTACAATAGGCAGCAAGGGACAGTAGAAGCCTAGAATTCAAGGCAAGCTGGTCCCCCAAGGCTCAGGAGAGCTGCCCAGGGCAGATGGAATCTCATCTGCATGGCAGCTGAGGGACCCAGGAAAGCAACCCAGTCTAAGTTTTATACCCAGGGGCACCATGGATTGCTGTGTGAAAGCATTGAAGGGCCTCTTGTTTCTAGGAGGGCCTGGATCAGAGCCTGGATGGTTCTGACCAGCTCTTTCATATCTCAGGATATTGCATTCCGAGCACATTCTATGGTTATTCTTGAGAATTATAAGCAAGAAGAAGAGAGAACTGGGTTTGTCCAAGGCCACCCAGAAAACTGTCCTGCCTAAAATAGGTTTTTACTCATTTCAAAGATAAGAAAACTGAAGGTCAGAGATGTAGGAAATGTGCTGAAACTCACAAATCTAGTAAGTGGCATAGGTGAGATTCAAGCCACACCTTACTGGACACAGATTCTTCCCTCTAAATCATCACGTTATATCAGAGGGTTTCCATGGTTTTAATAGCAAGTGGAAAGGGCTAGAACTATGTGATGGTTATCTTACTAAATCTACCTGATACAGTAATTGTCTCATAATCGATATTTGTAAAATGAAACCAGAAAGTAAAAAAGAGATTAAACACTGGGTTGGTGTTGGGTAGAAAGCTACCATGGATCTTGAAAAGGCATGAAATTAGCGATTTGGACATTCAAATGGTAGTAAGATTGGTAACAATCAGTCTCCATCTGAAATGCCTAAAGTTGCTGACTATGTCATTGAAACTTGAGGCCATTTTTTTCCTTCATGATAATTTGGCTTCTCAAACCTTCCCCAAACCTTTTCAAACCATTTATGTAAATACTACATAGAAAGTGTTACAATATTTTTTTCTTCCAGGAAGTGTTCTTTGTTTCATAGAACTGTCACTTCTATTTGTTTTTATTACTTGTTAGATGCCCTAGACCACCTCAAGAATTGGCTGATGGAAGGGATGGGTGGAGAAATTCACACTTCCACTTGAAAATTTTTTTGAGCAGGAGACACTCAGAGGTTTAGGGATTCTTTATTTACTCAACAAACATTTATTAATAAACAACTACTATGTGTCAGGCACCTAACTAGGCAGAAAGCTTTTGGCAGAGGCCCTGCTCTAGAAAGCATAATACATTCTCCAAGGAATAAAGCTATTGAACAAGCAATTGGATGTGTTATGGAGTACAGTGCACATTTGCCAGGAAGGTAAAAAAAGAAAAAAAAAATTATGAAGATGGAGTAGAAGAGCATTCTGCATGAGAAATAGGAGCATGTACAATGGTGAGAAGAAAAAATTCAAAAACAAAACCTGAACGATCCAGAAGCTCAAAGAAGGCCACATGTAAAGAGCAAGGGGAGGGTGTCAGAAAGTGACGCTAGAGTGGTAGCCGGGAGGCTGACCACCCGGGGCCTCCTGGGCCTGTGAAGGGATGCAAACTTATTTCCGAGGGAAACGAGAAAATGCTGAAGAGCTGATTTGAAGTTGGGGATTGACGTAACCAGGTTTACATCTCTTGGACGGGACAGCAGTGAATGGATTGCAGAGGGTGAGAGCGGAAAGGGCTCAATGGAAGACTCTTGCTGTGCACCAGGCAAAAGATGAGATTGACTTGAATTAGTATGAGGCAGGGGACGTGAACATAATGGGCGGCTTCAGGAGATAGAGATGGTGGTGGGGACACTGTGAGGCAGAAGAGGGACAGGTGGAAGATGGCCCCGGGTTCTGGCTTTAAGTATGCTGGCAGAAGGGCAAGTTTTGGGGGGAAAGATAATGAGGTCAGTTCATCTGAACTTCCTCTAAAGCATCCAAGTGGAGAGGTAACGTGGACTGTTGTAAATATGGGCAAGGAGCTCAACTTGGAATTTGCCAACATACAGATGTAATTGAGGGCCTGGGCATAGACTGGAGAGAGTATGAACGGAGGAGAGAGGAGATTGTGAAAGAAGTGTTTTCCAAGCTAGCCGCAGTAACGCCATTCCGCAAGGCACAGAAAAATACCCTAGTAAAAAAAAAAAAAATTCAACAAGCAGTTTCCAGGGCGCCCTTCAGCTGTTTCAAGAACTCCCACATGACCCGCGCTTTTTCCCTGGCCTTGTTTAAACCGACCAATTACCTTGCTTCTCGCTTCTGTACCCGCGCTTTTCCCTGGCCTTGTTTAAACCGACCAATTACCTTGCTTCTCGCTTCTGTACCCGCGCTTTTTGCTATAAAACAAGCTCAAAAACTCTACTCGGCGCGCCAGTCTACCGAGAGACTGAGCCGCCCGGGTACCCGTATGTTCAATAAAACCTCTTGCTAATTGCATCCGGAGCCGTGGTCTCGTTGTTCCTTGGGAGGGTCTCTCATTTGGGGGCTCGTCCGGGATCAGACCCCCACCCAAGGACCACCGACCCACCAACGGGAGGTAAGCTGGCCAGCGATCGCTCCGTGTCTCGTTTCTGTGTCTGACTCCGTAACTCTGACTGTCCTTCTGAGTGCGCGCATTTTGGTTTCAGTTTGTTCCGGGCTGATCGCTCTGGGAGCGACGTGTGAGTAGCGAACAGACGTGTTCGGGGGCTCACCGCCCGGTAATCCTGGGAGACGTCCCAGGATCAGGGGAGGACCAGGGACGCCTGGTGGACCCCTCAGGAGAGGATCATTATGCTCTGATCCCACTGCCGCGTCTAGAGAGGCGCGCTCTGCCATCTGACTCCTTCTTTTGTCTCTACGCTACTCGATCTCGCCGCCGTTTCTGGTTTCTTTTTGTTTTGTTCCTGATAGGCCTCTGTGTCGTGGTCCCTCTCTTCGAAATGGGACAAAATAACTCTACCCCTCTCTCCCTCACTCTAGATCACTGGAGGGACGTGAGAGCAAGGGCTCACAATCTGTCCATGGAAATCAGAAAGGGAAAATGGCGGACCTTTTGTTCCTCCGAGTGGCCCACGTTCGGTGTCGGGTGGCCGCCGGAAGGAACTTTTAATGTCTCTGTCATTTCCGCAGTTAAAAGGATTGTCTTTCAGGAAATCGGGGGACACCCGGACCAAGTTCCATATATCGTGGTGTGGCAAGACCTCGCCCAGAGTCCCCCATCATGGATGCCGCCCTCTGTCAAGGTCGCTGTCGTCTCCAGTCCAGAGAGGCCATCCGCTCCTCCCCGACCCCCCATCTACCCGGCAACAGACGACTCGCTCCTTCTCTCTGAGCCCCCGCCCTATCCGGTAGCCCTGCCACCTCCCCTGGCCCCTCAGGCGGTCGGACCGGCGCCGGTCCAGGCGCCCGATATTTCCGATCCTGAGGGACCAGCCGCGGGGACCAGGAGTCGCCGTGCCCGCAGTCCGGCAGACGACTCGGGTCCTGACTCCACTGTGATTTTACCCCTCCGAGCCATAGGACCCCCAGCCGAGCCCAACGGCCTAGTCCCTCTGCAATATTGGCCTTTCTCTTCAGCAGATCTTTATAATTGGAAATCTAATCATCCTTCTTTTTCTGAAAATCCAGCAGGACTCACGGGGCTCCTTGAGTCTCTTATGTTTTCTCATCAGCCCACCTGGGACGATTGCCAACAGCTCCTACAGATTCTCTTCACCACGGAGGAACGAGAAAGGATTCTCCTTGAGGCCCGCAAGAATGTCCTGGGGGACAACGGGGCCCCCACTCAACTCGACAACCTCATTAATGAGGCCTTCCCCCTCAATCGACCTCAGTGGGACTACAACACAGCCGCAGGTAGGGAGCGTCTCCTGGTCTACCGCCGGACTCTAGTGGCAGGTCTCAAAGGGGCAGCTCGGCGCCCCACTAATTTGGCTAAGGTAAGAGAGGTCTTACAAGGACCGGCAGAACCCCCTTCGGTTTTCTTAGAACGCCTAATGGAGGCCTATAGGAGATACACTCCGTTTGAGCCCTCTTCTGAGGGGCAGCAGGCTGCAGTTACCATGGCCTTCATCGGACAGTCAGCCCCAGATATTAGAAAAAAGTTACAGAGGCTAGAGGGGCTCCAAGATTATTCCTTGCAAGATTTAGTGAGGGAGGCAGAAAAGGTGTACCACAAAAGGGAGACAGAAGAAGAAAGAGAAGAAAGAGAAAAAAAAGAGGCAGAAGAGAGAGAAAGGCGGCGCGATAAGCGCCAAGAAAAAAACTTGACTAGGATTTTGGCCGCAGTGGTAAGTGAAAAAGGTTTTAGAGATAGGCAGACAGGGAATCTGAGCAACCAGGCAAGAAAGACACCTAGGGATAAAAGATCTCCTCTGGACAAAGACCAGTGCGCATACTGTAAAGAAAAGGGTCACTGGGCAAGAGAATGTCCCCGAAAGAAAAACGTCAGAGAAGCCAAAGTTCTGTCCCTAGATGACTAGGGGAGTCAAGGTTCGGACCCCCTCCCCGAACCCAGGATAACGCTGACTGTGGAGGGGACTCCCATTGAGTTCCTGGTCGATACCGGGGCTGAACATTCAGTTTTGACCCAACCCCTGGGAAGGGTAGGGTCCAGACGGACAGTCGTACAAGGAGCAACAGGGAGCAAAGTCTACCCCTGGACCACAAAGAGACTTTTAAAGGCTGGACATAAACAGGTGACCCACTCCTTTCTGGTCATACCCGAGTGCCCCGCCCCTTTGTTGGGTAGGGACCTCTTAACCAAACTAAAGGCCCAGATCCAGTTTTCTGCTGAGGGCCCACAAGTAACATGGGAAGACCGCCCTACACTGTGCCTGACCCTGAACCTAGAAGAAGAATACCGGCTACATGAAAAGCCAGGTCCCTCCTCTATCGACCCATCCTGGCTCCAACTTTTTCCCACTGTATGGGCAGAGAGGGCAGGCATGGGACTGGCCAATCAAGTCCCACCAGTGGTAGTGGAACTAAGATCAGGTGCCTCACCGGTGGCTGTTCGACAATATCCAATGAGCAAGGAAGCCCGGGAAGGTATCAGACCCCACATCCAGAGGTTCTTAGACCTAGGGGTCCTGGTGCCCTGTCAATCGCCCTGGAATACCCCTCTACTACCTGTAAAAAAGCCAGGGACCAATGACTATCGGCCAGTCCAAGACCTGAGAGAAATTAATAAAAGGGTACAGGGTATTCATCCCACCGTCCCAAACCCTTACAGCCTTCTGAGTTCCCTTCCGCCCTGCCACACTTGGTATTCAGTCTTAGATCTCAAGGATGCCTTTTTCTGCCTCAGGCTACACCCCAGCAGCCAGCCGCTATTCGCGTTCGAGTGGAAAGACCCAGAAAAAGGTAACGCAGGTCAGTTGACCTGGACACGGCTGCCCCAAGGGTTCAAGAACTCTCCCACTCTCTTCGACGAGGCCCTCCACCGAGATTTGGCCCCCTTTAGGGCCCTCAACCCTCAGGTAGTGCTACTCCAATATGTAGACGACCTCTTGGTGGCAGCCCCCACATATAGAGACTGCAAAGAAGGGACACAAAAGCTCCTACAGGAATTGAGTAAATTAGGGTACCGGGTATCGGCTAAAAAGGCCCAGCTCTGCCAAAGAGAGGTCACCTATCTGGGGTACCTACTCAAGGGGGGAAAAAGATGGCTGACCCCGGCCCGAAAGGCTACTGTTATGAAAATCCCCGCTCCCACGACCCCCAGACAGGTCCGTGAATTTCTGGGCACTGCAGGATTCTGCAGGCTCTGGATCCCTGGGTTTGCTTCCCTAGCTGCACCCCTGTATCCCTTAACAAAGGAAAGCATCCCTTTTACCTGGACTGAGGAACATCAAAAAGCTTTTGACCACATAAAAAAAGCCTTGCTGTCAGCCCCCGCTTTGGCCCTCCCAGACCTCACCAAACCATTTACTCTATACGTAGATGAGAGAGCCGGTGTGGCCCGGGGAGTGCTTACTCAGACTTTAGGACCCTGGCGGCGGCCAGTAGCTTACCTATCAAAAAAATTGGATCCGGTGGCTAGCGGGTGGCCAACCTGCCTGAAAGCGGTTGCAGCCGTGGCACTCCTTCTCAAGGACGCTGATAAGTTAACCTTGGGACAGAATGTGACTGTGATTGCTCCCCATAGCCTCGAAAGCATTGTGCGGCAGCCCCCCGACCGGTGGATGACCAATGCCAGGATGACTCATTATCAGAGCCTGCTGCTAAATGAAAGGATATCGTTTGCACCCCCTGCCATCCTGAACCCAGCTACCCTCCTACCAGTCGAATCGGAAGCTACCCCAGTACACAGGTGCTCAGAGATCCTCGCCGAAGAAACTGGAACTCGACGAGACCTGAAAGACCAGCCATTGCCCGGGGTGCCAGCCTGGTATACGGACGGTAGCAGTTTCATCGCGGAGGGTAAGCAGAGAGCAGGGGCCGCCATCGTAGATGGCAAGCGGACGGTGTGGGCAAGCAGCCTGCCAGAAGGTACGTCAGCCCAGAAGGCCGAACTAGTGGCTTTGACGCAGGCATTACGCCTGGCCGAAGGAAAAAACATCAACATCTACACCGACAGCAGGTATGCTTTTGCCACTGCTCACATTCATGGGGCAATATATAAACAGAGGGGGTTGCTCACTTCTGCGGGAAAAGACATTAAAAACAAGAAAGAAATTTTGGCCCTGCTAGAGGCCATTCACCTCCCTAAGCGGGTCGCCATTATCCACTGCCCCGGCCACCAGAGGGGAAATGACCCTGTGGCCACCGGGAACCGGAGGGCCGACGAGGCTGCAAAACAAGCCGCCCTGTCGACCAGAGTGCTGGCAGAAACTACAAAACCTCAAGAGCTAATCGAACCCGCCCAGGTTAAGGCCGAGCCAAGAGAGCTCACCCCTGACCGGGGGAAAGAATTTATTCAGCGGTTGCATCAGTTGACACACTTGGGACCAGAAAAGCTTCTCCAATTAGTAAACCGCACCAGCCTCCTCATCCCGAACCTCCAGTCTGTAGTTCGCGAGGTCACCAGTCGGTGTCAGGCTTGTGTCATGACTAATGCGGTCCCAACCTACCGAGAGATCGGAAAGAGACAACGAGGAGATCGACCCGGCGTATACTGGGAGGTAGACTTCACAGAGGTAAAGCCTGGCCGGTATGGAAACAGGTATCTGCTGGTATTCATAGACACTTTTTCCGGATGGGTAGAAGCTTTTCCTACCAAAACTGAAACGGCCCTGACCGTCTGCAAAAAGATATTAGAGGAAATTCTACCCCGCTTCGGGATCCCTAAGGTACTCGGGTCAGACAATGGCCCAGCCTTTGTTGCTCAGATAAGTCAGGGACTGGCCACTCAACTGGGGATAAATTGGAAGTTACACTGTGCGTATAGACCCCAGAGCTCAGGTCAGGTAGAAAGAATGAACAGGACAATCAAAGAGACCTTAACCAAATTAGCCTTAGAGACCGGTGGAAAAGACTGGGTGGCCCTCCTTCCCTTAGCGCTGCTCAGAGCCAGGAATACCCCTGGCCAGTTTGGTCTAACTCCTTATGAAATTCTCTATGGGGGACCACCCCCCATACTCGAGTCTGGAGGGACATTGGGTCCCGATGATAATTTTCTCCCTGTCTTATTTACTCATTTAAAGGCTTTAGAAGTTGTGAGGACCCAGATCTGGGACCAGATCAAGGAGGTGTACAAGCCCGGTACCGTGACAATCCCCCACCCGTTCCAGGCCGGAGACCGAGTGCTTATCAGACGCCACCGACCCAGCAGCCTTGAGCCTCGGTGGAAAGGCCCGTACCTGGTGTTGCTGACCACCCCGACCGCAGTAAAAGTCGACGGTATCGCTGCCTGGGTCCATGCTTCTCACCTCAAGCCTGCACCACCCTCGGCACCAGATGAGTCTTGGGAGCTGGAAAAGACTGATCATCCTCTTAAGCTGCGTTTTCGGCGGCGGCAGAACGGGTTGGAGTGAAAACCCTCACCAGCCTGTGACCCTCACCTGGCAGGTACTGTCCCAAACTGGGAACGTTGTCTGGAAGACAGAGAAAGTCCAGCCCCCTTGGACTTGGTGGCCCATTCTTACACCTGATGTATGTGCCCTGGCGGCCGGTCTTGAGTCCTGGGATATCCCAGGAACCGATGTATCAACCTCTAAGAGAGTCAGACCCCCTGACTCAAACTATGAAAATGCTTATAGACAGATCACCTGGGGAGCCATAGGATGCAGCTACCCTAAGGCTAGGACCAGAATGGCAAGTTCCACCTTCTACGTGTGTCCCCGGGATGGCCGGTCCCTTTCAGAAGCTAGAAGGTGTGGAGGGTTAGAATCCCTGTATTGTAAAGAATGGGGTTGTGAAACCACGGGGACTGTTTATTGGCAACCTACGTCCTCCTGGGACCTCATAACTGTAAAATGGAATAACACAGGGCGATCATGGGGTGCCCTACTGGCAACCTGTGAAAAAACCGGCTGGTGTAACCCTCTTAAAATAAATTTCACAGAACAAGGACGGCAATCCAAAGAGTGGATAATAGGAAAAACCTGGGGATTGGGATTCTATGTGTCTAGATATCCGGGCGTACAGTTGACCATTCGGTTAGAGATCACCAGCAAGCCAGCTGAGACAGTGGGCCCCAACTCCGTCCTTGCGAAACAAGGACCCCCTAACAAAAACCCCCCTTCCCCAACGAGGGAAGCGCCGCCCATCTCTCAACCCTCGGCGGCTCCTAGCCAAGTCCCCACGGTACTGGAGGGAAGTGTTGTCCTGAACACCCTGTCTCCCACCACGGGCGACAGACTCTTTGGCCTTGTGAGGGGGGCCTTCCTAGCCTTAAATGCCACCGACCCAGACGCCACGAAGTCTTGCTGGCTCTGTTTGGCCTTGGGTCCCCCTTATTATGAAGGAGTTGCCTCCTTAGGAGGGGCCTTCACTTATACCTCCAACTATACCCAGTGCCGCTGGGAGAGCCAAGGAAAGCTTACCCTCACTGAGGTCTCAGGACACGGGTCGTGCATAGGAAAGGTGCCCTCTACCCATCAGCATCTTTGCAACCAGACCCTACCCATCAACTCCTCCACGGAACATCAGTACCTGCTCCCCACCAACCATAGCTGGTGGGCCTGCAGCACCGGCCTCACCCCCTGCCTCTCCACCTCAGTTTTTAATCAGTCTAAAGATTTCTGTATCCTGATCCAGCTGGTCCCTCGCATCTATTACCATTCTGAAGAAACTTTGTTGCAGGCCTATGACGATCCTCACCCCAGGGTTAAAAGAGAGCCTGTCTCACTTACCCTAGCTGTTCTTCTGGGGTTGGGGGTCGCAGCAGGTATAGGTACTGGCGCATCCGCCCTAGTTAAAGGGCCCATAGACCTCCAACAAGGCCTAGCCAGCCTCCAGACCGCCATGGATACTGACCTCCGGGTCCTCCAGGACTCAATCAGCAAGCTGGAGGACTCGCTGACTTCCCTATCGGAGGTAGTACTCCAAAATAGAAGAGGCCTTGACCTACTGTTCCTAAGAGAAGGAGGCCTCTGCGCGGCCCTAAGAGAAGAGTGCTGTTTTTATGTAGACCACTCAGGTGTGGTGCGAGACTCCATGAGAAAACTCAAAGAGAGACTAGATAAAAGACAGTTGGAGCGCCAGAAAAACCAAAACTGGTATGAAGGGTGGTTCAATAACTCCCCTTGGTTCACTACCCTCCTATCAACCATCGCCGGGCCCCTATTGCTCCTCCTTCTGTTGTTCACCCTCGGGCCCTGCATCATCAATAGGTTAGTCCAGTTCATCAATGACAGGGTAAGTGCAGTAAAAATTCTAGTCCTTAGACAAAAATATCAGACCCTAGACAACGAAGACAACCTCTAAATTCGCTCTAAGATTAGAGCTTCCCACAAGAGAAATGGGGGAATGAAAGAAGTGTTTTCCAAGCTAGCCGCAGTAACGCCATTCCGCAAGGCACAGAAAAATACCCTAGTAAAAAAAAAAAAAATTCAACAAGCAGTTTCCAGGGCGCCCTTCAGCTGTTTCAAGAACTCCCACATGACCCGCGCTTTTTCCCTGGCCTTGTTTAAACCGACCAATTACCTTGCTTCTCGCTTCTGTACCCGCGCTTTTCCCTGGCCTTGTTTAAACCGACCAATTACCTTGCTTCTCGCTTCTGTACCCGCGCTTTTTGCTATAAAACAAGCTCAAAAACTCTACTCGGCGCGCCAGTCTACCGAGAGACTGAGCCGCCCGGGTACCCGTATGTTCAATAAAACCTCTTGCTAATTGCATCCGGAGCCGTGGTCTCGTTGTTCCTTGGGAGGGTCTCTCAATTGTAGGGTGAGAACTCTGATTAAGTGGAGTGAGATGAGCCCAGAAAAAGAAGGACACTAAAATTGGAGAGTATTCCAAGAAAGAACAAAATCATCAGCTGTACCAGATATTTCCAAGCAGTCAGAAAAGATAAGTTAAAAAAAAAAATATGGACCAAACAAAAGATGAGTATTGAAAACTTCCGCTGGGTTGAGTAAGACGGTAGGCACTCACGGACTTAGTAGAAGTTTGGTGGGACTGCCGGGGCTAAAGCCACACTGGAGCGGGCTCACACAGGAGGGGGACATGAGGAGATGGAGGGAATTACAGTAGAGATTTGACTAAAGGCAGAGGTGGGCGAGAGTGATCACTGGACAGAAACTAAAAATGGCATTGGAGGAGGCTTTAATTTTGATGTGTGTGTGTGTGTGTGTGTGTGTGTGTGTGTTTCTGTGTGTGTAAACTGCAAAAGACTCAGGCATACGTAAATGCTGATAAGAAGAAATAAGTAGAGGAAGGTATTTTTACTTTAGTGATGTTTAAGATCACACAGCTATCTACTGATAGAGCTGGGATTAGCAGTTCTAGTCTGGGGATTCTGGTTATTTTTCTTTACTGTCCTAGGATTAAATTATGAACTTGGATTAAATACTCGAAAAATATTTTTATACATATTGAATTATGAAAGAGGTAGAAACTACAGGAATAGCCACCAGGTCAATATTGCAGCTGGAAAAGTTATTACAAAGTTATAAGCATATTTTTATCTGTCAGCTTGTCCCAAAGGGTAAAACCACAAGCTTACTGAGTTATTGCTTTGTGAGGAGGGATAGACAGAGCTGGTGATATGCACAAAGCACCTGCATCAGTCTGGCTGAGATTTTGGCAGGAGACCCAGCTTCAAGCTATCTTTGTTATTATTGTTTTTGTCTTCACTTTTTGCATAGAGTTTGGGGTTTGAAGTGACAGAGGCATGTCAGGCCCATTCCTGACCACCTCCTTCCTAGCTATCAATATCCTAAAAGAGGAACAATTGCTAATCGTAATGGTCAGAAGTCCAGAATATTCACTGAATTATGTTTTCCTAGTGAGTAAAGGTTTTCATATTAAAGACATATAGTCAGTCTCTTTTCCATAGGTCTTTGTCCATGGGGACTTGATGAAATGTTAGAGGGCTATACTAAATAGTTCTTACCAATGTCCTTCCTCTACCCAGCCTGCCACAGATTATCAGGGCCTGGCAGCAGTTATCAATAAAATAATAAATGAATTTCATTTAGCTACAGGCTTTTTGTGTAATCATTCTTTGAAACCCCATGGCAGGGGACAGAAAGGGCTATAGATGATTCATAGGGCAAGATTTGGGCTTTCCCCAGTCTCTGGCAGTATTTGTGGCCCTTTAACTAGTCCTACTAACAATAGCGCTGATGAACTCTTTCAATATGTTTATCCAAAATATCACTTTTAATAAGTCACCACGTGTGGGAGATTGTTTACAAAAATGGGTGCAATTTTCTACCCTTACCTATATCTAGGCCTGAGACCTCACAGCTCCTCCCATCACAGGGCAGAGTCTCTCTCCTAAATCTCTCCACTCCTAAACCAGGGCTGGCTCAGCTGATAGACTTTAGTGGAAGTGATAGGTAGTATGGGCAACTCCATGCCCAGGCTTCACGAGGCCCTAAGTGCTTTTGATTGATTTCTTAGGAGGCCATGTGAATAAGCCCAAGCTAGTCTGCAGGGTGATGAGAGACCAATCACCAGGGCCACACAAGCTCAGTTGTCCCAGCTGGGGTCCAGACATGGAGAGAGCCCAGCCAAGATCAGCATAGCTACCAGCCTAACTTACAGCTGACCACAACTCATGAACGTGTCCTGCCATGACCAGATGAACAGCTCAACTGAGCACAACCAAAATTACCAACACTCACAATTCTGAGCCAAATAAGTGGTTATTTATTTATTTATTTATTTATTTTAGTGACTAAGTTTTGGTATGATTTGTGACTCAGTCATAGATAAGTGAAAAACCGTTCTGTTTTGTTCTATCCCTCTATGCTAATCATATCTAACTTCGTCCAAGAGTTGTCATCACTGGGGATGGTAGGTAAGTTACTAAGTGACTATATTCTCATTAGGTTGTGCTGGGCACTTAACAATGCAATTTACCCACAGATGTTTTAAGAGCTTAAATGTAGCTGGCATCTCAGAAATTCTGATTCAAATAAGCAACTACACTCATTTAAAATCATATTACTTGGGCCGAGCCTGTGGCGCACTTGGTAGAGTGCTGCGCTGGCAGCGCCGCGACGCTCCCGCCGCGGGTTCGGATCCTATATAGGACTGACCGGTGCACTCACTGGCTGAGTGCCGGTCACGAAAAAACGACAAAAAAAAAAAAATAAATAAAATAAAATAAAATAAAATAAAATCATATTACTTATCACACCAGTTGTTTGCATGTAATATGCTTCTAGTCACAATACAGATATTATAAACCATGGATATTATTATTAGAAACCACAGGGTGTGGCCTACAGGAAATAGCATATTTTTCCTTGTCTTAATTTACACTATAATCAGTACATTTAAATCACAGAGTGAATCCAGAATATCAATCTGTTTAGCATATTTCCATTTAATTCACTAACAGCATAAAATATATGTGCATTTGGCAGTTAAAATGAAAAAATAATGAGGCACTTAGAGAAATTAGATTACTACATTATAATATAATAAGAATTTAATGATACAAGTAGCATACACCCCTCATACATTTTGGTATATGGGAAACTACACAATTATCAACAGTGCGATTTTTTTTCTTTTGGTTGCTAGAAAGTATTCATGTGATTTACAATCAGATGTAATAATGTTGTTCTAACAAAATAAAATCTATTATGACATTATATATAACTTTTATTAATTCTATTCTATTGGATAATGGGAGATCGCCTCTGTTTTTAAAATGACAGAGTAGAGACCTCAGCTCATTTTACACTTTTTAATTTCACCCCTATCTTTGACTAAATCTTTTCCATAAATTACAATTCAACAAAACATAGATACAGCATCAAGTTAAAGCTTAATGAATTGGTTAGAATTAACCCAGAGTCAAAGAAACTGGATTTTTTTTTTACTTGATTATTTTCTCTCAATTGATATGAAGTTTAGTTGAGGAGAGCCATACCTGAATCACTCGTATCACTAATAACATTGAGTATGTATGGCTTTGTTGCTAAAATGTCACAGCAAATAGAGATAGCTTAGGAGTAATGAGCAATGTTATGATTATATTTGCTGAGGATTTTAGGACCCTTCAGCATGCAATCTCTGGCAAATACCTGGCAGAGTGATCGAATACTATGGTTGAGTGACTTTTGGTTATGGCATATAGCACTGCCATCTCTTTTTCCAGAGTGACAGTGACACATACCCATTTCAGTAAAGTGACTTTGCTGTGCTGTCTGACTCGAACATTTGGAAAGTTCAAGCCCAGCAAATAGGAAAAAAAAGGCAAGGTAGCATATCAACATGGGAAAAATTGGATAGCATTTCATAATTTGTCAAGGTAAGATTAACAGCACCCATTTCTCTTCGTTAAAAGCAAATTCCAAAATGAGTGCTATCTTGGCTCTACTGAGTGGAACTATGTACTTGAACTCATAGCCGCCAAAACCTAATGTTTAGTTTTGCTGAGGTCAGATGATTTCATTGTTCTGTTGGGGAGACTTTTTGTTTAGTTGCGTTTACCACTTTAGACTAATATTTAATTTAATTTAGAACCAATTTTTCTGCATTCCATAAAATGCACACATTTTTCCTAAACTTTTAAAAAATGATCTTTAAGTTGAAAAACACAAACTAAGAGGCTAAGAGGAAATTGACCATACACACACACACACACACAGAAAATGGGCAAACAGAAAATAATGTTCATTGTATGAAATAAATGTAATTATCTTTCCTCCTGCTGTGGTTTAAATATTTGTATTCCTCCAAAATTCATACATTAAAATTCTAACCCCCAGGTGATGGTTAGGAAATGGAGCCTTTGAGAAGTGGTTTGGTCATAAGGGCAAAACCCTCATGATTGGGGTTAGTGCCCTTATAAAATAAGCACAAGAGAGATCCTTCACCTCTTGAGTGACCCAGTAAGAAGGTGACTTCTATGAGAAAGTGCGTCCCTGCCAGACACCAAATCTTCTAGTGCCTTGATCTTGAACTTCCCAGCTTTCAGAACTGGGAGAAATAAATTTCTGCTGTTTATAAGCTACCCACTTTATGGTATTTTGTTATAGCAGCTTGGACAGACTAAGATGCCTCCCTTATTTAACAACATGTCTTATAAGCTCTAAATGATCTGACTTACGCAACTTACTATCAGAGGGAAAAGTCCAAGTTTTCTAGGTGCTTTTTTTGAGGTACAGGAGGCAGAACACAGAGATGGAAGTACAGATCCAGGATGGGTCAGGCTTTGGAGGCAGTTTGGTTCTAGAAACTCTTTCAGATACAAGGCAGGAGTCTGAGACTAGCTGTGCCAGAGGGATGCTAGGCAAGGGGTAAACCAGGTAGGCAGGTGGGACACACAAGAAGAAATTGTGAGTCAAAAGCTCCTGAAAGAAGCTCTCAGAAATTATGAAAACTGCAGGTCAGTATTGAGCAGCATGATTCAGAAGCATTGAACAAATTTGACCACAGAGATCATTTTTTTTCTCCAACCAGGAGGAAGCTTCTAATATATTTCCTACTGAATGAGATCCAAGGTCAAGTTCAAATGGACAAAGCCCCAGAGTTGAATGTCAGCAAATTATCCCAATACGTCATATACATAGAACTCACTTGCAACACCTTTTATTCTTCACGCTGCTTTCTTGCACAGCATCCCAAATTGATCTTACTATCACTCTGTGTGCTGTGCAGTCCAAGTACCATTGAACCCCATATATTGATGTAAACAGTATCAAAGAGTTTTGGTGAGTTGTCTGTAGTGACCCAGTTAGTAAAAGGGGAATTGAAACTAGAATCCAGGGCTTATAACAGCTGGATTTGCCTTCTTTTCTCTATTCCAGGTGTCACCATACTATTTCTATTTCTAAAGGGCCATTGTTATGGGTTGAATTGTGCCCGCAGCCCTTGCAAATTCCTGTGTTGAATTCCTAACTCACAGGACCTTAGAATATGACCTTATTTAAAGATAGGGCCTTTGCAGAAGAAATCAAATTAAAACTGAGAACATTCTGGTGGTTCCTAATGCAATATGACTGGTGTCCGTATTATAAGAAGAGGAAATTTGGATGCAGACAGGCACAGAGGGAAGATTACATGAAGACACAGAGAGGATGTCCAACTCTAAGCCAAGGACAGAGTCCAGGGACAGATCCTTCCCTAGCAGCCCTCGGAAGGCGTCAACCCTGCCAACACCCTGATCTCAGACTTCTAGACTCCGGAACTGGGACAATAAATTTCTGTTCTTTAGGCCACCTGCTCTGCGGTGCTCTGTGACAGTAGACCTAGCAAACTTAACAAGTTTTTAAAGTAAATATCTTTGGCTTTGTGGTCCATAAGGTCTTCGTCACAACTGCTCAACTTTGCTATTATAGCCCCCAAATAACCATAAACAATACGCAAATGACTGGATAGAGATGTTTTCCAAAAAACTTTATTTACAAAAGCAGCCACTGTGAGCTGTAGCTTTCCACTGCCGTTTTATAGATTTTTGCTCTGAAAATGGGCACTGAAGAGGTTGCAAATGGTCAGACTTAAGTGTAGGGCCAGAGTGAACTCAGAGTGGATGAGTGAACCAGGTCAGAAATCTGTGAAACTGAAAACAAAACAACAGCAACAGCAAGAACAGCAACAATTATCTTTAGATCATAATCAGTTCCCCTTCTGAACTACTCTCTATCTGGTTTGGAGTGACTGCCGAACTTTACATGCAGGGACATTAGTGTGGACTAAAGATGGCCATATATATATATATATGTTTATTTGTTTATTTATTTGTTTGTTTGTTTATTTGTTTGTTTGTTCGTTCGTTCATTCGTTCATTCATTCATTCATTCATTCATCTATCTATCTATCTATCTATCTATCTGTCTGTCTGTCTGTCTATCTATCTATCTATCTATCTACCTATCTATATCTGCTCCTTCCACCAAGAGGTACAGTCTATTTACCCTCCCCTTGAATTGAGGCTGTGTTGTGAGTTGTTTTGACCAATGGCAATGTCAGAGAAGTGAAGCTGTAACAGTGCTGGGCCTAAGCCTTAAGAGACCTAAAACTTCTGCTTTCACTTTCTTGGAACTCATAACGAGATCTAGTTACCCTGCTGCAAAGACTATATGGAGAGAGATTGAGAGAGGAAGAGAGAGATGTCCACTGGGCCCCTATATATTCCAGCCATCCCAGCTGAGGCATCAGACAGGAGCATGCCAGCTTGGATGTTCCAGCACTCTCAGCTGAGCTTCTACTGAATGTAGCCTCTTGAGTGACCCCAGCTGAAACCACACAGAGACAAGCCCTTCTGACCTAGTCTGTCCAAATTGCAAAAACATAAACAAATAAATGATTCTTGTTTTAAGGCACTAAATTTGGAATGGTTATTATACAGTGATAAGAATTTGATACAGACAACATGCTGCCTTTCAGTTGTCTGGGATTTCCACTCTCAGCCCATCATTAGCTTTCCTGATCAGGTAGCATTTAGTGCTCTTAATGCTTTCTTGGCCCCATGATGACTTACCTGCCTTGAGGAAATTTCAGACATCACAGTCAGTGGCTGGGGTTAGAGCAAAGGCCATTGTGGGTTAAAGACCTGTAATATTATGCCTTAAGTCTTTACCTAAGTGCCCTACCGAGTTAAGAAAATACTTTTCAGTGTAAGATGTTGTAAGGAGAAATATTTTCATCCTAAAGCAGAGTATCAAATTATCCTTACCATTATCTAACTGTGAAGAGTGGCAAGAACACACAATAAACTAAAAGTGACCCAGCCCATTCTCAGTCCAGTGAAAATCTGTCTCTGGCCATATACCATTTTATATACCCTGTCCTATTTTATCAGTCTAAAACATGTTCCAGAGCAAGTTCTGTGGTTGAACATCACTCATGCATTTTAAGAAGCACACTTAGATTATGGGCTATCTATTTAAGACGAAAAATGGCTGGCCTTTACCCACATAGGAGAAATTATAGACTCGAATCATTGACTTGACTCAATGATTGAATCATTTTCTGGAATGACTTGAATCATTTTCTGGAAATAATTTTTTGAACCATCACACTGGAGACATCCCAGTGGCCACTTGGATAATAATACCATTGATCACTCCTTACCATTTACAGATGACTTTACTAACGAATGGCCACTCCTTCACATCTTGTCCCCTTCTTCCCAGAAAACAGTGACAGGAACTCCCCAGAAACATATGAAGGCTCCTTTGTCCTTGCCATAAAACTACTTGTGTGTAACTCCTTCAAGATTACTTATTTACAAAATTATATATACCCTCTATATATGTGTTATGTGCATATATTACAAACTAGTAATTTTGGAGAAGAGAAATATGGGGAGAAAAAAACCTGAGAAAGTCGGGTGACCCTCTGGGACCCTGGCGTTGGCAGACTGTGGAGCTTCTGTCTGGATGATCCATCCCCTTGTACAGAGCATCTTTCTTCCAAATTACTCTTTTTCACCTATGTTTTTAACACTATCTGAAATTTTACCAGTTAGATATTAGTTAGAATCAGTTATCACCCACTTGCTAAAATGTATAAAATTCTCAAAGTGTTAACAGACCATGACTCCTTCATACATTTGTATAAATTTGTCCAACAAAATAATACTTAGGATTTGGCTTGCAATTTAGTTGACACTATGTCTTCATACAGTCTATACTTAAAATTTTATTCCTCACTACCATCATGTGATTTACGCAAAGGTCTATTACCATTTCACGCCAGTGGAAAACGAGGTACAGAGTTTAAATCAACTTAAATGTTTTTTTCGTAACTCCAACCCGCGAACCGCTGTACAAAATAACTCTGAGATGTGATTTCAGGAAAATGAAGTAAATGGCTTCTGGAAGTAAGTCTGGGGGAGAAGGGGGATGCAATAGGGGAGATAAAGACTATCAGGGCCCTGGGATTAGGGTCACCGGTGGAGAGAGGTGCCATGCACCAAGGGAAGAGAATAAAAAATGAAGTGAGATAACTCCCGACACAATTTGCCTATTTCAAAACCCTTTTGAGGTAATCCCTGCCATTAGCTATAAAAGGGAAAAGCTTTATTTTGTCATCCTTCCCCCTTCCTCTCTGCATGGTTGGATCTGGTCTCAGGACATAGATCTTTGGTCACATTTCAACTCTATTAATTGTTGGGTGAACTTTGTGAGGTATTTCAGCAACATGATTGCTATGCTTACAATTGCTAGTAGGGGAAAAGCACTTGGTTGGAACAACTGCTTTTTAGATTTTGGGAATAAAGCCTATTTTAAAACTGAGAATTACCTACCTATGTCTCAGGGTTGGTTTCTTGTTCTTACATCTATAAAGAGAGTGGATCACATCTTAAAAAAGGACTCACCTTAGAAAGAGCATTGTCTGTCAGTCAGTTCCATACTTTAGGGATAGACTGAGGCAGTTTCCATCATAAATTCTTACAATACATATTTTAAAAAAGAATAAAAGAGCTACTCCTTTGACAGGTGACTTTGCAATTCATAAGTTTCCTGACTCTGCTCTCTAAATGTAAAACAACTGCACTGTACATGCTCATAAGCATCTGTAGATATAACTACAAAAACATATTCCCGGTAGACTGTGAGAAGACAGTCAATTAATGCTCACTGTATAATTTAAATGGAAATTAAATGTAGTAGTTCACAAGATAAACACATCTTAGAGACTTTTTAATCCAAGGAGGTAAGAGGACAGAGACCATCAACTTGGTAACGAGAAAGCTGTATGTATGTGTGTGTCTATACACACACACACACACACACACACATATATGTATATATATGATTGCATCTGTATTGAACATGTACAGACTTTCCCCCTTGTCATTGTTCCTTGTCATTTTATAACAATACAGTATAACAACTATTTACATAGCATTTACATTGTATTAGGTATTATAAGTAATCTAGAGATGATTTAAAGTATGTGAGAGAATGTGTGTAGGTTATATGCAAATACTATGCCATTTTATATTAGGGACTTGAGCACTAGTGGATTTTGGTGTCCTTGGGAGGTCGTGAAACCAGTCCCCTGTGGATACCAAGGGATGACAGCATACTTTAAGTGCATTTTTTTTTCCTTCTAGACTAAATTGGAAATAATGCTTAACCATATGAGTTTTCTTCTTACATACCTAGTTTGAGTAACAGTTCTACAACTTTATGCTATTTGCAAAAATAATTCTTGACCTTGATTACTAAAGTTTAAATGTTCTTTAGGGGGTGTTTTAAAACAGCTTTACACTATGGATATTGACATCACTTCTTTTCCATCTTCTGACTGAGGCTGAAGCCTTCTGTAAATAAAAAGATTTTCCAAATTCTAATCTCTGATTAGATGTAAATCAGAGCTTATTGAGGGCATGTACTATGCCTTCTTGTTTTATGCGAAACAAGTTAGATAGATGGGTAGTATCTTAGTCGGGCTGCTATAACAAAAGTACCATAGACTGGGTGGCTTATAAACAGAAATTTATTACTCAGTTTTGGTGGCTAGAAGTCCAACCTCAGGGTGCCAGCATGGTCAGGTTCTGATGAGGGCCCTCTTCCAGGTTGCAGACCACCAATATGTGGCATCATATGGTAGAAACCAAGTGGGCAAGCTTTCCTCCTCTTCCTGTGACACTAGTCCCATCATAGGGGCTTCACCCATATGTCCTAATTACCTCCCAAAGGCCTCACCTTCTAGTACCATCTGTATTAGTCCACTTTTCTTTGCTGATAACAGAATACCTGAAACTGGGTGATTTATAAAGAAATGAAATTTATTTCCTGCAGTTTGGGAGGCTGGGAAGTCCAAGGTCCAGGAAGTACTTCTGGTGAGGGCCTTCTTCTTGATGGGAAATCTTTACAGAGCTCCATGGTGATACAGACAATCACCTGGCACAGGGTGAGCAAGAGCACATTTCCACATGCTCACTTGCTCTCCTTGTTAAGCCACCAGTCACGCTCTGATAACCCATTAAACCATGAACCTGTTTCCATGAATGGATTAATCCATTCATGAGAACAAAGTCTTCATGATCCAATCACCTCCCAGAGGTCCCACCTTTCAAAAACCGTAGTCTGATTTCCCACCCTCTTAACACTGTTTCAGTGGGGATCAAGCTTCAGTGAGGTTTGGAGAAACGTTCAAACCACAGCACCATCCTATTGGGGGTTAGGGTTTCAACATCTGAATTTGGGTAGGACACAAACATGCAGTCCATAACAGTAATGAAGAAACTATGAACTAATTTTTTTCCTGTTTGCATACTTAAATGGTTTGTGAAATCCCTGTAGGTGAAATAGCACATTTTATGGATTCACAGGGAGAGATTTTAGCATGTAAGCCATAGTGAGCCAGAGAGCACACAGGCTTTGGGTTAAGATAGATGTGAATTAATTTCCTAGCTCTGCTAAATAGTGTTCAGCATTCCTGAATCTTCTGAGCTCCAGCATAGAAAATTTGTTCCTAAACCCATTATCAGTTACATCTCTATCTGCAGAATATATATCCTTCCAAGTTGTCTGCTTCCAGAAATTAAGTCAGGACTCTTAACATTGATTATCAGCTGCTTTTGGTAAATTGATATAAAAATTACTGCTTTTTACTCAAATTAAAATTTTATTTTTATTTTATAGATCTTATTAATTTGCCTCCAAATTTAGTATTGATCTGCATGATCTTGATTAAATTAAAATATGTACTATTTCAGCACATCGAATCTACCTTAGTAAAACTTGACAGATCATCTTTTAACATTTCCCTTCCTGCTTAACAATCCTTAATACCTCTTGTTCTGTACCTGCATGTAGCCTCTGGGTGAGCAGCATCCTATATTCTGAACATTTTTTTTTTCTTTCTGGCTCCATCATACATTAAACCATCAATACATAAGTGTTCTTTGTGACAGTTTTTGATTTATTCCATGTCTGCATTTTGACAGCAGCAATAATGGTTTTAATGATAGCTACTCATCTTCCCAGTAAGTAAGAAAACATGGAAATGCAATTTTTTTCCTTTACTTTATAAGAGTGAATTGTTATTTGTCATTATTAACATTATTTTGGCTATACTTATCATCAATCATCTTTGATTATCAGACTTTATTTTTTGTAGCAAATTTCCCATTCCCCAGTGAGAAATCTCCTCTGGGAGGCATTAGTTCAGCTACTGAGGGGCATTCTGTTTCCTTTTACAATGACTTTGCATAGCCTGCATGAGGCCTATTGTGGACATTAAGTTCTGCAACAATGATAGTAAATTGCCCAGTTGAATGTGTACATATTTTTTAAAGGTTTGCCTTTTCAAATAGATAATGAATAGAAGGCAACAAGTTCATGTAGGACAGGATTTTGGAAAAGTGTGATCCCTGAATGAAAGGCAGTTTCTCTTTCATTAACAGCCACAGGTGTTCTGAGTTCATGCCTTCCAGGCCAGCGACCTGATTGTGCAGGCTCCTTTGCACACTGGCATTTCATGACTTGGCCTTTCCCATGATGGATTAAAACAACAAAGGAATCAGAAAAGAAAAAAAAAAAGAGATGGGGGAACTGGTAGGAGGCAAAAGACATTGCGTTGCTTTTCCTGTGCTCTCTGGCTCCCGGTGAGTGCCACATCCTGGTGGCCTCCTGTAGAAATGGGGGCCAAATCTCTGCTCAAATGGCTCACAAAGACCCTGTGTGTGCCTTGCTGGTGATCCAGGTCATCCATTTCATATGCCTCCAGTGTGATGGAGAAAAAAAAAAACATGTGAAGTACTCTAGAGGAGCTTGAAATGACTAATGATATTGTCATATGATATTGCTTGGGCTTGCATATTAAGTCATGTTTCTCTCTGCTGTGCTTCTTACTCACCCTGGAAAAAAATTCAAAGTCAAGCAGGACAGGGTGTTAGGGGGAAAGCAGAAATGTCCATATTACAGGTTAAGTCTGATTTTTTCTCTGGGAGAGATAAACTAAGAACATGAAATGGGCGCTCACAACCCAAGCTTTCCTTAGCCAGCCCAATTCTGAGGAAGTTGTAGAGCTGGAAAATGTATGTCCTGTACTTTTGGTCTGTACTATATTTTTAATATTATGATATTATTTAATGTTAATGCCTATGTGACAGTTGTTCTTATGTTCCATGAATTAATTAGTTTATTATTCAAAAACAGTATCAATCATTTTTACCCTGTTTACAAGTGAAATGGACTTTGAGGGAAAAGAGTAAATCCACAAACTGAAGTTGGGATGGTGTCAAACTCTGAATGGATCTGACTGACTGTGCTCTGAGCACTGGACATTTTCTGAGGATTAATGACCAGCTAGGAGGAGTTGATGGTCCTTGGCTGAAACTTGGGCCATTAACTCCAACCAGTCATTAATTGCCTGGAAATGTCCTGGGCTGAGGTCATTATTGCTATTATAAACTGAATTAATGCCCTGTGCTTTAGCCAATAAGATTATTTGAATTATCTTTATTCTGCATTCAATTTATAATAATAAAAATGTACCACAGGCAATCAGACTGGATAGATTAATCACATGCAAAATTACATTTTAAATGAATTGTTTTTGATTCATATAGCTACCCAAAGCATTCGGAGAAGTTGATTTTTTGGTGTTGGCATTTATATAAGTTGATTAGCTATGCCATACCCCTGATCCCTCAAGTCTACTTCCTACCACTAGTTTATATTAAAGTAAATAATTCGAATGGGATCTTCAACTGACAATATGTAGATTCAATTTTCTAGAAACTGTAATAATTTGATTTGGGGCACGAAAAATTAGGAGGGTTGGTGTGGGGATAGCAAAGTGGGTAAGTGTGGTAATAACATGAAAAAAAGCAGAACCGTTGATGACTCCAGAGAATCCACACTTAGCAATCGCAACACTCACAAAGACTGAAAGCAGGATAATCATTAGAATCCAGATCAAGGAAACACATCACGGGGTCCATTTAGGTCTACTTCAAAGAGCCAGGTGAATATCTTAGAGATGAATTGTACTGTTTAGCCATTAGTGTTTGTCCAAGTGCAACTTAAGGGCTAGGAATGACACAGATACCACACTGACAAGCTAATAGAAAATCTAAAGGTATGGTAGAATTCATTCGACTCTACATAAAAAGTTTTAAGTATGTTTCTTTGTGAACATCACTCTCCAGGCATCACTGTCATGCAAAGTAAAAGGCACATGTCTAAAGTGCACAGTGTCTCTGAGTGACAAGTTTCCATGTCTGTACTTGTACACACCCGTGAAACCATCACCACAGTCAAGGGTGAATACATACATCCGCCTTGAAGGGTTCCTCCAGCCCCACCTGGCCCCCAGGCGACCACTGATTCTGTCACTGTAGATTAGTTCTATTCAACTATGATCTCAACCCATATCTGGAAATCTGCCACGTGCCAGGTACTGTGGTGGGCTTGGGATACAGCGTGTATGAGAGACACCTCAGCCACCGTGAGGTGTGCAGTCCACTGGGGAAGATGGGTACGAAGTCATCAGATGGAGAGGACCACTTTGAGATTGTGACCAACACCAGGGACAGAATTTTACAGGGTAGGTGGAAGAAGGGCTTTGGGTAGACGGTGAAGGCTCCCTGAGGAGGAGCCTTTGAGTGAAATCAGAATGCCAGGGATTAAGTCATGTGGAAATCTGGGGAGAGTGATTCAGGCAGCAAGAACCACCCATGCAAAGGCCCTGAGGCAGGACTGTGCCTGGTGTGTGGGAGGAGCAGCCGTGTGGCCAGAGCAGAGAAAGCAAGGGGGCAGTAGGAGGGGGCCCCTTGGGCTTTGCTGAAGCATTTGCATTTCATTCTCAATGTGCTGGGGACACAGGGGGACAGCGGGTAAAGAGAGGAGGGACGTGGCCTGAACTTCATTGAATCTGGAAAGGTCGCCAGCTGCTGGAGGGCAGTTATCAAGATGAAACGAGATCATGCAGCTGGTGCTAGGGACACCTGAGGGCTCAAGCTGTAGCTCCCTCGGGGCCCTCGGGCATCACCTTGAGTCTCCATCAACTTTGGACTGCAGCAGGCGATGTGGACAAAGACGTCCTCTGGCAACGACATCGCACCCTCTCTCAGGAACCCAGAGAGACTAGATTCAGTGGCTTTGGTCTCTTCCTGGGGACTTTTTGTTTCTTAATTGATGAAACATAAGCAAATGTCCCTTGAAACCATCATGGTTTCTCCCCAGAGGCCTCATCCATTGGTACGTGTCCTCACTCTTTGATCCTGTATAGGAATGGCCGGTGCATTCACTGGCTGAGTGCCGGTCACGAAAAAGACCAAAAAAAAAAAAAAAAAAAAAAAGTAAAATAAAATAAAATAAAATAAAATAAAAAACATTTTTCTGTAGACTCTTCAGTATTGTGTGTTCGCCTTCAGTGTTTTATGCAGATAGCATCCTGCTGTCCCTGTCTTGCTTCTACACTTTTTTCACTTAGCCTCAAGTCTGGGATCTACAAGGCCACATTCCCCTTTTCACAGTTGTATGATACTCTATCCTCAGGGCATACCAGGAGTTAGTCACTCAGTCCCCTGCTGAGGGACACATAGCTTGTTGCCAGCCTTCCACTGTCCCAAGCCATAGGAGCATGGGGGAAATGTGTTCAACCAGGGGTTAGCAAACTCTGACCCCCAGGCTGAGTCCAGCCCACTGCCTGTTATTGTAAATAAAGTTTCATTGGCACATGGCCATGCCTATTCATTCATGTCTCATCCACAAGGGCTCTCCCACTGCACTGGCAGAGCTGAGCAGCTGTAACCAAGCCCAGGTGGCTGCAAAACCTAAAAATTTCACCATCCAGATCTTTACAGAAAAAGTTTGCTATCCTCAACCTACTCTCTGTTTTTTTTTTTTTTTTTTTTCTCTTTCACAGTGGAAAAACTTTGGCCACTACTAGAGAACTAAATGGATCTTTGGTCATATTGCAGTGGACATACAATCTTGGCTTCTTTTGACATTTCAACCCTAATTTTGAGAGTTACCAATGGAAACTGAGGCCCAGAGAGTTGGTGGAGGCAGGATGTGAATACCCAGGCTGGCTGAATCCCCCACCCCTGAAACTCCAGGCTAGGGGTGGTAGCAGTGACTTCCTGCTGATGCTAACTCCATGCGGCTCCTAGGGTACCAGGGTAACCAAGCCCCTACTTTGAATTCTTCCTGTAGAGAACTCCAGGCGGCTCCTGATTTACCTCATCAGATGCACACTCCCTGCAGCCTTCCAGCCCCCTGCATACAGTCTGTCTCCTAACACATGCTCAGGCTCCCAGATGTGCTCCTCAAGGGGCCTGGCTTTGGGAGAGGGAAAGGAGGAAGCATGCAGGCAGAATTTGCTGAGCAAATGAACTCAGCATTTGACATCTAGGTTCACATCTTTAGGTACCTGTTGTCCGTTTGACAGTGACAGTCATTATTTTCCCCTTTAGCACTGGCCCAGGCCAGTGGAGCTGGATGATGTTGGGGACAGACAGGGGGCAGGAGGGGAGGGACATCATGAGGGCAGCCGATTGTCCAAGAGGGGCAAGTGAAAGAAGGGGTGTTGTGCCCACCTTGGGTAGGTGCTCTTATGGTGCCCATTTCACAGATGAGAAAGCAGAGGCCTGGCATGAAGGATTCAAATGGGTCTGATGAACCCATGGGCTATGTATGCCCTTAGCCACGTGCTAAGTGGGGTGGATGAAAGGAGCCTAGCTTTGGGCCACCGGGGAAATCAGGGCCCAGAGAGGAAGAGACTTGCCCGAGGTCACACAGCAGGTTGTCAGAGCATGTGACCACTGAACCATCCTGCCTTCTGGACTGGGGAGAGGACAGCAGAGGAACCAGCTGGACAGGAGGAGCCCGGCCCTCCTTCTTGAGTCCCAAGCTGGAAATGGTGGGCAAGTCGCTTCTCCTCCTCGCTGAGCTCAGTTTCCTCTCCTGGAAAATGGGGATCAGAACAACCCCGGCCTGGTTACCGTGAAGATGCGATGATGTGGGACCCGTGCACTCGGCAGGACACTCGCTCCTGATCACACTTCCCAGTGTGCCAGTTACAGCCCGTGTTTGAGCCTTCGAGGTCCTCGGCCAGTGCTTGAAAGACACCCAGCCCAGGGGGGGACTCAAGGCTGTCTGTTGCCTTTGGGTGCTTTGGGGGGGGGAGGGGGGCTCTGCATTGTGCTCGGGGCTGTAGCGAGACCACAAGAATGTTACCATTTGGTGACAACGTGTGCCAGAGCGTTCACCCTGTGATATGCTTTTGTGGACCTATGACTGACTGTAGGGGCAGCGAGTAGGGAGGGAGATGTGGAATTTGTGCTCTGGAGCCGGCCCACCTGGGTGTTCAAGTCCCAGCTCCACCACCTCTCTGGACCTCAGTTTCCTCATCTGTAAAATGGGCTATAAGGAGTGCCTACCTCCTAGGATTATTGTGAGGATTAAGTGAGTTTATTCCTATAGAATGCCTGGCACATGGCAAGTGCTAGAGGCAGACACATCCTTAGGTGACCCCAATGAGTCACCCCCCCCACCATGGTCACTCTTCCCTTTAAGTTCAGCAGAAGCTAAGATTTGCTTCCAGCCAGCAGGATACTGGGGGGAGGGAAGATCCATGCATTTAAAAATTTTTTAAATACATATTTAAATTGAAAAATTGGCAAAAGTGATAGATGTCAGTCCTATGACTAGACTACATTATATATTAAGACTCCATCATAGCCCACTGGAGCAAGAAAATCTCCCACTGTCCTGTAGGAAGGAAACAGCCCAGTTGGTAACTGTCTGGAGAGGGATCCACATGGCAGCCAGTGAGAAAACAGGGACGACAAACACGCAAGCTTGGGAAAAGATCCTGAGCTCTGGAAAAGGAAAAACATAGGCTTCATCCTGGGAACTTCCGGGTGCCTCGATGTGCCCCTCTGAGAAATGGGGATAACGGTCATCCCCGCCGTGCACCTGACAGTGCCCAACAAATGGCAAATGGTCTATCGTTGCCACCATTTACCAGCCTGCACGGGGGTCTGGGATGCCCCGCGAGGCAGGGACAGCGTGGCACCTGCTGGCATGTGTTTGAGGCCCGGCAGCCAGGGAGCCTAGCTGCTTTCAGAAGCTCTTGGTTCTCTTGGGCACAGAACTGAAAAGAATAAACCCAGCCCGTATTGGCTTCGGTGTGCGAATCCTCCATCTGATGGTCGTGACTGCTAAATCGGCCGTTTCCTTTCCTGTTTTGAAGTTTTAGACTTTCTTGATTTCAAAATGATTCACGATCATTTTGTGAATGATGGAAAGAAGAGAAAATTCCAAAGAAGAAAAAAAAAATTTAAAGGAAGGAAAAACACAAAGGCTTGCCAGTCACTGTAACTGTGACGTTCGTGTACTGCCCGCAGGTATTTGTGGAGCAGGTGCTGGGTGCTGTCCCTGGGCTGGGCAGGCAGATGCCGTGGGGAGTGAACCAGTGCCAGCCCCTGCCCTGGCCGCCCTCCTGGGCAAAGCCGAGGCTACAGGTCATGGAGGTCAGGGTGGGTAGACACATAGGCACTGTAGGAGCCACAAGGAGTTACTTGGCCCAGGCTGGCACATCAAGGAGGACTTCCTGGAGGAGGCGATGCCTCAGGCAAGTCCTGGAGGTGAAGCTGGGAGTATAAAGAAAAATGGCAGGATAACCAGGTAGAGGTGACCAGCACGGGGACAGGTGTCCTTGAGATGGGCAAGCAGGGAGGGTGTGGATACCTGGGGGAAAGGCATTGTAGGACAGTGAGTCTCAACCAGGGGTGATTTGCTCCCCAGGTGACATTTGGCAATGTCTGGGGACATTTGTTGTTGTCACAACTGGGGAGTGCTCCTTGGGTGGAGTAGCTGAGGGCCAGGGACACTGGTCAGCACCTGCAGTGCCCAGGACACCCCACCACAGAGAGTGACCCAGCTCCAAATGCCCACAGTGCTGAGGCTGAGAGATTGTGGTCTAGATCCATCCATTCTCATGAGAAACCCAGGAGATGCAGACCCAGCAAGTGCAAAGGTCCTGGGGCAGGTCTCTAAAGACGCAGAAGCCAGAGAGCCAGTGACTTGCCAGAAGCCTCCAGCCCCCGACAGCCCCATAGGCCCTGCTCCCACCCTGTTTATTTCTTCATGAACAGCCCCTGTCCTGGGCCTCCTGCAGGTACACCAGTTGTGACCCAACTTCCTCCAGCTGATAATCAATCAGAGATTTGGCTTAGCAGGCTCTGGAGGCTTCCAGGTGCACAGCCTCATGTTTCTGTGCCCCGACCCATCCCCTGATGTGGCTGAGGTATGCCAGCTGTGTCAGGGAGTAGATTCCAGGGACAAGTGCCTTTTGGGAGGTGAATGCTGGATTTAAGTTCCTGGAGGCCAGATCCCAGATACATTGGGTTCCTCCGCATCCCTTCCCCATAACTTGTTTTGGGAGGAAGAAAGAGGAGGAAGTGGCTGGGGAAAGTGCCTCTCTGGCTCCTGGGAGAGTTGGTGGGTTTTCCTTTTGATTCTGTCACCGACTCACCCTGCACAGCCGAGGCCCAGGGCGCTCTGAGCTTCCTGCTCAAGTCTCCACGGAGACGGAGCCTGTCTCCAGCCTCAGCTGAGCCCAAGCTCCAGGGCCTGGGCAGGGCCAGGGTTCAAAATGTTGAGGGGGGACTGCTGACCCCTCTCCATGGCGCTCTGCCGTGTCTAGGGGTGCTGGTCACAACAATGATCACAGCCACTGATTGAGTGCAAAGGATGTCCTGGGCACCACGCGACACTCACATTTTAGCTCATTGCATGCACAACAGGGACTTGACCCTGTTCTCTCTTTAGTCCCACCTGGCAAATAGGGGAACTGGGGCTCAGCTGCCTGAAGCGTGGGGAAGACAGTATAGGATTGTGGGAGGTGTGTGGGCTTCTGAGTCAGCCTCCCTGGGTTTAGATTTCACAACTTTTTTTTAACGGGGATCGAACCCTGGACCGTGGTTCGATCCAATAGCACCAGCTCGAACCAATTGAGCTACCTGGCCAGCCCTAGTTTCCATCATTCTTGCTGTGTGACCCTGTGTGAGTGACTTGACCTCTCTGGGCCTCAATTCCCCCATCTGTAAAATGGGTGTAGGAACAGTACTTACTCCTAAGGTTGCTCTGAGAACTGGTTGGGGACGGGGTGAACGCATCTGGGGAACAAAATTTAACGGGGCACCGAAAAACATCAGTCATTAAGATAACTAATATTCTAAAGCAATATTTTTTTACAATCAGAATTAATGCCCCCCGAATCCATGATAAACAGTGTCAACATTTTATTTATTTATTTATTTGTGTGTGTGTGTGTGTGTGTGTGTGTGTGTTTGTGTGTGTGTGTGTGTGTGTGTACATTTTAAATACAGATAGCATCGGCATTACCGACACGTCCTCTTGGCTCGCTGTGACATGATTACTGATCCTATATTAAACCTAGAACAGGGTCTGGCCAGTTAGCTCGACTGGTTAGAGCACGATGTTGATAACACCAAGGCCCAGAGTTCGGGTCCCTTTACCGGCTAGCGCCTGTTCCTGAGGCAGCTGTCATTGCTGTGCACGAGTGACACGCTCACACGTGCCAGAGACACTTAACTCTGGGTTAAAAAACTCTGGGTGTTTTTCCTGTTGTTATTAGTGGGAACCTGCGTTCCTTCTAGTCGCTCATATGATCACTGATGACTTCGCTCCTCCAATGCCGAGCTCGCCTCCTCCAGGAAAGCGCCTCCACAGTCGGGATCCGGCGGTGCTGCCTCAGTTTCCCCGCACGCCCGGGCGCGGCCGCTGGGGGCGCTGCGGAGCTGCCTTTGTGGCGGCCACCGGGGCGGGGGCGCGGGCCGGGCCTGGGGGTGCGGTTGCGTCCGCCGCTGCAGCTGCAAGTCGCCGCCGGTCCCGCGCGCGCCATGGCCCGTGGGTGGCAGCGAAGGGCCCGAGCCCCCCGGGGCCCAGACCGAGGGCAGGAAGGACCTGGACACCATCAAGCTCTTCCTGGGTACAGGATTCCTTTGGGGCCTGATGAAGATGCTCCGGAATTAGAAAGTCGTGATGACTTCACCACTTTGTGAATATTCTAAAAACCGCTGACTTGTTCATTTGAAAGGGTAAAGGTTATGATGGGTCCATGATATCTCAATAAAGTGGTTATTTTAAAAGGAGAACGTGTGGATAAAAGAAGGGGGTCTGGAAAAAGAAAAGGGACAGTGCGATAGCAGATCCAGTTCCTGTTCTATCCCCTTTTATTCCTCTTCCGAATTCTGTCCCCTTCCCTGGACCCCCCCCACCCACGTTGACAGCCGATTTGAAGTTCCCGACCCACTGGTGAGGGCGTGGCCATGACTCGCTATGGCCAATGGGATGATTGCAGAGGTGATGGGCAGAAGATGCTCCAATAAGGCTCGGCTGCCTGCAGGGCGCGATTCTGTGAGCCGAGCTCGGCCTCTGCTGGCTTCCTGGTCCCTTAGAACAGAATACCTGAAACTGGGGAAAGTATTAAGAAATGACATTTATTTCTCACCATTTTGGAGGCTGGGAAGTCCGCCGTCCAGGGTGCGCATCTGGTCAGGGCCTTCCTTCTTCTGGGAGGGGGCTCTGTACGAGGTCCAGGGACCACCCTGGTGTCATGGCGAGGATGACCTGAGCAAGAGCTCACCTGTTCACCTGCTCTCCTCACAGAGCTGACTCAGTCAGCAAACACCAGCTGAGCTGCTTCTGTGGGTCCAGCTCTGGGAACAGGAAGAGCCCCCCCATCACAGATCTGGGGGAGACATGGCAGGCGGGGAGGAAGAGAGGGAGGGAATGAGGGAGGGGTGCTGGGTGCTTAGTTAGGGGGATGGGGGGCTGTGGGGGAGCCCAGGAATGGAGCTGTGACGTGGCTCACCCTGAAGGAGGTGGGGAGCCTGGAGGTGACACTTGCGTAGAGACGTGAATGCGGAGCCAGCCAGGGTGGAATCTCCAGGCGGAGGACACAGCCTGTGCAAAGGCCCTGGGGCAGGACTGAGCCTGACATGTGGGAGGAAGAGCGAGGAGGCCCATGTTCCTCTAGTCGCTGATTTTATCGCTATGATTGTCATTCTTATTGATGAGTTCCCTACTCAAGTGCCAAGCACGCCTCCTCGTGGAAGGCGCCTCCAGAAGCCGGATCCGGCCACGCGGCCTGTTTCCCCGCGCACCGGCGGGCGGGCGGGGCGTGGTCGGGCGCGGCCGCTGGGGGCGCTGCGGAGCTGCCTTAGTGGCGGCCGGCGGGGCGGGGGGCGGGCCCGGCGCGGGCTCCCTGGACAGCTGACAGTCTAGAAAGCAGACAAGCTAGGATCAGAGGCTGCTCTGCTCTCCCTGAGCATCATAGAGGCCAACAGCCTGCCCCGTTTTCCTGCATCCCTTTCCCAGTGTGTGTGGTGCGTATGTGCCTGCCTCTACCTTCGTCCTTCAATTTGGCTCAGTCCGGATCATTCCATCAATTTATCCCTCTGCAGGGGCATCCAGCAGGACCTGGGATCCCCCAAGGGTGGGACTATCAGCAGTCGGGCCACCCGCTGACTGCCGGCCAAATGCGATTCTGTGCCCAGTCATGGGTTCCCCATAGGGCATATACTTGGGCATCGCCTGGCTCAGTCACCTGAGTGGCTCTGCGGGGCTGACTCATCCTTTAGGCACTGTGCCCAGGGCTATCAGGTTTGGAATGTGTATGGTGCAGGCCTTTGGAGGCAACATTACAAGTCGAGTATGAGAAGATTCCTTTAAAACCTCTGAGGAAAAGAGTCCGAGAAGCTTCCCCCTTTAGAATCCAGCATAACTTAGTGAAATGAAGAAGCGGTCGTTAGAACTCACGTAGAGCTCAAAAGAGTTTCGTTTTGAATACTATACACGAAATCACTTTGGAAGGGGCATTCACACAGGGTTCGAAAACTGTGTTGGATATCTCTGTCACAAGCACTAACTGGAGGTTGCCCAGTTAGAAGCAAGTTTAACTTTAAGGAAACAAGCACCAGAATGTGCATCTGACATCTAGCTGGCAGGAATTCAGGTTTGGAACTTGTATGGTGCAGGCCTTTGGAGGCAATATTCCAAGTCAAGTCAGAAGATTCCTTGAAAGCCTCTGAGAAAAAGAGTCCGAGAAGCTTCCTCCTTTAGAATTCAGCATAACTCAGTGAACTGAAGAAGCATTAGTTAGAACTCTTGTAGAGCTCAAAGGAGTTTTGTTCTGCAAACTCTATGGGAAATCACATTGGAACGGGCATTCACACAGGATTCGAAAACCGTGTTGGATATTTCTGTCACAAACACTCACTGGAGGTTTCCCAGTTAGAAGCAAGTTTAACATTAAGGAAAAAAGCACAAGAAAGTGTATGTCACATCTAGGTGGCAGGAATTCAGGTTTGGAAGTCGTATGGTTCAGGCCTTTGGAAGCAATATTCAAAGTCGATTTTGAGAAGTTTCCTTGGAAACCTATGGTAAAAGAGTCCGAGAAGCCCCCCCCTTTAGAATCCAGCATAACTCGGTGAACTGAAGAAGTGGTAGATAGACCTCTCATACAGCTCAAAGGAGATTCATTTTGCAACCTATAGATGAATTAACATTGAAACGAGCATACACGTATGGAGAGAAAACACTGTTGCATATCCCTGAAGCAAACAGTCACCGGATGTTTCCCAGTCAGAAACAAGTTTAACTTTAAGGAAACAAGCACCAGAATGTTCATCTCCAATCTAGCTTGCAGGAATTAAGGTTATGAAGGTGTATGTTTTCGGATTTCCATGGCAATATTGGTACAAGAGTCTGAGATGTTTCCTGGAAAATCGATACGAAAGATAGTCCCAAAGCTTCCCCCATTAGAATACAGCATAACTCAGTGAACTGAAGAAGTGTTGAAAAGCCTTCGCATACAGCTTAAAGGAGTTTGGTTTTGCATCCTCTAGGCGAAATAACATTGGAATGGGCATTCACTACGGAGAAAAAAACACTGTTGCATATCTCTAAAGCAAGCAGTCTCTGGAGGTTTCCCAGTTAGAAGCAAGTTTAACTTTAAGGAAACAAGCACCAGAAAGTGCATCTTCGATCTAGCTGGCAGGAATGAGACACCGGAAGTTTTATGTTTAAGGCCTATGGGGGCAATACAGGAATTAGTTTCTGAGATGTTTCCTTGAAAATCTCGGCGAAAGAGAGTCCCAGAAGTGGATATTTGGAGCAGGGATGTGGAACGGGGGCTTGCTCCATCCAGTCCACGCATCGGCCTGGCATTGCATGTGCCTCCAGGCGCGGTGCGCCCCTCCTCCCCCTCGCCCCCACCCCCACCGCCCGCTTTCTTCAGCAGAGGTCGGGCCACTCTGCGCCGACAGTCTCCCTCCCGGCCCGCAGCTCAGATCCCCTTCGCTCAGTCTTTAAGGCAGGTCGGTACAGACCAGGAGCCGGGCCCCGGCACCCAGCTTCCGCGGCAGCGCGTCAAGGCGGTCCTGAGGGTGGAGTCCGTGGCAGTGGCCACGCCTCCCAGAGGCAGAATGGGCGGGGCATGGAAATGAGAACGGGGCTTCAGCCGGGGAACCGCCGTAGGAGAAAGGGATGTAAAAGGTGTCTTTTCCAAGGCAGAGCATCAGATATGCGCGGAGGGGCGCAGCGTTCTGCACAGGCCTGTGACAAAGCGAAGGAGGCAGACGGCGACGGTGTGGTTGGTCACCGTGAGCTAAAGATGGGTAAGGGAGAGGCGGCAGGTGGCGAGGGGCGGCGGGACGGGCGTCGTTTCTCGGCCTTTTGGCTAAGATCAAGTGTAGTATCTGTTCTTATCAGTTTAATACCTGATACGTCCTCTATCCGAGGACAATATATTAAATGCACTTTTGGAGCAGGGACGTGGAACGGGAGCTTGCTCCGTCCAGTCCACGCATCGGCCTGGTATTGCAGTGCCTCCAGGCGCGGTGCACCCCTCCGGGGACAAGAGCGTTGGCGACCCAAGATGAGAGATGGCGGGGACGGGTTGCGGAGTGTTGAGGGGCTGATAGCTGCGCAGGCCTCCGCCCTGTTGCCCGCCCACCCGGCGAGCGGGGATCAGGCCCGCGGGGCGCTGCCGCTTGGCGTGGTCGGCGCTTCGGCCCGCTCTTTGCGTGCGCCGGGAGAGGGAAGCTGCTGCCGAGGTCACGCCCGGCGCTGCGCTCCCACCTAGGACCTGGGGCGGGTGGGCGGGCTTCGACCTGCTGCCGTCGCCGTCGCCAGGCTCGACACGTCTCTCGTTCCTATCTTTTCTTTCATCAACTGGGGAGGTCCCGTCTGTCCTCTCTCTGCCTCTTCTCCACATGCTCTCTTCCTATTGCTGCGCACACCTGCCTATCCCTACTGCTCTCCTCGGGGGCTTGTCTGTGTCTCTTCTCTCCCACATCGCCTCAGCCTGTACTACCTGGGTGGCGGGAGCACGTGGACTTGCTGCTGATTTCGGCTTCCAGACCCTTCTCCTACCACCCTTAAAAGCCAAACGACAACGCTGGCTCTGCGTCTCCTGGCTTCGGGCTCTACTCCCCCCTCCCCCCCCACGGCCCTTCCCGTTGCACTCGGGACGGATTCTGGCTTCTCGGGGTTTCTCTAACGGTACGCCTGTCCTCATGTTTCCTGATTTCAACGTCCACGTACAAAGTACGAGCCCAGCAGGCAGTTCGGTGCCAAGAGCCATGAAGATCCACCCGGACGGAACGCGGGCAAAAATGATGAGCCGGCTGTTCCCGGCGTTATGTTCCACGGCGTGAAAGCCAAAACACGATTCGTGACACCTGTTAACGACGGCCGGGTAGACTTGAACAAAAACTCAACGGGGGCCACGGTGATAGGTTATAGGGACGCTGCAACGGGATCTTGCAGTGTGGGAAACAGGTTGGACCCTAACCCTAACTCCAACGAGGACGAGGACGAGTGGTTACAGCCAAGGAAGTGGGGTGGGGGTGGGGTTGGGGGGGGCTGGGGGGGTGTCAGTGGTTGAAAAAGTACTAAGAGGAAAGAAACATCGGGGGGGGGGGGTAAGAGGGATTTCTGCTAGACGGACTCCGACTCCGTAGAATTGTTGCGGAAGGCAAGCCAGGGTGATAAGAGACCAGGAGGGAGGATTTTCACTGAACTGGTTTGGCGGGTTTCTTGCTCAAACTGGATCCTACGAGGACAGAGCGGGAAACCCAAGGTCAAGCCTACTCAGAATGGACCCAGAGGAGCCTGATTCAAGTTTTGGTCAAAGGACAGAGGCTTGGTGGACAGTTCCCAAAAGGAGGGGGCCCATCGCACCACACGGGGCCACGTGGGGAGGCACGTGGGTCAGTCGGGAGTCAGAAGAAGTAAAGGAGAAACGATGTCTCAGGGCCTTTATCGTGGGTAGGGCGTGTGTGGGGGACGGGAGTGGGGGTGGCACGGGAGGTCGGAGGAACGATTGGGTGAGAGCCAGGGTAGGCAAGTCCGAGCAATTTATTTGATTGGTTGGTTTGCATAGGATGGGCCCATTGCAGGCAAGTCGTCTGCTGTCTCCAGAAATGAGCTGGCCTTGGGAAGGGAAGGCTCTCCCTTGGCCAGCCAGGCAGGCCCCCGACATACGACAGCATCATAAAATACAGAAAATAAGAGAGAGAGACTACGGAACAACAATTTGTCGCGTGATTTCAAATAGCTCATAGAGAGGACTTGAAGTGTTCCCGACACAAAGAAATGACGAATGTTTGAGATGATGGGTATGCCCTTTACCCTGATTCGATGGGTGCACGTTGTACGCATGTACCCAAATATCACAACATACCCCATGGATGTACACAATCATTACGTGTCGATTAAGAAAACTAAATTTGGTAAGATGGCGGGGGGGGGTGGAGAGAGAGAGAGAGAGAGAGAGAGAGAGAGAGGAATACAGAAAATTAAATACATGATCCATACAGTTGGTAATAATTTTATGTGACCTTTTTGACTCGGGAAGAGAGCAGGGACATGTACCTCTGAGAGCAAAGCATCTCTCCCCTCCCCCCCAGGTCAGATCCAAATGAGTGTTATCAATTAGGGTTTATTCCTTCAATAAACACTGATTGGATCACGACTATGTGCTAAGACCGAGTGACAGGTGCACAGGTAGAACAAAGACAAGACAGGCCCTACCCTGAGAGAGTTTACTGTCACGGTGGGTCCACACGCCTAGGCCGAGATCCCTCGTTCCTGAAAACGATTTCTTCTCATGACTTGTCGTCAGCAGAATATAACCTCAACTGAGAGCGGGCATTAATGAACATTTCTCCTGCTTCTTGCAAATATTCACATAATGGGATGCAGAAGTACTAACGTTTGATTCTAGGGTGCGGCTGTGGGCCCCGTGGGGGTGTTTCATAGTCCACAGTCCATATTTCTAGAATCTGGAAAAGTCTGAAATCCAAAATATATCTGGCCCTGAGGATCCAGCGTGGGGGTGAGGGAGGATAAACTGTGAGACCTTGTGGAGTGCCTGAGGGAGGCCGAGGAAAAACAAGACTTTGGGAAGAAAACTTGAGGGGCCCTCAGCTCTGGCGGCCGAGGAGAGGAATGTCCAGGGAATGGCTCAAGAGAGGGCCTGGTTGGGTCCGCCCGGCCTCACCTCTTGCCGCACTGTTGGGAGGCACCCTCCCACAAGAAACGCACTTACACGCCACTCGTGCGGAAAAGGGCACTTTTCTTTATGCACTCCAGCTGGCCAGCGTCCGTCTCCCGACGTGCAACCAAGGAAGAACGGCAATTGGAGCCTTGGTCTTCGGGGTTTTGAAAGAGGCACAAACTACATCCCGTTGGCACGCGGGTTTGTCCAGGTGCCCAGAGCAAGCTAGGGAACTAGGTCACAGAAGCCGAGAATGAGCCGTCAGAGCACCCGAGCGTACAACTTTTCACCGTGTGAAACAAAAGACAACTGCATGGGAACAGGAGCCACACACAGTGAACTGTTCCCGTGTAATAGTTCACTGTGTGTGGCTCCTGTTCCCATGCAGTTGTCTTTTGTCCCGCGCTACCGTCTCGCCAGCAAGAACGACGCGGCACACAAAGGATCCTTCTGCAGATCAGCTTTAATGCATCTTGAGAGGGAGAGCATAAGCTTGCCAAAAATGGAGACCCCGAGCGAGGGAACCCGCGCCCTTTATATAGAGAATGCTCCTCGCCTAGGACGTGCTCCTACCTTATTGGTGGCTGCCTAATCGGCCCAGGCGTGTTACCGAGCAGCCCTGCCCTCCACCGGAAATCAGCGCCATCTTGTAATGGCGATTTCGGGCAGCTCCTCACAGTCCGTAGCCAAGTCTTACTTATAATCTCTTCAACCAAAGGTGTTTCTGGCTTCCTTAAGACGAGAGTGTGGAGAAGGTAGGTCTGAAGTTAGGGAAGGCAAGTTGTTTCTCAGAACTGTGATCTCTTTTTGTCAGAAATCACTCTGTTCTTGCAGTGTCCATGGCCTCTGTGGGTGGCCTGAGCAACTAACTCCCCAGGAGGGGCAAAATCTATTACATTAGAACCTGTGTATTTTCATTTACACTTAGAAATAAGATGACAACATAAAAGGACCATTTTGTCATCATTTTACTGAACTTCTTCACTCAGTCAAGTAATCCTGACATTTCAGAGCTGGAAGGAACCTTGGAGAAGGGCCTAGTGAACATTAGGGCAGTATTTCTCAGCCTGTGAGCCGAGGACAGCGGCCAAAAGGACCTTCGGGGCATGTAAAACATGCTGATTCCTTGGTCCCACATCAGACCACTGAGGTAGACTCTCTGGGGTTGGGGCCTGGGAATCTGCCTTTACGTAAGCTTTCCAGGGGATTTTATGCTGAGTAAGTGTGACAGCCAGCCCTCTAGTGAACCTCATCCCTCTATTTTTATGTATGTGTCACTTCCTCTTAAGTTCTTTGGCCTCACCCCAGCATCTCCTGGGAACTATTGCTTTCACCCCTCTGCTTTGAAAGCCCTTTATTCCATTGTGTCCCTTTATGGTATTATTACCTGTGGCACGTGAGTCTCCTCCAGGAAGCTCCTTGGGGATCAGGACCTGTTGCCCTCATCTTGTGTCCCCAGCACCTGGCACAGTGCCTGGCACATGGTGAAGTTCATTAAAGTTCATTGTGGAATGAAGGAATAAACCAGCCTTATAGCCAAGGGAGCTGTTGATTGGCTGTGGTGGCAAAGCCAGCATGAGAGCCTGGGTCTCCTGAGCCCTCTAGATTGCAATTTCTACGTGGTGCTGCTGCTCACAGAGACTAATTTAACTGCAGGAGCTTTTGTCAGTTTGTTTACTAGTTTGATTTTTTTTTTTTAACTTCTCTGAATTGTGTTTGCATGATAAAGCATAAGGCTATATACTCTTCTGATAGTGCTGCATTCACCAAAAACACAGAGCGTTTATAAAGGAAAAACGATGCACATGTAAATGGATACAACACTCACCACCATTGCCTGGCCAATTCCTCGCAATTCCAGAGTTCTAGGTTTTCTGCCATTTATCATCAAGGCCATACTTATTGAGGCTCAAGTCTTGACAAAACAGGATTGAGAAGCGTAATTCATAACGCTTTGTAATCCGCAAATTGTTTTTTCTCCATGAAGGAAAAGAGAGTAGAAGATAAGGAAAACTGTCATTTCCAGGGCACCTTGGGCAGCCAGTCCCTGTGTTAAGAGCTAACGTACTTGATCTGTTTGCCTGTGCTCTGACAGGAGGTCTTCTTAGCCCTGTTTGACGTATGAGGGAATTGAGGTCGCAGAGCAAGTGAGAGCAGAGGCAGGATCTGAACCCCTGCTTTCCAGCAGGCTGTGTTAGCCTCAGAACTTCTTCAGCGCATACAGAGATGACATGGTCACAGCCTCCATTGACACTGTGGAACATTCAAGTGCTTGTCCTCTCTACTGCCTGTCAGCAGGCTCAACCCTTCACTTCACAGAGACTTTTTTAGCAGCCTAAAGAAAGTTCCCTCATAGGGACTTTCCCAGCCCCTGAGACTCCATCCTCAAGAACACTCTGTTGACATTGTCAAAGGATCTACTCCAATATTGGCCTTTTTCCAGCAGAAAGACAATTTATCATTTATGTTTGATTTGTGGAATTGCTTTCCAAGACCCCAGAAGAGAAATATGGAAGTGTGGTAGAAGAAAGCTCTCAGTAGCCAAGATTATATGATGGGATTCCCTTAGTGGGTCCATCCCTGCTCAGCTTCTGTGCAGTGCTGAAGGGTCACGAAGGGCGTCATGCTCCAGGTGCTGGGTCAGTCCCCTGGCCACACTGTCTCTGAGAAGCTCAGGCTCCCTGGCTCTCTCAGAACTGAGTGTAATCACCATAATCAGAGTAAGGGGTGCTTCAGTCTGGGCAAGGTCAGGACAAGTACCAGGAAGAGAGTGTATCCCCAGCTACAATTCTGGCACCAGAACAGCACTTGGCTGTGCGAGGCTTATAGCCTGGAAGGTTACCCGTTGGGAGGTTGTTGCTCATGGAAAATGGTCTTTGTTTGTCCTTCACTACCCTTTTTCCCCACCTTTGTGTCTGTGTCTTTCCTGAGGCATATTGCTCCACCTGCATTTTCCTCTTTTATTGTCTTTCTTTTTGTCTCTTTTCTCTCATCTCTCTAATCCCTGTTATCCAGACTAGAGCCTAGGGGGGCTACAGACTTTCTGTAGAACCAAAGAATCTCTGTTAGGTTGTTTTTTAAGAAAAATTTTATTAGCTAAAAATTATTAGCTAAAATCTGTTGCTAAATGTAGGAAATAGTCTCTCTTCTTAATTAAAAAAATTTTAGATGAATAGACTACGTAGTTTTTAAAATTCAAGGCAAAGTCCTTCATTGATCTTAATTCTATTTTATTTTATTTTTTTTTAGTATTACCATTTAATGGTGACAGAACACTAGGTTTTACTTACATTCCATGGGGAGAAAAAATTCCAGCATAAACAATGAATGGAAGCAGCACTTAACTGGCAAGGCTACCATGCTTCTCATCTGGACCATACGCAAAACCCTAGTGCATGCATTCCTGTGTGCAGTAACACAGCACCAAAAGCAACACAGCTGCATACATAAACACAGGTTATTCTTTTCAGCCCTACATGGAGATGTAATTAACAGTATCAAGCACTCAAAGAAAATCAATCTGCAGGTTTATATATACTACACGGAGATCATAGCCTGTAGAGTAATAAGAGCTACATCCTCAAGAGGCATACGTATAGACACACAATTTTTGTTTAATAATCTTTAAAACAAAGATCAAAGTTCATTTATTTAAGTCCTGTTGCATTAACAAAAAAATAAAAATAAAATGGAACCAAATAATCATTTAAAGTTTAAAATTCCTAAATAATCCAATTTATACAACTGTGGGAGACTTCATCAAGGTTTCTGAGAAGCTTAGGGCTGTTTCAGCTAAACCATAGGGTTCATTGCCCTTAATTTTAAAAAAAGGAAAATTATGGTCACTAATACAGGGGGAAGTTTTCTCACCTTTGATATAAGTAAATATTTTAAAATATAGGCAAGAAAAAAAGACTTTTGGCCCAGTCATAACATGTACAATGGCAGTTTCCATTTTTCCTCACTTGAGTTTTATGCTAAAGGGTTTCTTTAGGAGAGTCCATGTTATTGTAAGTTTTTGCAATATCACCATTTAGGGCCTTCACTTATTTAAATCTATAAAAGGTGATTGTTGGACAGTTGCCAGCTGACTCATGTTTCCATAGTATGAAAGCTGAATACAGAGTCTTAGAATGGTAATCAGCTTTTTATTTTACAGAGACCCCTATGTTCAAAGAGTAAATATATAAAAAATTTTAAATCACACACACATACACAAATGTTAAGTGCTGAAGGCTTTCTGAGTACTTATTTTAGAAAATACTCCTCTTTTACCCTCTGTGATCCCAACATGTAGCATCTCTTGAGGATAGTTTCTGATTTCACGTTCTTTTTGTCAGACACCCTTCCTTTTTTTCTTTAATTTCTTCACAAAGACAGAATGATCTTGAGCGTTTCAAATTCATCATCTGATATGCTTTTTTCAGAGTTCAACTTAAATGAAAAACAAATATTGTTCACATGCAAACAATGATGATGATTTGGGGCCACATAGGCTTGTTGCTTTTTTTAAAAAAGGAGTTCTAGCTTAAAATTTTATTTCGTACTTGATACTTCAGGTACCTATCGTGAGTCTTTATTAATACCCCTGCAATGGTGATTCTAAACCTTTTGGTCACTGGCCCCTCTGAAAATATGAGAAAAGTCCTGCATCTTTTCTTCAGGAAAATACATGCACAAAACCCCACACCCATTTCAGGGGGGTTACAGCTCCCCTGGGCCAACAGGATAAGACTCTCCTAAGTTATTAATTTTCTCCTCTGTGAAGACTGGATGCTACTTTTGAGGGTGGAGTAAGGAGAGAGGAAAGGGGTTGGACAGCATTCCTGCTCTTTCATTTGTTAAGAGAAATTATTTTTCAAAAATAAATACAGTGGTCTTAACGTCTTTTTTGTTTTGAAACACTGCAGTTCAGGTGCCAAGCCCAGAAAAGAAAGCAAAATGACAACAAGTGTGCATTAGTGGTAATGGACGTAATTTGCAATGGCTTTGCCTTAACAGAGTCCTGCAGGGTTAAATCCATCTTCCAGCAGATGGGACATTTGAACTAAGCTTCTTGTGTTTTAAAAACTGTATTGATGTTATGAGTAAACGTTATGGGTCAGCATTCACTCATTTTCAAAGAATTTTAGTTGAAAAGTTTCTATTGTTGATTTGTCACCCAAGGAAAGAGATTCACCTGGCAAGTCAGTAGCGCACATTCATAAGACTGTCCTTGGGTTTTACTAGCTTCGTTTATTTCCCCAAATATTAATTGAAAAATATTTGAGTATTCACTTGGCATATTGGAAAGAAGAGACATTTCCTCGTTGTCTGAGATGGATGGCAGGAGTTGTTCAGATTTGAAGATTTATTGCAAGAATTCTCCCAGTGAGGCCAGGCTCCAGGCTTTGTACTATAATTATGTTTAGAAAATCATTTCGTGATCAAATATTAATTTGTGAAGAGGCTTGTGTCACAAAGTATATTTTTTATGAATAAGAGCAATTTTCATGATTGTTGAGAGCTATTTTTTGTTAGGTTAAATTTCAGCAAGATGTTGGTGTCAGTCTGTTCTCCTACTAACCTTCTCTCCCCGTCATTGTTTTTTTGTTTTTGTTTTTTTCTTTTAAGTGAAAATAACTTGACCCCAGCTTTCTGTGCCCTTAGTCATGGGCATTTTCCAGTTTTCAAACCAGCACAGTATCATCCCTGATTCCACCCCCACCTCCAGAAAACAGTTCTGTGTGGTTAATGGGGGGTAAGGTGACAATGGGATTATGTATGCTATCCATTTAACACTCAGAAGCATACTGTGTGTTTCCACATTAGAAAATAGACCACATTTAGAAAATAACTTCACTGTCTGCTTCTAATAATGTTCAGCCATTTGTTTTGGTAAGTAATTAAAGCGCCATCTCTTCTCCTGCCTAGTTGTCAGGTAACAATCTAGATTTAGAGAGAGTGAGCTAACAAGTTGCAGTTAGAGTTGATTTGTTCCCTAACCCATCCTGTGAATATCAATGCTAACAACAGTGTCTTGTGTTTTTTTTTTCTTTCTTTTTTTTTTTTTCTTTAAATAAATGTGCTTTTTCCTATGTGAATAATTATATGTCTAGAAACAGCCATGGAGTGATTTTGCTGTTCTGAATGGGGGAAAGATTAATAGTGACATTTGGAAGGCAAGTATATTGTCAAGATTTTAGATCATTTAATATTTTTTCTTTCTGCATGGCTGTGGCTGTATATTTTTCTTCTTCGTGAATATCCATGCATTCTGCAGGGACAAAGTGATTGGGCTTCTTGCTAGGGGCATTAGCTCACACTCATGTTGCCTTTTTTTGATGTGTCCTGTTGTGAATGATGAAGCCAATTGCCCAGGTTTGTTTTGTAAGAGCAGGCGCTTGCACCGGTCAGCATCCAGCAGTCCTTCCTTGCATGCCTTTTTCTGCCTAAGCTCACATACACTCTCTGCCTCTTGCCGGGAGGACTTCCCTACCCTTTGATTTTGGGGCAATGTGTTGGACTCCTCTCCCATTGTACATTAACAGGGATCTATTTTCCTCTAGGATTTGCATGCAGCCACAGTTAACCCGGACCCCAGTTTAAAAGAGTTTGAAGGAGCAACACTACGCTATGCATCTTTGAAACTCAGGTAGGACATTGGAAGGATCTGCTCTAAAGCATGGCTTTGTGCAGCTAGAGTTTGCAGTAGAATTCTAAGCTCGGTTTTCTGTTTTTCTTTCTAGAAACGCCCCACATGCTGATGATGACGATTCTTGTAGTATCAACAGTGACCCCGAAGCCAAGGTTTGTGAGAAACATGCTTTCAGCAACCAGGTTATATTCTTACATCACAGTAATGACTTTGGATAATGGCTTAGTTTTTAAAAACCATCAACCCAGAGTCACTTAATAAGTAGTTATCCCTCAATCCTCTCTCTTTTCTAATGTCCCCAACATTTTAAGAAAATTCCTAGGCCAAGTTAGGTTTCAGGGAATTTCTACAACCATCGAGACTCTGCCCAAGTCTCACCACATCAGCTCTTTGTGCAATGTAATAAGTTAAAATTATAGTTCAAATGGGTGGCTTCAGAAACCTTTGAAGATACACCAGGCTCTGCCTTTCAGAGCAGTGGGAGTTGAACAAGTGGAGTGTGAGACCCCTCACGCCCACCTCCTCCAGAGCAGCCTCATACTTGTGCAAGGTGAAATCTCTCTGCCATGCCTGTCATCACAGGTTAGAGGCGTACGCTTTATGATAGAAAGTGAGGGCAAGCTTGTGTCAGTTGTGTTTCTGGGTTCCTGGTGGTATACCAGCAGGGCCATCTTTAGGACACGTGCCAGGGCCCCATGCATGGGGTTCAGTGCTCAAGGTTGCTGTCTTGAAATTCTTAATCAGTGAGTCTGAATTTCTAGTTTTTAAGTGAAGTTCGGCAGGACAATGGAGCATGCACCAGAGGGCTGGGGCTTGGCTTGCACACAGTCCTGCCACCTTCCTACCTCCCTGGGTGGTTTTGGCTGCCTGCTCCCCTGGCCTCCCTGGCCCTGCCAGACCTCCCCAGCTCTGCCAGACCTCCCTATCTCTCCCCACCCAGAGACTCCTACTGCTCTCCACCCTCAGCAGGAGCCCAGGGTATAGCATGTGGAGGTCTGGGGTCGGGCATACATGCCCCATGGTGTGTCAGGATGGGGCATGGGTGATGGCAGCACTGCAGTGTATTCAGCAGGCCACTCAGTGGGGATGAGCCTCTGCATACCCCCAATCCGGTACCTAGCATGTCCTGGCACTAACGTTGCAATACACTTATGGGTCACCCATCTGCCATGGGTTAAGGTGGTGGATCCATGGGAAGGGGGGATTCCTGGCTTGACTTCCCCACCCCTGGTCACAGCACAGTGCATCTGTCTGGCAGCTAGTGGGAGGGGGAACCCAGAAGCTGATGGTCTATGTGTGTGCACCAAGACATAGACAGGGCCCTGGGCACCTGTGAGGGTTGGCACTCACCCTGCAAGTATCCCCATGCCTGAGAGAGCGTGGCATTAAATAGCAATTTAAAAACACCTTAACAAACCATGAGAGAAAATGAAGAAGAAAGGAAAAAGCTTTCTGTTTTAGTACTTTCTATAGCATTTTCCCCCCGCTTTTTGAACAAGGGGCCCTGCATTTTCATTCTGCATCTTGTGTTTTCATTTACAAGTTACTTAGCTGGTCCTCATAGTGACCACTGTGGAATGTCACCATGTCCACTTCAACAACTTCCCCTCCCCTCCCCTCTACCCACAATGCCATGGAGAGGAAAGTAGCTTTCCAGATCCTTTTTTATTTGTTCTGAAACCCAAAGCAGATCTGTGTCTATGAATAAAATGGCAAATAGGTTTCCTTAGTAGTAGTTAAGTGGGGAACACCATGCAGGTTCTAAACCTTGACTCCTTTGCTGGAAACTGACATATTGCCAGTTGATCCTATAAGAATCTCAGGGCTCCCATTAAAATCTCCTCTGCTCCTAGTTGAGTCATCTTCATTCTAAGCACAGCCTGATAAGATGATGGCAGCTCTAGAGCCAGTGGCATTCTGTACAAGTCCTTCAGCTGCTGCTAACATGCTGGCCTTTAAAGATAAATTTTATGGCAAGGAATGGATGCAGTAAAGCAGGAAGGTGGGCTGTGAATAATTTGCTTTACTACCAGGTGTTTTACAAGGTCTTTCAGCAAAGGCTGGAAGAGGAGGGGTGAGTGGCGTATCTGTCTCCAGCACTGAGGGCTGGGGCAGTGATAATCTGGGAAGCCCTCCTGTGAAATTGACAAGTGGGCGGGGAGGGCAGTGCATGGAAGGGAGATAGAACTGGTCATAGGAATAGGAGGACTGGTGAAATTATTCTTCAGTGAGTGTGTTGGGCTTTCTCTTTTCTTCCCTCCCGGGGAAGGAAGTATTGCTTGCCAAATTCTTTATCTGCTACCTTTCTATTGCCAGTGTGTCTATTCCAACACTTATTATGAATTTGTTGATGTTAATAAGGACGTTTAGCTTTGTCATAAGTCACTGAAGCTGTGCTTAGTTCTAAACAAATATACATGTGTTGTTTTATTTGTTTTTATCCTACTTTGTTCCATAAAAGATCTGAGAAGACGTATAAGAACAAATGCTTTTCTTTAAAGGCAAAGAAGATATGAGGGTATAATCAGTCTGGCCTGGAACAATGTATAGAGTAAGGAAAGGTCAGGCTGGGGAGAAGAATGGGAACACAGCTTTTCAGATCATAGGATTTGCACAGTTGCTAAAATTGACTCAGTTGGGGTTTTTGTGCCTCCTGGTGATTAATTACGTCGAGGATTCTTACGGTGAATGGGACAAATCCCTAGAAGGGCAAATCAGAATCTTGAAAGGACTTTGCAACCTACATGTGCTTCTAACTACCCCTGCCCCACCCTACATTCTGAGGGAGCCCCCTGCTGCAGAATGTCACTGTCAGTGTTGAGGACCACGAGCATGCTGGGAAGAGAAAAGGGCTTCAGAGCCTGCTTTATATGAATCACACTGCACATACGGCAAAGCCTCCCAGTTCCTTATGCAATGTAAAGATTTTTCTACTGCTTCATTATAAAATAGTTGTAATAATGAATATTTATTGAGTGCTAACTTTTTGCCAGCTATGGTCCTACAAGCTTTAATTCTATTAATCCTCATTCTCAGAAAAAATTCAGTGGGCTAAGTAACATTTTCTTGACATGAGGAAACTAAGTCATAGAAGATTAAACAGCTACTATGTTGTAGAGCCGGGACTTGAATCTAGGCTGTTTGGCTTAAGAGCCCATGCTCAGTAGACTTGTCTAAAAGAAAATTCTCACTAGAGTTCCATTCAGGGGCTACCACCAAATGGGATTAATGTCCTCAACAATATTCCAAATATATATATATATATATATATAAATTTTGGTTTTGCCAGTTAGTCTTTTGTAGCCTTACTCACTGGGAACGAAGGGCAAACACCCCAGCAGAACTCATTTCAAGTAAATTGGTGGAGATTGTGACAGTGTGGACCAGCTTTCTGGTCTGATTTCTGGGGAAGATGAACTCTAGATTCTTTGAGAAAAATGCATGGGCCACAGGTTTTTTCAGGCCATTCCTCAGTAGTATAATTTCAGCGTGGCTTATGGTAAAAGTTGGACCTGGAACGGGAGGAAGTGGGGGCTGGAGTGGAGAGAATCTGCTGCTGATGACTGGCAGATCTGCACACTGTCAACTCACCGTGCAGAGGACAGGGAAATCGAGGAGCCTCCGGGCACATGATCACCCACCTACTAATGCGAGTGAGCCAGGGAAGGCCAAGATGTTCTTTCAGAATTGTGAGATATTTCAAAATCCAACAGCCTGAAATGAAATTATATTTTTTTTACAAATTTTGAATTCAGTGAGTTTAGAACTGGTTTAATGAAGCCCCTTTGGAGGAGCTTCTCTCCCCTGTCATCTCCCATTCACATTCTTAATCACTCCTCCCGTGTTTAGTGCTGCCTGGGGTCCAGAGCCAGTGCCTAGCACCTAAATTCGCTGCATATTCAAGCTCCTTTGTAGAAATAACTTACTTTAGGTAACCCTTTACATTCTCTCAGTCTGCCAAGGACCATGGGACTGAGTGCCCCCAAGATAAGCAGAAAATATCCTTTCCTTAAAAATAATATTTAATTTCATGTTAATTTCTAAATATGAAGTCTGTGAGGAATGATTACCAGAAAGGTTATTATGGAAAATGTCTTCCTTACTCCTACATAAAGCTGACATGCTGAAAAAATAAACATCACTTTCAGGCCTTTGGGGTGGGGGCACTTCTCAGTCCACTCTAAGCACTCTGAATCTGGGCATCTTGATATCAGTTCAGTGAAACCTCTAAGTAGCAAAGGCATCTTGAAATGACCACAGACAGACAGACACACATACACACTCTCCCGAAGAACAAAGTATTTTTAAAACTCTGAAAATGTTTTTCAAGGCTACCTAATTTTTTATACAATAAATATTTTTGTAGTTGATAGCAGTATGTGTATGTTTGAATTTAATTCTGAGTTCTCTATTTTAACTTTTTATTTTGAAATAATTATAGATTTATAGAAAATTTGCAAAGATTGAGTTCCCATATACCCTTCACTTAGTTTTCTCTCATATTCTCCATCATCATGGTACAGTGATCAAAGATAAGAAAGTAATATTGATACCATATTACTAAACTATAGACTTCAGTCCCATTTTCTCATTTTTTCCACTAACAACATTTTTCTGTTCCAGGACCCAATCTAGGATACTGTGTTGCATGTAGTGCGCTCTTTAAAAATTACTTCACATATTCCTTTTCACAGTTCTCAGATTGGTAGTTTGTAATTTTATTATAATATTCCATTTAATTAATAGCACCATAATCTGTCTAGGTACCAGGAGCCATAGGAGCAGCTTCCATACTGTAGAGCAGAACTACAACTTTATAAAAATAGATGACTTTTTTTCCTTTTAAATTATTGCTTTGGTATTGGTTGCTAAAACTGGTATTTCCAGGGCAAAGGCCATCAGTTTTATAGCTTCTGTCACTTACTGCAAAATTACTTTCCAGAAAGCCTACAGTAGCATGCAATCTCATCAGTAATGTCCTAGAATACAGTCTTTGTCCACAGCCCAGTTTATTCTAGGCTTTGTCATTTTTATTTGTCTAAGTTTTATTGCATGTGAGCTACTACCCCCTAGTTTTATAATTTCCTCTTTTTAAATTATCATTGAAACAGGACATTTCTTATGAAACTCTGTTTCTGTCCATTCTTAGCTGTTTTTCTCTCATTTTTTCATGCATTTTTTAAATAAAATCTTCATTTTGGAATCATTTTAGATTTATAAAGGAGTTGCAAAGATAGTACAGAGTTCCCATATCCCCTTTACTCAGTTTCCTCTAATGTTGTATCTTACATAACCATAGCACATTTATCAAAAATCAGAAATTAACATTAGTACAAAACTATTAACTAAACACTTTATTCTGGTTTTACCAGTTTTCCTTCTAATGTCCTTTTTCTGTTCCAGGACATTGCATTTAGTCCCTATGCATTTTTAAATTCAAAACTATCTGCTATTGTAACCTTAAATGTTTTTCCCTAATCATTTTTTTTCTCTTTGTCTATTTTGTGTCACTTTTCCACATGAAAATGTTTTTAAAATTTCTATGTATTTAAACCTTTTGTAGATGATTGCCTCTGATGTCTCATTTGTCAAGAAGGCAATTCCTTGACATTTGGGTGGCCAGGGAGCTTGCACTTCCAAATTCCCATTATTTTACAATCTGTCCTCTGTGTTCATCCTACTTTTAATACTTTAGAATCTGAATTTAGCCTTTTTTCATGACATATGGCACATTGCTTGCCAAATGCTTGAATAACAGTAAAATAAAAACCAGTTACAATCAAATTTTAGAAAAGTTTTATGCTTTGAAAAATACATACTAGTTTCTTAGAGTTTTTTCCTATTTTGTGTAACTCCACTGACTTCTGTGAAGGAGATGTTCTGCCACTTTGTGGACAATATTGAAAGATATAGCTTTAAAGGAATATGCTACATTTCACTTGGAACCATAGAATTGTTTATAACTGGAAGTGACACTAGAGATGCTCTAACAGGCCCCCTTTTACAGGAGAAAAAAGTGAGTCCTAGGGTTGCAATTTAGTTAGTGGTGGAGATGGCATTCAAAGGTATATCTCCTGAGCCTCTGACCACCCCATTCTGTCTTTGTCTAAGTGTATAACAAATCACTTTCAGGATATTTTTGAGGAGGGATCTTTAGAACCTCTTCTAGAAGATTGTTCTTTAAAACACATACTAAAAGACATGAGTAAGTAAGATTCTATTGTTGCAAGCATTAAATTCTATGGGTTTCAGCCTCTTCATCTGTAAAATGAATGTGTCATTATATTAGAAGTCACTTCTGGTTCTGAGAAATTTCAGGATTCCCAATGAGATGAAACAGTCCTGATCTATGCCAACTGGATATGAAATGGTTCAGTCTGATCTGTATTCAAGCCTGGAGAAAAAAAGAGGGATTCCCCCTCATTCCCACCCTCATCCAGACTCATGTGGTCATATCCTCTGCAGTGCTTTTCAAACTTTACTGTACATGTGGGCGAATTCTGGTTCAGTTGCTCTGGGGCAGGACAAGGGATTGCATTTCTACTAAGCTCTCAGGTGATGCTCATGCTGCTGGCCTACAGACAACACTGAGTAACAACGCTGTAAAGTTTGAAGCCTGATAAAAATAAGGCATTGTTTTTGTGCATCTTCTGTGGGAAAGCAGACGTAGTCTTTCTATATAGTAGCTTACAGTTCTGTTAGGGTTATTTGCAACCAATTCTCAGGTGCTCAGGGATTTTTTTGTCCAGGCACTGAATTTTGTGAAAGCTTTGCTTGTTTCCTTACCCTTTTGTTATAACCTGCCCCAGATGGAGAGAAAGGAGAAGGAATGATACGAATCAGTCAGTCAGTAGGTTTGACAGAGGAACCTTGTGAAATGAATGGTACATGAGCATAAGATTCTAATGTTTATCTGTGAGCTTTATTTATCTGTGCCCTCCCTTGGTTCCTATTAGCATAGATTTTCATGAAGTAATTATATTAGTGGCTGCTGACTAAATTAGCACTAATAGATAAACAGGAAATGGTAGGGAATATCTTTTCTCATTCAGATTTATTTCTGGTCTGTATAGCAAATTCATTATTACGTAGCATTTATGAGAGATTTTATAGCTGCATGTAGTTCTTATAATTGATTTTGATTCATCTGGTACAGGTTTTTTCTTTTAGAAATCTTAATCTGTGTGAGAAGTTTGGATTTGACTTGCATTGTTGATTCATTAATTGAGTCAAAAACATTTATTGAATACTTAATGCTAAAGAAGCATACATGCTTAGTATATGGTGTAATGGTTAAGACTATGGATTTTGGACCCAGACTGCCTGGGTTCAAAACCAGGCTCTGCTGCTTATTAGCTGGATGGCTTTGGGCAAGTTAATTAGCCTCTCTACCACAGTTTCCCCATCTATAGAACGAAGGTAATAATAATACCCATCTCACATGGCTATTGTAAGCATTGAGTTGATATAAACACAAGATGTAGGAGGCCACTTCAAAGTTTATGGAAAGATTTATATTATCTTTGAATTACATTTTACCACAACCTTTTCTTTTCTTTCTTTTTTTTTTTTTTTTTTGGTGGCTGACTGGTTCTGGGATCCAAACTCATGACCTTGGTGTTATAAGGCCACACTGTAACCAACTGAGCTAACCAGCCAGCCCTTTCCATGAACTTTTTGAGGTACCCTTGTATGTCAAGCGCTTGGAACAGTCCCTAGCATATAATAAGCATTCTTTATACATTAGCAATTATTACTAAGAACTATTAGTTCTTGCTACAAGGAGGAGTAGATATGGTCCCTGTCTTCAAGGAAAAGACAGCAAACAGGCAAATTCAATGCGTTGTGCTAAGAGCTGACTGCTGACTTTTGCATCATGAATGGAGGCTGTGCCAGGTCACCTACCCTGGCTGGGTAGAAGGGGTGGCTCATGGTTTCCCAGAAGGAGATGGCACCTAAGCTAATGAATGTACTTGAATTGTAACTGGATTTAGTGATTCTCCCTCTCCTAGCCCCTATTCTTTTAAATAAATGTAAGTGCAGAAGCTTTGAAAATGATTTTATATGTAAATTTATGTTCATTTTCAGCAAATGCTTTTAGGCACATATCTATTAAGATGAGGTCCATCTGTATTTGTCCAATACTGTGGATGACATTGTTTCTGTTATTTATTCACATTATTGTTTCTGTTATTTATTCCTGTGTACTTTGTAACAAACTGTGCCAAAACCTGGTAGCTTAAAACCATCATTTATTTTGCTCACGTTTTTATGGCTTAGGGAATTTGGAGAGGGTTCAGCAGTGCAGTTCCTCTCTGATCCACATGGGGGCAGCAGGGCAGTTCCTCTCTGATCCACATGGGGTTAGATAGCTTCTTCACCAATGTGCCTGGTGGCTCAGTGCTCCTCCTCTTCATGTGGCATCTCAGCCTCCAGGGCCTCTCTATGGGGCTTGGACTTCTCACAGAGATAGTGTCCAGGTAGGCAGTTATACTTCTTACCTGGTGTCTGGCTTCCAAGAAGCAGGAAGCTGAAGCCACCAGGTGAGAAAAGGCTCTTCCTGGAAATGGCACATGTCACTTTCACCAGGAGCTGTTGTTCAAGACAGTCACAGCCCAGATCCAAGGGATGGAGAAAAGGACTCAGTCACATTACAGGGAGCATGTAGGGTGGGAGGATTTAATGCAGTCATCTTTGGGAGTCACAGTCGAAACAAACGTTGTTCTCAGATTAGAGTCAGTCAAAGTAAATACCCTGAGTGAGTGACAAGCAGTGAATATCAGTGTGGTTGAATCAAGAAACCAAGGCCCAGAGCCAACGATGAACGTACAGCAGTCCCCCTGTATCCATGGTTTCACTATCTGTGATTTCAGTTACCCACGGTCAGCTGAGGTCCAAAAATATTAAACAGAAGATTCTAGAAATAATTCATAAGTTTTAAATTGCAACATTCTGAGTAGCGTGATAAAATCACGTCCTGCCCAGGGTGTGAATCTTCCCTCTCTCCAGTGTATCCACTCTGTAGATACTCCCCACCCATTAGTCACTTGGTAGCCATCTGGGTTATCAGATCAAAAACTCCTAATATATATAGGGTTTGGTACTATCAGCGGTTTCAGGCATCCACTGGGACTCTTGCAGCATATCCCTCATGGATAAGAGGGGACTAGTGTGTGAAGTTCTGGCAGAATGAAATTCATCTTGTCATGTGAGGCTTTTAGGTTGGCATTCACAAAGAGAGAATAGGCGCCATCTCATTCAAGGCTTAGGAGAAGTGGGAGGACTGAAGAGAAGCAAAGCGATCTGCCCAAGCATGCGTAGCTGGTCGCAGAAGAGCAGGACTCGAAGCCAGGCCTCCCAGCCAAGCCCAGCGTGGCTTTCAGTGAGCAGTGCTGACCCTCACTGCCTCTGTCCTTGTATGCTCATTTTGCCTCCTAGACCAGAGGACAGCTTTTGTGTTTCTAAAATTGTTTTCCTGTATTTGCTAACACAGCCAAGCATAATGCCATGTTTCTGGCAGAACCACAGCTTCCTTTCCCTTAACTTCTGGGCACTGTGTTTGCATGAATGAGCGGTCGGGAAGTGGCAGCTGTGTGTGAGCCCTGAGTTTTCAAGGGCGCTGTTGATACAAGACTCACTGTTATCTGACTGTTGGCAGCTGCGCCCTGTCGTGGGCAGATGCCTGGAAAGGCTCACTACAGAAAGGCAGACTTCCCTCTTCCCCTGGAAGAACAAGGCAGGAAACAGGAGAGGCAATGGCCAGCAGCCTGTGGCAGTGGCAGCAATTGCCATCCCAAGAGTGCTGGGGCAGCAGTGCAAGAACCTGGCCCCGTGGGATCCTGGCAGAGAATTCTAGGCCATGAATATTCACAGAACTGAGCAGCCTGAGGCAGAGGCAGCAGCGCTATGTCCATCCAGCAGGTCTGGGTTCTCCAGGAAGGGCCAGCTGGTCAAGACCCTGGGGGTCCTGAAGCTGGCGTGCCAAGGCTACCAGGAAAGAACCAATGGTCAGTTTGAACAGCAAGTGATCCCTGTCACTAGCAAAGCTGGAAAGTTGGCCCATGTAAATGACACGTGGAACCTAGAGCCAATATCATATGATTTCTTAAGAAGCCCTTCTCCTAAGAACCATGATTTTTTTCAAAGCTGTGAGTTCAGGTGACATCTATAGCAACCTAGAGCTTATTTGTAGAAAATGCTCCATTTTTTTTTTCTCTTTATCAGTGCGATAGGCCAGTGTCACTTAGCAAATGAAGCAAAATGCTGTGTCAGGCTCATCTCTTCTGCTTCAGATGTTGTTGTGCCCCTCTGCCATGTTTTGGTAGAAATCTAGAAACAGTGGAATGAATGGACGTCCAGTGTAGACCGTCGTTCAGCAACGATAGAGGGTAGAGGGAGGAGGATACTAACATTTCTCCAATTCCAACCATATGCTGGGCCCTCTGCTGCAGGGGTCATCAGTCTGATTCTCGGAACAACCCTGGGTGGGAGATGAAGTTATTATTCCCATTGTACAGATGAGAAAACTGAGACTCAAAGAACCTAAGTAACTATCCTACAATCACAGATCTATTATGTGGACAAGCTGAAATTTGAACCCCCAGAAGGCAGTCTCTGAAGCGGTGTTCTTCCCAGTAATAAAACAACGATGACGGTGGCTAACGCTCATCGAGCATTTGGTATATATGGGCACAAGTACACAACGGTGGCTTAGGGCCATCATTGACAAGCTACATTTTCTGCCTTTCAGTTTCATCTACTTCTGTAGGTGGTAGTAGTCAACACCCACACGGGGCTGCCATGAGCCACACACTGTTCTGTTCTCCTGCAAGCCCCGTGAGGTATGTTTTCTTATTTTTAGCTGAGGGAGCTGAGACACGGAGGGTTATGAGGTGCTCATGGTTGCACACCTGGTAAATGGCAGAGCCGAGATTTGAACCCAGGGCATCCTGTTCCAGCGCCCAAGCTTTTAATCACTGGGCCATCTTTCCTCTCAGGGTAGGTCAGTCTTTCCGTGGCCTTTAAAGCATGCTTTGGGTTTGGTCCTCTTATTCCCCGTGGGATTGTTGTGGTGGGAGTTCTATACTATAAGCTCAGGTTCACCTGAGGACATATAACTGTTGTAAAGATTGAGAGGAAAAATATGTTTTTCTTTTGTGGTTTTTTTTTTTTTTTTTTTTTTTTAGTGGCATACTCACACAGTTAACTCCCAGTGAATGACAAAAGAGAAAAAACCGCCAGAGCATTTGTCCCTCATGCAGGGCCATGCTCCAAGGAGAAGGAACATGAAGTAGGAGCTAGAATACCTGGGTTCTAGCCCCAGTTCTGTCAGTGATGAGCTGCGTGACTTTTAATAAGTCACTTAACCTCTCTAGGCTTTGCTTTTCTCATCTGTAGAATGTGCTAATGCTGATGCCTAGTCTGGGAACCTCACAGTGTTATTGTGGGGACCAAATATGATGTGTGTAGAGATGCTTTGATAACTCAGCATCCCTATCTAAGCATAAAATATGATTTTTGTCTTCCAAAATGTCCTTCAAAATATTCTGATGTAGTGGTTCCCAGCAGTCCTGTAAGTCATGGTGAGTTAGCACATTTGGCTGCTGTGTGGATAATGTCACCTGGAGGCAGTTTGGGGTCCCAGTCCCAGTGAATGCCACCTCTAAAGCCACCCTCCTCCCTCTCTAATTTCTGAGCCTAGGAATCACTTTATCTGTTAGAGTTTTACAATGTCATAGTGTTAGTTTAGCAGCATAAATTTCCTTTTTCTAGACCTTAGAAAAAAATTAAAATGAGAAATGTCTGATAGTCTACTGGTTATTAATGAAAATGCAGACAGTACCTGCTTACCTAAGTGACATGAGAAGTTTTAATCTAACCTCCAGAAAGGAGACAGTGAGGATAAGTGTGAAGAATTGTCTATATGTTAATGGGATTGAGTGTTTGTTGCCTCATCTCACAGACAAGACCAGCCTTGAAACAGTTTTTGACTGGTCACATTTAGTGAGTGAGTGAGCACCTGTGTGTGTGCGTGTGCGTGTGTGTGTGTGTCTCTGCGTGTCTGTGTGTCTGTGATTTTTCACTTCACACAGAACAAATCACTCTCCCCCCTTCCTTTAAGTCAGAGCACGTTTCTGTAAAGCACGCATTGTTCAGACTTCCGTGGTGGCTCGGCAGGAACGGGAATGAGGCCCTGCGTTCTGTGACACAGGCTTTCCTCCCCTCGTTCCCCAGTTAAAGCCCGGTCTGCTCTCAGCTGCCAGAGTCCTGGGTGAAAAGATTTGGGCTTTAGTCACCAGAGACCTTATATTAGCTTTAAAAAAGATGTACTGCAAGGTTCAATATAAATATTAATCAAAATGAAAGTTGCCCATTTACTGGAAAACGTGGAGGCTGCTCTGCACTTCTCCCCAGCGCTTGCGTTAATTTTCAGAGTGACAAGGACTGCCTAAAACACAAGATCGCAGCAGAATCTGGCCTGCTGCCATTAACAGCATTAAAGCTCTCTTACTGTCGAAGAGATAGGCTGTTGATAAATAATGTAACACCTAGAAAACATTTTCCCAAAAATCTTTTTTCCTAGTTTAATAAAAAGTTAACATCGGAAGAAAATTGACACAGAAAGCTGAGAGACTCCCATGTGGCACCCAAGCATATTTTGGTGTCACATTATATGTAAGACACATTCACATTCCTCCTTTAGACTTCTTTGCTAACCTTCCTCTGCAAAAGACATCAAGTCTGTAGGGACGTGCATAGCCAGCACTCAGTGACTGTATTAGCCAGGGTGTGGCGCACTCGGTAGCGTGCTGCGCTAGCAGCGCGGCGTCACTCCCGCCGCCGCGGGTTCGGATCCTATATAAGGATGACCGGTGCACTCACTGGCTGAGCGCCGGTCACGGAAAAAAAAAAAAAAAAAAAAAAGCCAGGGTGTGGATGTGCTGGTCTAGACTTGTCCCTTTCCCACTAGATTAAGCTGCATAGAATTAAGATAATGTGGTTTAGGTGGCACATCAAGTTGTTATTAAGTGAAGATATTCTGAAGACATAAAATGAATATTTGTGTCCTCTTTTACGTGCTAAAGTGTGAACTGTGCTGTTATGTAAACACTCTTCCCAAAGCAATTCGAGATATGGGATGGTTGAGGCCCTAATAATGCACTGTTCTGGAATGAGTTTCGTAGAGATGGCATTTGCATACAGAATCATAATCTAGATACAGAGTAAACCTAGTGCCTCTCTGGTCCGGTCATCTCTGTTGAAACAGGGAAGTTCACTAGGGAGAGTTAACTGATTGACCTGTTTTAAACTTTGCTCCAGGGATAAAGAGCCCACAGCCTCCATGGGTAGGAGATTCCTTGTTTTAGTATGTCCTCTCCTTAAGAAGGGCACCATGACTGCTCTCCAGAGCATCTACCTCTTGCTTGATACCCTGTGTAGAAGGACAGCTTTTGGTTGGCGTTTTCCCCGCACTCATTCAGGTACTTTAAGACGCCCATCTCATCCTTCTCTGAGAAAAGTGATCTTGACTCCCTCCGCCTTTCTTTATGATCCACAGCACTCATGTTGCTTTAATTATTTTTGATGATTTTTGTCTGGGTATTCTGAGTTTGCTCAGTAGAAGATAAAATTAATTAACAAATGTTAAGTGCTAATTATGTGCTTGGCACTTAAAAATGGAAAACATAACATGGGGCCCTTGACCTCAAGTTGCTTGTCGGGGAGGCCGGAGGGACTAGTGCAGGGATTGCTGTGTTGAGAACCAAGAGACCCTGCTGCTCACAGGCTGTGAAAACTGTGGCAAGTCACTTCCCCTGGATAGGCCTCATTGACCAAGCAAAGAGGAAAGGAAAAGCTTTGAGTTCAGCTCTGAAAACAAGGTTCTAAGGCCAGTTGGGGAGCTGGGATTAACTCAGAGCAGAGCAGAGCACACAGAGATTGCAATAGGAGTTTGGCAGAAAGGGCCAATGAGTTTGGGAATAAGGCTTCTCAACGAATCGCTAGACCCACCCCAAGCCCATTCAGGGGACAGAATCTCAGTTGTCCCACAGGTGGCAGTCATGAGCTGCAGGCAACACAGTCATTCCTCTGATTCGATCCCCTTTTGAGAGCCCTGACTTCACAGGGAGCCTGCCAAAGTCTGCAGTGTGTCACAGCCCAGGGACGTGGCGCCGCAGACTGCCAGCTGTGTAGACCGTGTAACATGAATTTCTGCCTCCTTCCCTCCCATGGGCTCCTCACCCAGGGCTTCTCCTCGCTGCCCTGTCTACAAGTCTTTGTCAAGTCTTGCTCCTGTTAACTGCTTTCGTCTTTATGCCTCATTACCAACTCAGGCTTTGTAATGGGATCAAATCTGCAGCAGCCCTTTACTTGGAATTTTGAGAATTTATCACCTTGCAACATTCTCTTTGTCCGTCCTTCTCCTTGTTTTTGTGTGATCACCAAGGTTCTTCGGTCATGCTTGCTCTTTGAATAGTTTGTAGATCCTTCAGCTACTGGGCTTCCTTAGAGTTCCCTCAGTTTATCATTCTCAGTGTTGACACACACAGGGTGAGAGATGATTATGCTGAGACACAGGTGTACCACCTACTTGGAACAAAAACCAACACATAAGTCTACATGGGCGAAAGCTATTTCATTCAAATGGAAACACATCTTCCTGCATTTTGAAAACCACAGCTCAGCCAATACAGGGTACAAGTTGCCAGTCTCGATGTGGAGAACAAAGTGGAAAGTGACTATCTTAGGGACTTGACGCTTATTTCTAAAACAGGCTTACCAGTGGCAGGATTTGCTTTATGCCTTCTTAGAAGAGAAGCCACAGTGGGTCTCTTCATGTTGTCTGTCTGTCTTCAGGGAAATTCTGAGCTATTCTGTTACTCGGGTACCTTCTCAGCTCTGGGATTAGGTTTTTAGCCTTTATTCTAGTCTGTTTCTGAATATCTCAATTCACCCGAGACCTTTTTACTCTCTCAGCTTTGTGTACATACATCCCTACCCTTAAGAATTCAACATATCTAATTTAAAGCAAATTCTTTAGCACAACTGCTTAAAATTCTTTTTTCTTCTTGAACTGCCATAAATTCTTGGCAGAGAGATTAATCATATTTACTTCATTTTTTGCATTGCACAGTAAGTACCTGTTGGTCAAGGCCCGTTCCAGTGAGTGTTTGGAAGTTCCTGAGGGAACCTTTGAAGATAGACTTCCACTCACACAAGGCCCCATGGCACTCACTCCGCTCACTCAGGCAGATACTCATTCTCGTTAGCGGCAACTCTGGGTAATGCTCTCAGGACGTGGGCTCACTCATCGGTGAAATGAGGTGGTCAGGCTCCAGGGTCCCCAGAGCCCTTGTTTTCTGGGTCTCTGTGCTGTGATTAAATGCTCTTCCCGGGTGAGTACAGTGTAGAATTCTAGGAGTCAGCTTCGAGAAAGCACACATCGTAAATGCTTTCTTCAGGGTTGCTAACAGCCATGCTTTTAATTGAGGTCTTTGTAGATCTTTGCACACTGTGAGCTCCTTGAGTTCACTTCAGACACTTTGTAAGAAGTTGCAGATTTTTCATTTCTTGGTGAGTAGTGCAATAAAACCTTTCTTGTCAAACAACAGTAAAAAGCAAAATTAGTGCTGCTGTTGCTGATGCTGATAGCTAACTTTTACCAAGTACCAGGTAATGTTCTAAGCCTAGCTTTGCATATATGAACTCATTGAACCCTCGTGACAATCAGGCTCTCACTTAGAGGCTGGGGATACGACAGACCAAATCCTTGCCTTCAAGTAATTTTCACTCCAGGGTGGGGAGAGAGATACCAAACACATAAGTGGAATATAAATACATTAGGTGAAAATACTTGCTGAGAAGAAAAAGCAGGGAAGAGAGCTAGGGAGTTGGGGGTGGTAGCAGCTTTCAGCAGTCAGGAAAGGCCTGGTGAGAAAGTGACATGAGTAGGAGGTGAGAGAGGAGACCAGGTAGACAAGGGGGGAAGCCCATGGCAAGTACATGCCTGTGGATGAGGGATCAGCCTGGGGACCAGTGTGCCTGGAGTCCAGTCAGTGACTAGTGGAGACAGAAACAGGGTAAAATGTTGGAGAGACAATGTATAATTGGAAATATCCTGAGAGATCTTTTAGCCCAAATTCTTCTCCCTCTTCAACTGCTCCCTTCTCTGCCATCATTTGTCAGATGAGGAAAACGAGGCCTAAGTAAATCAGATGACATCCTGAGAGTCACTAGTTAGTGTCAACACCAGAACAGGAACCCAGGGATTCATGGTTCCTAGGCCTGCCTGCACCCCACTACACCAAGATCCAGAAACCTGAAGAGTAATTAAGTGCCCCCCCCAACTACCTTACACCCCTCCATCCTTGCTCTGCGAGGAAGGGCAGATATCATCGATTCTCACCATTCACGGTAGTTTTGTTCTATAAAGTTGCTGCCTACACTGAATCAGTGGATACGGAAATGTTGCTCCTAGAGGAAATACAGGGTTAGGTTCCTGTGAACCTCTGGCCACCATGTTTTCACCAACTGATCAGTACATAACCTTGTTTTATGTGTTTTACCTTAGTTCATCTATGTGATTGATTCATTAACATTGAACTCGTGGCCAACAGTACTGTAACTCATGCCTGAACTACTTATCTAACACACATATTTCACCATGAGGCACATCACAGCCTTCTTGCACTTAGGAGCACTTTAACACTATTCTTGGGGGCCATTTTAAACATCAGAATCACCACCAAAAGGCACAAAAATGCAGGAAATACTGCACCAAATGAACTGCAAAAAGGACACTTGTTGACGGTATGAGAGCTGAAACAGTAAGGCAGAGTGTCCCTCTGCTTGACCACAGATGGGAAGGTGTGTGTTGGGTGAATCAAATGTTTCACCACTCCATGTGTGTCCACAGGTGACCACAAACACCCTGTGAGTATAGATTTTAATTTACAAATAAATTTTAGCAAGTAGGTGAATTTGCACATATGGAATCTGAACATAATAAGGATTAACTGTGCTTGAGCTGTTCAGAGGAAGGATTTTATTCAAGACCCAGTGGCATCCAACTTAATGTAGTCATCTACTAGGGTACATTTTAGGGGAGAGAATCAACTAGTTCTGAATAGCCTCAGATACTGCCCAGAGAGCATGCTTATGGCAAAGTGTTGTTAAAAATGGCACTCGTGTGTGTTCGAGTATTGCATTTTCCATATTGCAGATACACTTGCTACTCTGAGATTGAGCTATATAACTTCCCCATCTGTCCAGAGTCCCAGCTCGGACCATTCCCTGCTTCCCCAGGCTGGAGGGTACATCATGGCCCCTGCTCCAGGCTCTCTCTGCTCTTTTCTTTTGATCAGCATCTCCCTGGAGCTAAAGTGGCCATTTTGCTTTTCCCACAAAATAAAATATTCTACTTTACGTGCAGTGCTCCTGTATGCATTATGGTTTTACTCTATGCTTACTCTGCAAATAGCATTTCTCAGCTTTGCAGCGGCATAATCTGTAGTATAAATCAGCCGTGTGGACCTTAGAACTTGCCTCTCAGTCTTTTCCAAGACTCCCGCAGGAGAAAACTAAAATACCATTCACACTTTCAGGGAGTAAGAATGGTTTCCCAGTAGCGCAGACATCTGCTGCCTATTGGCAGGAATAGAAGCAGGATTCCATCAACACAGCTTCTTGGCCTCGACTTCCAAGGGCTCTTACTCAAAATCTGAGAGGGTGGGATGTGAATCTGATGTTTACTGCCACAAACTTGGCTTATGATGGCATTCAAGTGTCTCCAGCTGCAGATTTGATTAAGTTCCCTTGTGTGTAACATGTTCACTGTCCCACAGGAGAAGTTCCATGGTCAGTTTCAGATCATGATTTCTGGAGATGCTTCATGGTGACTTTGAGCTGTTCTTCTGGACCTTGGGCTGCCATGGGTTAGGGCTGTCTGGGAGGGGTTGTGATTGGGACTTTGGCCAGGAAGAACTGACAGGTGCCGTATGTCAGACTGTGAGGCTCTGGGTTTAAAAAGTCTCTTCCATACACCCCATCCCATCCCATCATAAGAGAGCCACCATTTCATATTATATAAGAAAGAGTATTTTTCAGAAACTTTTGGATTTTTGAACAGATAAACGAAGTATTATTGAGTTCTATACTTGTCCCACATTGCTTGAGTGGGTACAGAAATAGTCCCAGCCATACTCTTGCAAAGCCTCAGTGGGCTGCTCTGCATCCAAAGGTCCCATCCAATGAGCGGGCCCTGGTAGCACAAGCATCTCAGTGGTCTGAAGCATAGAGTCAGTGTTGGGGTGGAGGAAGGAGATATCATGACAATGAGTTGTCTAGAGCCCACTGGCACCTAGAGAGGAAATTAGCACAAAGCTCTACTTGGGGACTCAGCTCCAGGACAGGACTCTGGGTCCAGCTGGTTCCCCAGAGTTTTGGTCAAGAACCAACTGGAAGACCAGATATAAGGACTGCAAACACAAAAAGAGCTCAGGCTGCTCTTCTATCTAGGTGTCAGGACCCACGAACGTGGGCTCCCATCTGCAGGCCTGTTTCAAGCCCCATCAGCTAGTGAAGATGGAGCCCCTGATCAGCCAGATGAGGTTTGGATTTGGGTATTGGGCAAGGATAAGCTCATGCACAACAAAGAGTGGTGGGACAAAGACTCGGGTTGGGATTCCTCTGTTCCTCAGCTGTGTCACTTTGCTGAACTTCACTGAGCTGGTTTCCTCTTCTGTAAAATCAAGATAATAATCCACCCTGAGGATTAAACCTCAGATCACACTCTAGCTCCGCTGCTTATTTACTGTGTGACCTTGAGCAATTCAACAAAGCTCTCTGAACCTCAGTTTCTCATTTTGAAAATAAGAAACGTAGCACCTACTTTGTAGCGTTGTCGTGGGAACACGTTGTGCTACATGTTGCAAAGCACGTATCGTTTGGAAAGTGATCTGTAAATGTCAGTCCCCACCTTCATGCTTTCCCCACCGAGTCCAGACTCTTAATTTTATACATAGAATGAGCCCAGCACAGAGTATGCCCTCTGTTAATGGTCACTGGTCATGTGATGATGACAATTATACGTGATCATCAGATTACGTATGTCTAATGCAATATGCCTGCAAGTTTATGTTAAAATATGCACATAGACATAATTTGTTCTATGACATTCTGGAAACATTGGACTACGTCTCTCAGTTGAACCCACCTCTTCTCAAAATTTCCATTGATAAAAATAGTCCTCATAAGAGCCTGGTTCCTGGTCAGGAAATGACTAATACAATTAATTACTTCTATACTAAATTACAACCCGAGGCCTGTCTCTGGCACAAGCAGAGAATCTCCAATGACCCTGGCCATCGATGTTGACTCAGGCTCCTCTGATTGCGTCTTTGCTCGTCAGTCTGCAGTGGCTGGTGATTATAAACTGGAGTCAGTTTCCTCCAGAGAGTAAATCCTCTTGTTAGCCAGGTCTAGTGTCCGGCCAGACTGATACGTGCATTTCTCTGTGTAAGTTAATAAGTTGACATTCTAGTTATTTTTAAATTTGTGTCACTTGCTCACGATGTGATGATTAAACCCATTCCACAGATTAGCGAGAGTTGCAGTGGACTAGGCATTGTAAATGAATGTGTCATTGCCACAGCGCTCTGGCTTTTCTTTAACAGCAGAATCGTTTCTGTGTGAGAGCAAGAGCAGGGCTGCTGTGACTGAGGCCCAGGCGCCTTGGTCCCACACTGGGCTGCCTTTGGGCTCCTCTGCAGGTTGCCCCGAGCCTAATAATCTTAGGCCACCACCTCTGAGTAATAATAGCAGCGCGATGAATGGCCCAGAGGGCCGAGGATTCAGCTCTCGGGCAGTTGGTTGCAGTTGTACAAGGGAACTTCAGAAAGTTTGTGATAAATAGAATTCAAAGATGCTGTGAATCTTTCCATGAACTTTTTGAAGTACCCTCCTACTTCCTTTGCCTCCTGTGCTGTTACGAGGTGTTGGGTGCTGGCGCCCCCTAGTGAACAGTGTGTGCAAGAGCACCCAAGCCACTTCAGGGCTAGTTAGTGTCTGTGGTGGAGGCTCCTCAGACAATGGGCTCAGATACACCTCTGAGAAGTCTCAGGACCAGCCTGAAGCTGTGCATCTAGACCTGGTGGGCTTTGACGTACTCATTCCCTGTTCAGGGAGCACACCTCTCCTCGGTAAGCCCCTGGCCTTGGATTCTCTGGGACCTCTTTAGAATGGGAAAAAGCCTCCCTGACCTCTGGTGTGGGCCTTGTCTAGCCATTGGGTTCCTAAGACTGTGGGGAGGGGAGGAAGGCGTGTTGTGCACGTATCAGGGCGAGAAGTTGTTAGGTCCTCTCTGAGGTCCCTCAATGTAGAGTGAGGCAATGCCTCTCTCTCTAAACCAGCATTTTTGCCACTCCTAGGAGGCAGCAAGGCCCCGGGACAGGAATTTGTCAGCACGTAAACTTGGGTTTGAATGCCAGCTCCACCATGTGCTCGCCAGTTGCCTTAAGTTTATATACCATTGTGTATTAGTCATAGCAAAATACCACAGACTGGGTGGCTTCAACAACGTAAATATATTTTCTCACCGTTCTGGAGACTAGAAGTCCAGGATCAGGTGTCAGCAGGTTTGGTTTCTCCTGAGGCCTCTCTCCTTGATTTGTGGACGGCCGCCTTTTTGCTGTGTCCTCACCTGGCCCTTCTCTGTGTGACACGTCCCTGGTGTCTTCCTCTTCTTATAAGAAAACCAGTCATCTTGGATTAGGCCCCACTGTTATGTCCTCCTTTAACTTAATTGCCTCTTTAAAGGCCCTTTTTCCAAATACAGTCACATTGGGGGTTAAAGCTTCAACATACAAATTTGGCAGGACACAGTTCGACCCATAGCAACCACCCTGTGCCTTAGTGTTCTCATCTGTAAAATGAGAATAATAATAATAATATCTGCCTCACACGAGTATGTTGTCATGTGGATTAAGTTGATTAAATAAGTAAAAGAGAGTATTTGAACACCTTGCACATGTATCTATATCTGTATACACACACATTCATACATGTACATATATACTTATATATACACATATACATATATACACGAATACATATATATGTGTATAAATGTTCCTCAACTTACAGGGGTGTATATCCCAATCAACCTATCATAAGTTGAAAATATCGTTTAAGTCCAAAATGTATTTGCTACATCTAACTTCCCGAACATCACAGCCTAGTGTACCTTAAATGTGCTTACAACACTTAGCCTACAGTTGGGCAAAATCATCTAACACAAAGCCTATTTTATAATAAAATTTTGAATATCTTATGTAATTTATTGAACTCTGTACCGAAAAGGAAAAACAGAATGGTTGTATGGGTACTCAAAATACACTTTCTACTGAATGTGTATCACTTTTGCACCATCATAAAGTCAAAAAATCTTAAGTCAAACCACTGTATGTCAATGACCTTCTGTATATGCACTCATACTCATGTATACATGTACTTATATATACACATACTTGTATATACATATACACACCTACATACATATATACACACATACACATATACTCATGTGCACATACATACCTGCATATATATGCATATGCATACTCTCTTTCTCTCGGTAAATGCATGTGTGTGACAGACAGTCCTATCTGCTGCCTTGGTCTTTCCTCTATCCCCACCTCCCACCTCATCACCCCAGTCACAAAAGTTAGGATTGAGTAAGACCACCACTGTACCCAGAGGCAGACTTTTCAGAATGTCTTAGGAAACCTTAAACTTGGCAGAACTCCTTTAGGAGTCTGTTTCCTTTTCTCAAAAATGGGAGAATACCTCTTTCACGGGGATGTGAGAATTAAATTGAATTAAATAGATAGCTAATAATAAAGAACTTGTAATGTAGAAACTCAGTAAATGGAAATTCCCTTTTTCCTCATTTGAACTCCAAAATCCCCTCTCCTAAGTACTAGTGTGAATGCTTTTAAGGTAATGAGCAATACTTAGAAACTGTGTTTAAGATATACTGAAGTCGTGGTTTCACTGCTGTGCAAAAATGTGCATCTTGTGTCTTAAAAGCAAAACATGTTGATGTCACGATTTTAGTGCTGCACAATCCAGGCCTCTCCAGTACAGTGGCACTGTCCCTCTCCCTGGTATGGCCTCAGACAATTGACCTTTGTCAATCTCGTCCTTGCCCGCTGTGGCCACATGAGGGGACAGATAGGCATCTGGGCCACTGCTCTGCCCAGGTGCACCATCTTCTTACCAAAGTGACTTCTCCGTGAGGAGTCTTTGCATCCCCTGAATCAGAGTGGGGAAGCAGACTCCCCAGCAACAGTTAAGTATCTAAAGTAGATGCAGGATCTCACCTCAGTCCCACCCAAGTGAGACAACCCCATGCATGCTCTTTATTCAGCGCATCAGTGTCCCAGCCTCGGGTCCCACACAACTCAGGACCATTGCTTTTCCCAGCACTGCGTAGTGAGAGTCAACCAGCGCTTTATGTGCAGCAGCGGGAGGCATTTAGGAGTAGGCGTCGCAGGCAGGAGCTGACTCAGGAATGGCACAGAGCGGGGTTGGAAATAAAGACATGCCTGCTTTGAAAGAGTCCTTACATTTTCATTAAAGCATGGAAAAATCAGCGAGGCTTTAAAGATCACAGACTTGCAGGGCTCCATGTTGTGCATGAAGGTGGATTGTGAGCGCTGCTTCTTAATTGTGCTGCCTCTTCCCCCTTCCTTGGGTTAGATAACTTAGCTTTGGCTCTGAGGCATTTCCCACATGTAGGGAATGTGGTAGTGTTGCTGGCCCCATGGGGAGACACAGAGGTGACCCAGGCTGGGAACCACCCTGCAGGAATGGACCAGCCCATCATGGGCAACTAGGTAGGCAAGGACGTGGACATCGTAGACGGTGTTTCAATTACAGATCAACCCGCAGTGCCTGGCACATTGTAAGTGCTCCATGGGTCTTAGCAGTTATTATGACCATCCTCTTTGTAGAGGGGCTTGTCAGACGTCACCATAGGGTGAACTCTTCCAGTAGCATTGTCTTGCTCTGAAAAATAGGAGGGAGGAAAGTTAAGTAAATGGCAGTGGCAGGCCCAGGGCCCCAAAGGACCGTGTGTCCTGTTTTCTGCCCGAATGCTCACTGTGTTGCAGATGGTCTGGGAAAAACAGCAGGAACAGAAGCGCTCATTGGAGCCAGTGTAGAAGTGCTCTCTGGGCCCTCCCTGGCCACTGAGGTCATTGCCATGCTGAATAATTAATCAGGCTGATTCCTTGCTTCAGCCGGATGGAGAACTGGGTCAAGCTCCACTCCAGAGAATCCCCAGACACCTCTCTGGCAGATCCCACAGACATCCTGGATTTGGAAAGGATTTCAGTATTAAAAAAAAAAAAAAAAAAAAGCAATAACAGAGACTAATTTTATTTAAAAGTGTGTACATAAGGACAGTGATCTATGTTCCTATCAGCAATGACCACAAACACCAATTTGCTAAAGACTTCCCTGTTATGGAGGCAACATTTAAGAATGACTTTTTTTTTATTGAAACATGATTGATTATACATATTTGTGGGGAATAGAGTTGAGTATCAATACCTGTGTACAGTATGTGATGATCAAAACAGGATAATTAGCATGTTCTTCATTATAAAATGTAATCGTTCTTTGTGACCAATAACCAATTTCTCACTGATCACCCCCTGTTCCCACCTCTGGTAACCACAATTCTGTTCTGTCCTTTTGAAAGTTCAGCATATTATTGTGATTGTTGGTTCTTTCTTTCCTTCTTTCTTTAATCCTTTCTTTCATATTTATTTATTTGTTTATACTTTTAGCTCCCACTTATGAGTGAGGACATGCGGTATTTCTCTTTCTATATCTGGCTTATTTCACTAAACATAATTTTCTCCAAGCTCATCCATGTTGCTGCAAATGGGAGAATTTCATTCTTTTTTATGGATTAGTATTCCGTTGTGTATATATACCACATTCTCCTTACCCAGTCATCCACCAATGGACATTTAGGTTGGTTCCATATCTTCGCTATTGTAAATAGAGCTGTAATAAACACAGGACTGCAGGTATCCCTTGAACATGATGATTTCCATTCTTTTGGGTATATACCCAGTAGTGGGATTGCTGGATCGTATGGTAGTTCTATCCGTAGTTGTTTGAGGAATCTCCATACTGTTTTCCATAATGGCTGTACTAATTTACAGTCCCATCAACAGTGTAGGAGGGTTCCCCTTTTCTCCACATCCTTGCCAGCATTTGTTATGTCTCTGTCTTTTTTATAATTGACAGTCTAATTGGAGTAAGGTGATATCTCATTGTGGTTGTAACTTGCATTTCCCTGATGCTTAGTGATGTTGAACATTTTTTCATGTCTCTATTGGCCATTCGTATGTCTTCCTTTGAGAAATGTCTGTTCAGCTCATTTGCCCATTTTTTAAATCAAATTATTTGTGTTTTTTGTTACTATTAAGTTCTTTGAATTCAAGGAAGATATTTTGAACCTTGAAAAGCCTGTGCAGTTTTAGAATGGACTCTCTGAAGGTTGTTTTAAGTCACAGCTCTTTTGTTTACTGGCTACTTTATTTCTCCGTGAAATCTGTATGGTCAAAAGACTCTGGATTCTGGGCCAAAATCAGACCCGTTGCTGTCTCTAATGCTTGCAGTAACTGTGGGAAATGAAAGGGCAGAGGGCTGGACTTAACTCTTAGGGAAACATCATAGAACAGAGTACATCAAATATAATGAATGTACCCTACATGTACATTATTCTGGCCACCGGTATGAAATAAATCGTAGGTGGGCTATATAATAATTTAAAAGACCCTTCTTCATAGTCACATACAACAAAAATACATGTTTTTTTTTTTTCCATCTGACCACAAGAGCATAGATGTAAAAGGATTGTACAGAGTAGCTCTGCGTGACTCTGGTGGTAGCTGGGATCACCACACTCTTAGGATCTAGCAAGACAGGCCTGAGTCCAGTCCCATGTCCTGCACTAGTCCATGTATCTTCCAGAAGTTCTGCCAGTTCCCTGGGGCTCATGTTTCTCTCATGCTGAATTCCTCGTCTCCACTCTGAAGCTTTTACATGTTCCTTTTCTGCCAAGCATCTCCCCAGTGGAGGGAACACCACCTCTCCTTTAATTCCCCCTGGCCACATCAGCCATCTCTTTGTTACAAGCTTTTGTTGGAGCATCAAGGGTAATATCGAGGGGGCTCACATCAAAAAAAGTTACTTGTATGATAAATTGGGTTTTGGGCTTCCCTCCCTTTACGAGTCATTTGGGCATATCTGCCAGTGTAAGCTCCAGCTCCCCCAGCGGGTATGGCCATTTCTTGCTCTCTGTTTCCTTACACCCATTTCTTCTGTTCACCCCTGAATTCCTGATCATTTCTTATGGAGAGCCATTTAACCATTTTGCTCATCCACTAATCAAAAAAGCACTCTGATGCCAACTAGCAAACTTTTTCTACCCCTACTACATGTACTTTAGTTGATGTCTTATAAATGAGTACTCTGATACTCCACCTTTCTTGGAATTCTTTTAAAGTACTTTGTATTCTCATAGCCTTTGGAAAACTGGTGAGAGCTTCGGCCCCTCTTTCCATATTATGCATACACACATACAAGTTTGGATATATTTTCAGGGGGGGTTAGAACTTCCTGAACCCATCCATGGATATCCCAAGTCCATGGCCCCTAGTTAAAACCCCTGAAGTCAGCCGATGAGATGTACCTGCCCTTCTGAGGAGCACAGAGCACCCCCCACCTCCTCACCAGGACCTGTGTCCCCCACCCCGCAAGATGTATCCTTAGGATGCTTTATCATTGGTTGGAAAGACAAAGCAGGATCACCATAGCTGCTTTTTGCCGGTATTCCCTAATCCTGACACATTTGGCAGGGATCAGATATCTTGAGAAAATAGTGGCCACTTTTTCTCAACCATTCCCTTTGGACCAGGCCCTATGCAAGATACTTAACATAAGCCATCCCATTTCATCATGCCGGCACCCCGTGAGGGCCATACTGGTATCCTCACTGCAACAGATGAGGAAACTGAGGCTCACCAAGATTAAGTAACTTAGGTGGCATTGCTCATAAGGGGCCGACCTGGGATTTGATCCCAAGATCAGTGACTTGAAAACCTGGGTTCTAAACCACTACACTCACTGCCCCTTCTCCTCATACTGTTATACCTTACGCGTCTCGGTCTATGTTGATACAGCTGTGTGACCTTTGGTGTGGCAGCCAAATGACTGTGCCCTTCCAGTTTTATGAAATGCTACTCAGAGCAGGGTGTTTGGTCTGTTTGGTTTATTGATGAGTGGCTGGCATATAGCCAGTATCATAAATATTTGTTGAATGAATGAATCCATCCTTCCCACAAGGCTCAGCTCAATATCACATCCTTTAAGAAGCTATCCATAACTCCCTCTCTGAATTACTCCTCCCATGAGCTCCCAACACATGCTTATACCTCTGTGTGCCCTTATCTCATGGTGCCATGCTGTAATTCCTGCTATGTGTCTCCTCCATCACAAGCTTCTCGAGGGTAGAGACTGTGTCTGACTCATCTCTGTAAGTCTGCAGGAACTAATAGGCCACTCAATAAGTGTTTATTGACTTGAATACACAGTTGTTATTGTGCTACAGGATTATTAGGCTTAAATGATAAGTAATTCCTATAAATGAGTGTTAATTAGGATTGTGTTTATAGTGTTAGGTCAAATTTTAACTATGTGAACTTTTTTAGTTTTTTAAAGATCTATAATTAAGTGGTGCTACCGATTTACCTTTTACCGTGTGCCTTTTCGACATCCTCCCTCAACAGTTACAGAGCAGTGACCGTGCTCTGGCATTGGATGTGCTGTTTTGTGGACATCTGCTCATGTAACCACCATCGTCTTTGGTACTGTACACCGAAGCTGGCTTACCTGGCTCCAGTTCCCTGGTCTCACTCCTCACCCTGCTCCCTGCCATACCTTGTGGTCCAAGGAGGAGTTCCCCCAGTTTTCTGCCAGCAGGCTCTCATCTTGCTAAAAGGACAGAGACCTGGAAATTCCTCTAGGTAAAGGAGAAATGGAAGGCTTTGGGGAAAGCAAAAAATGAAATGTTGGTCTTCTGGAGCCAGAGTGAGAAGGAAGGGCCTGCAATGTGCCAACCATTTCATCTTCATTCCCTTGGAATTTCCTGGCAGCTCTGTGAACTTAGTGTTGTTATAACTTTTCAACGGAGTCAACTTAGATGCGTGGAGGCTGAGCACTGGCTGATTGGAATATAGGAATTCACACCCAGGACCGTCTGGCCGTAGCAACCAAGGCTTTGCACTGCGTTCTACCCCACTGAGGATGTTTTAGGAAGAGGTTCTCTCCAGGCAGATGCCCCTGTCAATATAGGACTCAAAGAGATAGAAGTTGCCAACAGGATAAGTGTTCCAACTATGACACGATGACTTGATTCCATGTTGGAGAAGGGACAACAAATGGGAGAGAAGGAATCCCAGGCCAAGAGCTGTGTCCCCTCTGATTTAGCCATAATCCTGATCACTTTAAATGCCTGTAACAATTAACAATAAACAGGAGCAGCAACAAACTCTAATTTAGCCCAGTTAATCCTCATAGCATTTGATAGGTTGTTGAGAAACAGGTATTTTTAGTATCCACATTTTACAGATGAGAAAACTGAGGCACAGAGAGGTTAACTAACTTGCCCATGATCACAAATAGTAAGCGACAGTCCTGGGATTCGAACCCAGATTTTACTTCAGGACCAGTCTTAGAAACAGCATAACTTTGCGTAAAGAAAGGGGCCGTCTGTGTACAACAGTGGTTCTCAAAGTGTGGTGTCCAGATCAGCAGCTTCAGCATTATCTGGGACCTTGTTAGAAATGCGTATTCTTGGGTCCTACCCAGACCTGCTGCATCAGACACTCTGGGGATGGGGCCTAGTCTTCTGTCTTTTAAGAAAGCCCTCCAGGTGATACAATCACATGTATCATGGCCTATAGTACATCTCCTCCAAATGCTTGCGTTGGCTGAAATCTGTTAAACTAGAGAAATCTTTAAAGTCCACTCATAGAAAAGAGTAAAAATTTATCAATAATAATAACATTGTTATTATATAATAACATCTCCCTATATGCCAGATACTTTACCTGCATTGTCTCCTTTAGTCTTCACATATACTATAAATTACTATTTATATTTTTATTATATTATATCAAATATAATTTTTATATAATATAATTTTTATATTTATGTAAAATAGTAATATTTATAATATTATGCATTATATTTATAACATACTTTATATTTTATTATATATTACTATTATTATTCCCATTTTACAGATGAGGAAACTGAAACTTAGAGACCTGAAGTGACTTACCCTAACTCACCAGCTAGTAATAGCAAAGTCATTACTTGAATCCAGATCCATCTGATGACACAGTCACACCCTGAGCCCTTACCCTTTTTTGCCCTTCTGGTTAAATGCTATTGAAGGATGAACATCAGTCAGAGTGACTTGGGAAAAGCGTTTTAAAAATCACATGATTTTATTAAATATTTTGAGCTCTTCCCGCACTCTAAAATGAGCATTTTATTCCCAGATTGAAAACACCCAGCCTCATTTCCTGAGTTTAAGGAAAAGTGGTGGTGGTTATAAGCCTTCTTGGCCACACGGGGGCAGCACCAAACAGCGCAGGTGGCTCTTTTCCGCTCTGTTCTTTGGGAAGAAGCCAAGTTGGCTCCCTGGTGGAGCTCAGTATTCCCTATAAACCTATTTCCTTTTACTCTGGCCACGTGGAATGGTGGTGAAGCTTTTCCGATGAGAAACTAAGTTAAAACAACAGCAGGTTTGTGCAAGGAAAATGATTTTAGATAAATTCATTATAGTAATATAGTTTGGGCTCTTGTTTCCTTTTTATCAGCATGATAGAACAGTATTCTTATGTGCTGTGGTGGGGTTGAGTGATTGTCTTTCTTAACGGAGAAAGATACTCTTGATTTTTAGTGAGCTTGTTTAGATTGAAATTCATGTATTCTTGGACTCAAGGGACAAAAAGCAGCCAGGATTCTTTTTCACCTTCCTTATTGCTAGTGAATTGTTTTGAGTATTCATAGGTTTGTAGGATTTTGTAGGAGGCTTGCTAGAGACAGTGGGAAAATGTGTTCCTGACTTCCAGGTTTAAGAGTATATGACCATCCCACAGCAATACTGGTGTCTTAGGGGTCCCCCAGGACAAGATCACTGAAATGTTGTAGTGATAACCCCTTCTTTTGCTTTTGAACCCCATTTCCACTTGGGCATATCACAGTAGCCCTGTCCAAGCCTCAGTTTCCATGCCAGAGTCTAAATTCACTAGAATTTTGACAAGGGTGACCATAAAATTTATTATCCAACTTGGGGCACTTGTTTTGAGAGTAAAAGGGGCTGCTCTTAATAATTTTGCTAGAACAACAAACATAAGAACAATCATAGGGAAAATTGGGACATGTGGTCACCCTAATTACTAATCTTCTGTTCCTTTCGATTTTTCCCCTTTGATGACTCCTGTTAAGATTTATGTGGCATTGTATTCATTTGCTCATTCATTCAACAAATCTCCATTGAATGCTTTCTATGTGCTAAGTTCTCCACGTATGTGATATTGTTTCCTCCTCATGAAAACCCTCTGAGGTAACTATTATCATTATCATTATTATTATTCCTATTTTAACAAATGAAAAAAATGGGGACTTAGTAAATGACTCGCCCAGGGTCATTGTGTCAGTAAATCAGAGAGCTGAAACTGGAATCCAGGCTACCCCTCCTCCTGAGCCGTATACACTCAAAACTGTGTTAATGTCACTGATTTTTTGTTCCTTTTGTGTGGGCCTAGCCCCATCAGACACTGTCCCTCCAGTAAATTCTCAGAGGCTTATAGCAGAGTGGTTAAGAATGGGAGCCCAGAAGCCAAATTGCCTGGGTCTGAATCCTATGGCCACCACTTAGCAGCTTTGTGCTTCCCTCAGTTTCCTCATCTACAAAATGGGTACAATAACTTATACCCCTAGTATGGACCTCAAAGGTTGAGATGAGGATGAAATGAGTTAATAATTTTGACACTTGAGCAACACCTGGAGGCACTAGAGGTGGTAGGTAGCAAGGTCGAAATGGCAGGCAAGGGGAGTAGGTTGCAACATTGTGATTTTACTGACAAGGGCCTGCACTGGGAACCATCACAGAGGAGAGGTTAGTGGGCTGCACAGAACTCCCTGGAGAAACAGCAGGCGTGGCTACTTATGGGCTCAGACCTGTGAAGTGGTGGGTTTTAAAAAACAGGATGCTTGGTGGTGTGCCCCTGTGGCCTACTAATGTATCTACCTGGAGAACACCATTTGGTCTGGGGGCCAAGAAATCGGAGCTGCAGAGGGACAGGCAGACTGGCCAAGGAACGTCTTAGCTCCTGACCAGAGGCTGGCCGTGAATTTGTCACAAGCCAACCCGCGTGTGGTGACATCCTCTTCACCACTCAGCAGTTTCTCTGCAGAGTGTACATGTGTGCACATGAAATGGGAGGGTCTCTCCAGAACCTCTCCCCAGGAGACAGGGTCCTCAGTAGGTTCTGTGGCTGTCACAGGGACTGCCTTCTCTTTGGTTTATTTGTAAAAAGTACCGTGTGTATTGTGGGTGGAGTGGCAGCCTTCCCCTTTAGAACTCAAGGATCAGTGTGTTCTTTGCTTAGATGGGCTGCTTTTGTCTCTGGTATTTTGGTGGGTTTTTTCCACCAAAGAAGTGTGGTTAGCAACCCAGGAAGAAGGCGCCCAGTCTAATCGTGGTGGCAGGAACAGGGAAGGTTGAAGGAGACTGAATGTGTTCGCTTCGGGGCAGTTTGCTTCATTTCTTCATTTTGTTAGGAAGTTCACATTTGGAAACTTTACAAGCTGCTCTTGAGAGCCCAACTGTTGGCTCCCAAGGAAATGCTGCTCCTCGTCTGCCCTTCCTGCCTGGGAAGGTGGTCTCTTCAACTGATGCACAACTTGGGTGGGACCCCGGGCCACAGGGAGGAATGAGGGGCCCCAGCTCAGGCCACCTAGCAGCCCCGGAGATCAACAGCAAGGCAGATGCTGCTGCCAAGTCGCGCTCAGTTGTATGTGAATTTTTTCTTTATACGTCTTTGGATGTTTTACTTGTTACAATAAGCATGTAAAGCTTTTTTAAATTAAAGGAAAAAATTGAACAACAGAACTTTAAAAAAGAAGACAAGGGGCATGATCTCAAATAAAATATCTCTAAATGATAAAAGAATAATTTTTATTTATGCTTTAAGATATCTCACAAGTCTGTCAATTCTGCATGCATTTCAGGATTTGGTGCTAATCAGGAATGCTATAGCACCTGAGTCCTATTTGTTACCATGAGTGTGGATTCCCCCCCCCCCACCATTTTCCCCTCTTTCTGGGTGTTAAAGTAAACATTTTGCTTTGTTGCTATTAGAAATAAATGCCTAACTCGAAGGGGGGGGGGAGATTGGGAGGGGCAGGCAGCTGGCCAGTATTGGGATCCAAACCCTTGTCCTTGGTGTTATATCACTGCACTCTAACCAACTGTGCTAACCAGCCAGCCCTCTAACATGTATTTAATTCATTCTGTCTCCTATTTTCTTTTTCTAGGTGCTTAACATGTAACAGATCTCATGGGGTTGCATTTTTTACTTAAAAAAAAACGCCTTTTGGGCCGAGCCCGTGGCGCACTTGGTAGAGTGCTGCGCTGGCAGCGCGGCGACGCTCCCGCCGCGGGTTCGGATCCTATATAGGACTGACCGGTGCACTCACTGGCTGAGTGCCGGTCACGAAAAAACGACAAAAAAAAACCAAAAAACAAACAAAAAAAACGCCTTTTAATAGATAACAGAAGCTTAGAAATTTTTGTACTCATTAGCCCTATATAATTGCACTGGAAATCTATTCTAAAGAAAAAATCTGAACACACATATTCAAGTTAGGCAAGAAGATATTCATCACTACATTTTTTTTTAAATAGCAAAAAATACATAGTTACAATTTAATTCTCCAACAATAGAGGATTTATTAACTAAATTAGATGATTGAACGTAATGAGGCAATTAGAGGTGCATTAAGCATACCTGGTAATTGCCCAAGGAGTGTAGCATAAAATTGATACCCAGAGCAGTGAGTAATTTCACGTCCTCTGGCTTTGTCTTCCAGTGTTTTGCTGTGCGCTCTCTGGGGTGGGTAGAAATGGCAGAAGAGGACCTCGCCCCTGGTAAAAGTAGTGTTGCTGTCAACAACTGCATCAGGCAGCTTTCTTACTGCAAAAACGACCTCAGAGACACAGTCGGCATTTGGGGAGAGGTAAGTAGCACATGGAAATAATCAATGGCAGACTTCTTTATGCTCCACTGCGTTTCATGAAACCCCAGAGCTCAGTGAGAAAAGAAACTGTGGGCCTCTGAGGGATTTATCAGGTGCCTTTCTCATAAAGGCAGGCAGTGTAGGCCTGGTGTACCAGGTGATTTACCGCTTAGCACTGCCAGATTCCAGTGAGGACTGGGCCCTGGGAGAGAGTGTTTCTCAAGTGGCTGACAGGGTCAAACTGGGGATCCCCAAGTCCCAAGGAATTCATGGGTAAGCTTTAGGGGCCCAAACTCTGCCTAAATTTGCATGCAAAATTGGGTGTGCCAATCTGTAAGAACAATTTTCCAAGAAGAAGACCCGTAATGTGACTCCCACCTGTACAACACAAAGATGTTGATGACCCAGCTCTAAAAGTTGACAGATTATTCTTTTATAACAGTTTTCTTCATTTACAGTCTGAAAGTCAACATTATATGAGTTGTGGAATTGATACCTATATATTTCTTCTCACTTTCAACAAAGTGGTTCTATTTTGAAATATTAGTTGAGATAATTTCAGAAAGGAAAGTAATAAGTAAAAATACTAAATTTGTGTAAAAATTACATCAAAGAGGAAAAGCCATATTCCTCCTTTTTTTCTGAGACCTGTAGAACAAACATATTGGGAACATTTTGGAAAAGTGCTTGCTTTGTGGATATACTCCAGTCCATCTGTCCTCAGTTGAAAGAGCACTGGTAGAAAAAGTTGGCTTTTGGATTGGGCTGTTTAGAACTCCACTCACATTTTCTTCTAGGAGCATGTTACAATGGAAAGTAGGTTCCTAAGCCTTCCCATGGTGGAGTCTGTCTACCTTACAGTGGAGCTAAACTGCATTGCCAACCAGACTTTTGGATCCTAGGCATGGAGGGAAAGTTGGAAGAATTTTCTCCTATCCAAGAAAAGCTGTTTATACTGTTTTGGTGCCTGACTTTATCATCCTTTCACTGCATTATCTCCCACCCACATCCCCAGGCCTGTCTTTCCCACGAAATTGTCTACTTGTCTTCTCTCTCCTTTAGACAAAATGCCATTCTTCCAAAAGAGCAATCCTCAGCTAGGATTTAGAAGGAAATGTGTTGTGGTTTTTACTAACATGTGAATGACTGGCATTTGGAGGTCTGAGACAACTTGCAACTGTTGTTCCAGGCTCTGTAGAATCTGTTCAGCCACAACAGTCTGCACAAGTTGTGTTTTTCTGCCAGAGCTTTCATCTGTAAATGGCTTAGCTGCTCTTTGGGGAAGATTTGAGATGATTCTGGATGTCAGCTGTAGACACTAGCCACAGCTTAAACACTTGCCGGCAGAGGCTCTGATATACTCATTTCTACCACCCTGATCATCAGAGCTGCATTCACTCTGAGAACCTTTGATGGAAACCTAAAACATCCCTCTCAGAAACTATACCAAAGAGCAATTTATCTGTCTCACTTTGGGCTTTGAAGACCTGCGAAGAAGTCTCACTGTTCTGAGCAGCTGTAGTTCCCTACCTTCAGTTCCACAGCATCTGGGCCTTCTTCAGGAGAGACAATCTCTGAGCTGTACAACAGATGTTTAATGTTTTCTTAAAATTATGCCTGAGGGATTGCAAGGAGAATAAAGTTGAATAGTCTAATGTTCCTGCCCTCAAAGAGCCAACGTACAAAGGGAGACAGGACACCAAAGCCTAAAAACCTGAATAGCAATGCAGAAATGAGAGACCAGGTGCTCCCCTGTGTTGCTATGACAGCAGCATGTTCTGTGCCAGACCTCAAGCAAGTTATGTAACCTTTAAGCCTCAGTTTTCCCAACTGCTAATTGGAGATGATAATAAGGCAAGCTCTTCTAGGGTAATTTAGGGAGTCCATGAGCCAAGGCACTGTAAGCACATAACATAGTATCTTAGATGTGATAAATAGTCATATAAATGTTAGCTATTGTTAATACCAAGAAATGTCACAAAGTTGTGCCTGTTTTCGAGCCAGACCACACAGATATGAAGTGGTACAAAAGTTGAGAAGAGGTGACTTCATTGTGGGTCTGGGAAGGCTTTGAGGGGATACTTGGTAGGGTCTGGCCAGAGGAATGGGGGGAGGGGGGTTATAAAAGTATGGGGGACGTGGAGTTAGTAAAAGACCAGAGTCTCCAGAGAGCCCACCATTAGCCTTTTTGCTTAAAGATGCAAAAGGGTAAATAATTAAAAATAAGAGCCAACTAGAAAGCAGGCTGGGGACATATTTCAGAGGACTTAGAGAAATTGGGCATATAAGGGGAACATGAAAGATTTATGAATATTTTAGTCCAGGAAGGATGTTTCTCTTTTAGGAAAACAAATTATAGACACAAAGAGTGGCTGCTTTTGATTGTTGACACAATGTCCCTAGATCACCACAGTGTGGTAAGGGTGTAGTGCCTGCCTGAGGAGACAGCCTGTTTTCTCGTTGACCCCCAGGGCAAGGACATGTACCTGATCCTGGAGAACGACACGCTCAGCCTGGTGGACCCCATGGACCGCTCAGTGCTGCACTCCCAGCCCATCGTGAGCATCCGCGTGTGGGGTGTGGGCCGCGACAATGGCCGGTGAGTTCCTGTGTCGCCGTACCAGGTGCCTCCATTTGCACTTATCAACAAAGCGTGGCCTCAGAACACTTCACTGAACATAAAACTTGACCATAGACTCTGTTAAGAAATGTAAAAACCTAAAGTGCTCCTCTGCCTGCCTGCCTTGTACGCTCTCCGCGCTGCTTCCCTTCCTGGTTTCTATACCTCAAACTTTTGTCAACTCTGGATCCCGCCTTTGAGTTCTGCATAGTTCTGCTCCTCGGGCACCTAAGTTCCCAAGTCACTCAGGCAGTCTGAACCCCTTCTGTTCTCTTCTCTGCAGTCATTTCCCTTGTACTTGTTATTTTCTTCATCCAGAGCTTGCCTGAAGGGAGACTTTGTACAGCCTTTAATCACAAACCTAAGATCATTAAATCATGATTATTAGGAATTTCTGGGGCTTGGGATTGGCTAAACTTTTAAATACTTGAATGGTCTGATCATTTCAAAATTCCATTTAATGTATATTTTTCTGAAATTCTGCTGAAAATTTGTTATTCATGAGAAATCCTTCTTTCTTGGATGTGTTGTGAATTCTCTGTTCTCCAGGATGACTGAAAACAGCTCTGATTATCAAGCACATATTCTAGCGAATAAAGCAGCAATTATCATTGACATCATACTTGGAGGCCATTGTTAAGTAACTGGGCTACATTAAATGCAGTTAACTCTTAAATTATAGTCAGTCTTTGGCAAGTCCCAAGGTACTGGAGGATCTTCTAGCTATAGGACAATTAGCATTGCAAAAGCAGGTGAAAATACCAGATGGCAGAGTTGGCTCTCCTGGGCTTGCAGTTACATTCCTGAGCATCCTGGTTTTTTATTGGGTTGTGTGGTCCTCTCTAGTGGGGAGTCTATCTTGGCTTGTCACAGCCTTTGTCTGCCAAGGCTGGACATTAGCACTTTTGATTCAGTTCCAAGTCCCAAACCAGAAAGGAATGATTGTGGCTAAGTATCCATCAGTCAAAGAGCAAACATTTATGCTGAAACACGACGTGAGAAATGATCTGCGGAAGAGGGCGCTCAAGTGTCCTCGGACTGATTGGATAAACCTTTCTGGGAGTATAGTTGCATCTTGGAGCTTTTGTAACAGAGTAATGAGTGTTTGTGGGGAGTGAGTGGATAGATTATGCATACACACCTGTCATTCACTTGATTGGCAAAGCTGTAACACTTGATATGCTGACATGAATTGATTAATTTTACAAGAAAATATCTGATGATGTTTGGTCATCATTTCTACCTAGAAACATTTAGCCTAGGTGGAAGGCCCTGGGTGTAAAACATTTGATCCTTTTCTGGTCCTGTCCTCCAAGTTTGTTTTTAAGGCAGAAGCCAAGGTGTAGATCATTACCTATATAAGCATACTTCAAAAAGTTCATGGACCCCGCATTAGCCAGCCGTCAAAAAAAAAAAAAAAAAAAAAAAAAAACTTCATGGGAGGATTTGTATTATCTTTCAATTCTATTTTTTTGAAGTACCCTCATACATGTGCAACTAGATAGGGTTGTGTTTTCTTAAGGTTATGTTGTTAGTGGATTTCCTTGATGAAGTTTTCAGCTCACCCCAACTTTTTAAAGTGAGGCCAAACACTACATGTCCAGGGGTGGGGAAAATCATTCAAACTCCAGTTGACAAAAATAACTCAAGCTCTCAGAGCCTCAGTTTCTCTCACCTGTGAAATGGGGATCATCATAAGAACTGAAACGTGTTTATGGGTATGCGTGTATATGGTAATCAGCACAGTGACGGTAACATGGCAAATGCTTAATGAATGTCAGCTCTTCAGTTTTTAAAGCAATATATGCTAGCAGATGCAGCTGATTACATGGCTTCTTTTCAAAGACAGTGAGTGTGGGGGTGAGTCAGACCTCAGGGTGGTTTCAAGGACAATTTATCATGTGATATAGAGGATGAAAAGCTGTTCTGGACACTAATGAGTTCAGTTGTCCTGCAAAGCAGGAAGAGCCCTTCACCCCCCAATGATGTCAGTATAAATTAGGTTACATTGCCTTGGTTATGCTTTTGAACTGTGGAGCCAATTACTCGTGTTTTTAAATCATTCTTAATGTTAGCAGATAAGTGTAATTTAGAAATACAGTATTCAGTACGGTATTCAGGGTTCCATATACGTTGTTAGGACCTCAACAAGATCATGATTGTGGGGTCCTTGGGCTGGATTGCTTTTGGAAGCAGTAAATTAAAAAGTGTGTTTGCCACCGAAACGTTATATTTCTGTTAGTCCCTTGAGTTTTTATTCCCTACAAGAAGGGGCCTTAGTATTCCTGCCTTTTTTTACTTTCCTTTGCTTTTGAGTCTCTTTTTTTAAAACAGCAATTTACAAGAGCAAATTCAATTTGTAATGCTGTAAAGAAAAGGGGTTTTCATGTTGCATGAATAAAACATAATAGTGTTTCATTTTGCTTGCGAAAACGAGCCCATTTCACATTCTCTTTTGTAACTTTCCTTGCTGAGAAAATGGGATCTCTTAGGGGATTTCTTGATGTGGTTAAAATGAATAAGAAACGCATGTAGTACACCAAATTTGAAGAGCACAGAATTTTTTTATAAATTCAGAGTGCTTCACTGAGCCATGTAATTTCAGAATTTATAAAAGTATTTTGGGTTTAGCATTTTCTTAAGGCTTTCAAGTGGTTTTGCTTTGAAGAAATTCCTTGCGAAGTTTACTTTGGGGGAGGAGGTGATTGGCTGTGACAACCCCCCACTGAGCCCCAAGGTTGAGCTGGAGAAACCTCTTATTATGAATGACAAGGAGTTGCAGTCACACAGATGTTGGTTTCCTGTGGGGTTTTGGATGCTACACAACTGGGTCAAATTCTGTCTTCTCCTTGAGATCCATGCCTGTCTTATTACAAAATTTCTCAGAGTCCATTTGCTTTATTGCCTGGCGAGGTGGGGGCTGCCCCCTCTTTCAGACACACTGTACTTTGGTTTCTTTCGATCACAGTGAGATCAGTGTCAGGTCTCCTAGAAATGGAGGCTGGTGAAAGGGGATCGTAAGCCTTGTCTTTCCGATCAGATGCAGCCCTGAGATGAACCTGGATTGGCCGTCTCTGCTCCCGCCTGCTGTGAAGAGGAGGGCATACTCAGTGTGTGATGGCTCTGGAGCTGGTGTTTTGCTCACGGTGACTGGGGTGGATGACTGGATGCCACCTCTTCTCTTGTTTAAGGGCCCACCAGGCTGCTATCTCAAGGGTAGATTGGGAGGGATATCACCACCCTGTTTCAGGGGCCTGTACTGACTTCCGTCCTCAGCATGCTTCTTACTCAGACTCTGGGAAGCAGCTTTCTCCTTATTCTTTTATAAAAGTATCAAAAGCAAGCAAAGATGATTTCTGAGCATAGGGGACTTTATCTAACAGGGACTCCCCTCTGCCCCTGTGGCAAATATGGGCACACCTTCTAGGAAGTTGCACTAAGATCCTTGTGTACATTGGCCAGCAAGCAATAGTCTGCTAATCCATCTGTTTCCCATGAGAAAGGAAAATGGGTAGACAGTATTGTCAGAGGGTTTCAGACCCCATAAATGGGATTTTCCCAGAGGCTTCTATGTCAATATACCGAGGAGGATTAATCAGGTAAGATGTTCATAGTCTCTCTTGAGGGGAAAAAGAAAAAGGTTCTAGGATTCTAGGATCACTTGGGAAACTGGGTTAAACAAAGTGCAACAGGCCCTTTACTCTGGGCCCTCTCAGAAGTTTTCCTATGCTAATATGAGACCCTCCAAAAAATTGTTTTCCAGACTTGATTGGAACCCTTTTCTTCATAGAAATGCAGCCATATGGACCACACTTTGGGAACGGCTGCCCCAGTTAGTAAATTAATTAAGTTAGTGGCAACTCTAAATTGCCGTTTTTGTTTATTAAGAAAAATTTGGATTACTTTTAATAAATAGTGTAAGTAGAGACACCATTGGACCTGCTCTTATGAAGATAAAATTCCTTCATAATTAATAGCAGCCATCAATAGCCAATATGTGCAAGTGCTTTTGAAAAAGTACTTGTCTTGTTTGGATTAAACGTGTACCCTGTGATATTGTTTATGCTTTATAGTTTGAATAGCAAAATTTCTCTTCCTAGAAGTTGTTTCATACATCTTTTTTCTGGTTTTGGTGAACAATTTTTAATAAAATCTTTCTGTGTCATAGATTGTTCGTGGTAGTCATTCAGTATTTTTAGTTTTGTTTTTGGCGGCTGGCCAGTTTGGGGATTGGAACTGTTGACCTTGGTGTTATCAACACCACAGTCTACCAACTGAGCTAACCAAGCTGGCCCTCTGTGTCACAGATTATTTATGAATTTCCAAATGAGGTTATCTTTGAATTGATTGCTTTAACTGGTTATGATCTCAGGAACGTTTATCTACAGGATATAGTTTGTCTCAATCATTCTGAATATTTTTTTCATATTCTCTTCTCCTAGGACATTCCCAACTGGTTTTATCCACCAAGACCCTAGTTCAGGTTTTTGTAAAAGACTTTTGCCACACATAACTCAAGTTCTTGTTTTACTGTCAGTATTGTTTTGCTGTTTTGTTTTGATTTCTTTTGAAAACACTGCTTAATTTGGGAGTGGGAGGGGCGGATCCTGAGTAACACTGGGGCTAATTATTTAGAATATGTAAAACTTTAACTCATAGGTTTTTTAATTTAAAAGGTGGTTTAGTAATCGACACCTTTCGGTCTCTTTTTATTGGAGATTAAGAAACTAAGGATAGGGCTGGCAGGTTCAGATCCCGTGCTGCCTAGCCACCAAAAAAAATAAAAAAGAAGAAGAAGAAGAAAGAAACTAAGGACAGAAGACTGACTGTGATTTGCATTAAAGGACCATCTGGTTTGTGGCAGAGCAAAGGACAGGCTCCAGATATTATTGCCCATCCAGAGCAGAAGCTGCTCTGTGAATTCTGAGGAAAGGTGATAGATGGTCTATATAACCTGGGGTCATCAGGAGTAGAGAGGCATGGATCTGATGTGTACTAAAGTATTGTGCCAGACAGCAGCAGGGAGACTGGACAAGTCTAAGGCATGGGCCCTGTCCTTAGAATCCGCTTCTTAATTGAGGAGATGAGACCACAGGAGTGAATTGAAAGCACAGGTTGACAAACTATGTTCCCAAGGCCTGTCTTTGTATGGCCCATGAGCTAAGAATGTTTTCTACATTTTTAAAGCATTGTTTAAAAAAAGAAAAAGAATGTAGGACCCAGACCTGGGGGACCCACTATGGCTCAGCTCTGTGCAGAAAGAGCATTAGAGTAATAATGCATTCAGGATGGAATTAGGCGATCTTTGTGGCTTCTGTGTATAGGAAGTCATTGTGGAAAGGATGAAGTTCTTTTCCATTCTCTCTTTCCCTTCCTAGCTGTGTCTTAGTTCTACCAGCAGTATTCAGGTTTACCTATAAGCATTACTCATCTCTGCTACTGTCCCTTAGAGCTAAACCTTTGTGAATTAAATAAGGTCCAGGCCAGGCTCCTGCTGCAAGTACTCTGAAGTCCGCCGGCTTAAATACTGGAGATCAGTTCTCAAGTAACAGTCTGCCATGAGCACTACCATCTGCAGGCAGTTCTGTGCCACTCAGGAGCTCAGGTGCCTTCCAGGTTGTTGCTGTGCTACCTCTCAAGTGTCATCCTGGTCTGACCAGGCCAAGTGACTTGTCTCCAAGCTAAAGATGACCTGGACCTTGCATTGCTCACTTCTGCTCACATTCTCTTCACCTCCCATTGACCACACTCAGCTGCAAGGGACTATGAGACATGTCTAGCCGGGCAGACAATTACCAAGTTCAAACTCAACCACCAAAGAAGTGGTGAAATAGCTAGCATTCTGCTGCAATCTGAAAACTAATGACCTCAACTTTCTCAACCCCATAACCAGTTGATGCCTGTGCCAGTTTTATCCAGTGGCTGTCTCTCAGCTCCAAACCCACCCTACTCTGCTCTGCTTTGTGATGATGCTGGCTGGGACTCTGCAAAACACGTTTTGGCTTCCTTAGTTTGCAGCCTGTTAGACTATGACAAGCATGTGCACTAGAAGGAGGCTGCAAGGTTGGAGGAGGAGGAAGGGACTTGCTCCTTTCTTTGCTTCTGTTTCTATGAGCAGCATCCTAAAATGCATCTTTATCCCAGTTGCATCAGTTCTTAATCCAGTCTGCAGTTTTTGCAACATTCACAGATGCAGAATCAGTTTCATGACACCCTTTCTTCAGAGACACTGCCACAACCAGCTGGCCTGCCCTCTTTAAAGGTCTGGTGGGTCCCTCCCTCAAGCTCAGAGACACCAGAGCAGCCAAGCAGCACCTTCTCCTCTGCCATCAGAGGTTTTGCTGCATGAGACTCCCCCTCCATGCTTCTAAGTTTTAATAATTCCAACTTCTTTCCTTTGTTTCCTCAACCCTACAATTCATAGTCCCCTCTTGGAATTGCTGACTCCAAGATAACATCTTCATGCTCCCTTTTGGCCTTTTTAGTTACTATTTACAATTCTTTACTTGATATTTTCTCTGTTCAGATAACTGGTGTGGTTTTATCTCCTGACTGGTCCCTCATTTGACCCTTAGGCTGCATGAGCACTGACTGAAGGTGGCAGACACTCGCACAGCGCAGAGGGCATGTCTGCCAGAGGGACGGCAGTGGGGACAGCTTTTCTGAGCAGGTGTGGCTGTTCTTTCTGTTCAGCTACACTGCACTGCAGGTGACAGCAGCACGTGTGCCAGGGAGACTTCCTGTCTGAATAGGTAGAAATTGTCAGAGGTAAAGGCCATTTCTGTTTTAGATGATGGAGATTTAGAAATAATAGGCCTCTTGGTTTTTGAGGTAATCTGAAAGTTATCTCTCGTTTTGCTTGGCTGTTGTTTCTTTTCCTAGGCATAATTTTGTGGGATCTTCATATGGAAGACAGAGGGTTTCCTAATGCCATCTAGTAAATGACCCTCTGAGTCAGACAGTAATGAAAGATTGATGGAATTCCAAGATCGGCTGATGAAAGTTTAATCTAGGGTATGTGCTATTTGCCTCAGGGAGAAAAGTCTTCAGGGAGAGAGCAGTAATTCTCTCCCTACACTACAGTATTATCTTGACCTCTAGAGTTAATTTCTTTTTAATACAGCCCCTGATAAGCAGAGGCATCAGGATTTACTTGACTCTTGTGCTGACTTACACTGTGGTTATATTTTATCTCTCCAAAAGTGGCTTCTTGTCTTCTGTTAATCATGCTGGGATGCTTGCTAGACTTTCAGCGGAGAATAACCTTTAAGGAAAGACATTGTAAGTGATCGTCCAAGGAAAGTTTCCCTCAGAGGAATGTGTGAGGGCATTTTCAGACAGATCATTCATGGTGGTGCTGTCCCTGCTGGTGAATAGATGAGGACAGCAGTTTCTTCTGAGAAATGCACCATCCATTTTGGTTCTGTGCATAGTCCAGCATCTCTCATAAGCATGTTTCTGTATCAGCCAGCAACATGTGGGCTGTATTGGTACATTTTTGTGTTGCTGTAACAGAATACCTGAAACTGAGTAATTTATAAAGAAAGGGGGTTTATTTGGCTCACGATTCTGGGGCAGCTGCATCTGGTGCGGGCCTCAGGCTGCTTCTACTCATGGTGGAAAGCAGCAGGCAGCTGGCAGGTGCAAGATCACATGGTGAGAGGAAGCAAGAGAGAGAGACAGAGAGGGGAAGGAGAGGAGGTGCCAGGGTCCTTTAAACAACCAGCTCTCGTGGGAACTAATAGGGCAAGAACTCACTCACTACCCCTGCCTCCCCAGAGTATTAATCTATTCGTGAGGGATCCATTCCCTATGACCCAAACAGCTCCCAACACTGACACATTGGGGATCAGATTTCGACATGAGCTTTGAATGGACAACACACCCAAATTCTTTTTCTTTTCTTTTTTTTTTTTTTTTTTGTGTGTGTGTGACCGGTAAGGGGATCGGAACCCTTGGCTTGGTGTTGCCAGCACTGCACTCAGCCAGTGAGCGCACCGGCCATCCCTATGTAGGATCCGAACCTGCGGCCTTGGCACTCCCAGCACCGCACTCTCCCGAGTGAGCCACGGGGTCGGCCCAACACACCCAAATTCTGTCAGGGGGCTTGAGGCTGTTGTGTCGGGGGAGCAGAAAATTCTGATGATGATCCCTGAGCGTCTTCCACCTTGCACTTGCCTTGGGCCCCAAGCCAGATGAAGAATGGGCCTCTGTAGATGCAACTGGAGGAAGATCAGTCATGCTTGGGTGCAGTGATTCTCTGTGTCAGTCCTCAAAGTACCATGATCTTCTTGGAGTAACAAGAGCATTCCAAGAAAAAAAAGAAGAGTAGTTTTGGTGGAGAAATGGCCTAACAATGCATGTAAACATAGATGAGTGTCTTTGAGAGCAGAAAAAGCTCTAACTATTATAACCCATAACCTCCCTTGGTTAGTGGCATGTTGCAGATGCTTGAGAAGCAATTAGGTGCTAAACGCCTCACATTATTGCAAATGAATGTGCAGTCACTGCTTTTCATCCATGAGTGGTTGCCTCGAACCTTTTTACTCAAATGTAACTAACCATCCTTTGCCTTCCCAGTGAATCCAGTGACTAAGAACATAATGTGGTACAGTTGCGACAGCTGGAGGATTTAAACACCAAATCAGACTTTGGGCCAAATAAAAATAAGTGAGCCAAAGAGTTCACTGAACTGGGAAAGGGTAAACCTCTCTAAACCCAGGGAGCATCATTTAGACTATAAATACAGGACCACAGAGTGGGTGACAGGCTCTAGCACCATTGATGTGTCTAGAGAAGAAGAGGGGCTATAAAACTCAAAGAATGTTTTCATTCAGTTAGATATTTTATGCCAGGAACATGCCAAAGAGGAGGAAATGTTTGAAAGTGCTGGGATAGAGTAGGGTGAGGAAGGGATGCAATTACAGTCTAGGAGAGACCCGGGCAGGGGATGAGGACGGGGTTTGCTGAAGTGCAAACAGAGGGCCGAGCCCGTGGCGCGCTTGGTAGAGTGCTGCGCTGGCAGCGCGGCGACGCTCCCGCCGCGGGTTCGGATCCTATATAGGACTGACTGGTGCACTCACTGGCTGAGTGCCGGTCACGAAAAAACGACAAAAAAAAAAAAAAAAAAAAAAAAAGAAGCAAACAGACTGCTGAGGTAAGGGGGAGGGGGAGTGGCCGTGAGTAGAAAGCCAACCAGGCCGTGGCTGCCTTTCTCTGCGGGCTTCTGTACACCTAGTCACCACCGTGTCTTGCCGAGCCTGCCTCTCTGGAAAAGAGGCTCCAGCTGCGTTTTTAAGGGCTCATTTTTCTCTGCAAAGAGCACCCTGGCCCGTAAGGGAGCCACCTTCAGGCAGGGCTCATGAGCCTCATACCCTTTACCCTGAGCTGCCCAGCCCAGGATGTGGCAAGTCCTGATGGGGAGTCACTTTATTACAGGAAAATTGTTCATGACACTTGGCTCCCACCTCTCTGATCTCTAACTCCTTTCTTGCTACCCCCTAAAGGAGAGCCCCTGAGGGTAAATTTGTTGGAAACAAAGCCAGAAAAGGTTTAATCTCAGTCTTCAATTCAGTAGAACCCAGTGTTTCTAGGTGGTACTGAAACCAGGTCTGTCCCAGCAGGGAAACTAAACAGGGCACGGTGGCCTGAGGGATCAGTGAGCAGGAATTTTACATACAGCACTGATCGAGGCACCAGTGTCTTTTTAAAGGAGAGTTAACCCTTCTTTGATCACCCGATCTGTGAAACAGATATTTAGTTCAGATCTAAGTGTCTAATCCCCCTGGCCCCGGCCCCTTGGCAGCTCTCCCACCCTGTCTGCCTTTGTACATAACTGGAATGCGGATCAGGATAAGGATAAGAGGGCACAAGTCATTCCTAAGTCTATAAGCAACTGTCTGATTTCCAAAGAACTCAGGTGCCTTCTGAAAGAAGCTTCTTTCCTAACCGCATACCATGAGGTCATAAATGGTGGGTATGGCCTGAACTTGGCTAACCTAAGGCTAGGCCACATTTACTCTCAGTTTAGTAACAGCTGCCTGCTGGGGATGCCAAAACAAATCTGTTAAACTCAATATGGTCAAAACTGAGATTGTTATCTTTAAACATCCACACTCCTGACCTCATTTTCAAAGCTACTTATTTTCCTGTGTTCTACTTTCGTACATTCATTCACTCATTTATGCCTGTGTGCATGCATTAATGCACTTTTTTTATTTTAACGCTTCATGAATTTGCAAATCATCTTTGTGCAGGGGCCATGCTAATCTATGTATTGTTCCAGTTTTAGTATACGTGCTGCCAAAATCCACTCATTTATGCCTGTGTGCGTGCATTCATTCACTCATTTATGCCTGTGTGCATGCATTCATTCACTCATTTATGCATGTGTGCATGCATTCTTCCATGCATTTATGCCTGTGTACATGCATTCATTCACTCAGCTCATGCTGAGCCCACTGTGGTTAATGGCTCTGCCATCTAGTCTGCTGCATGAGTCAACAGTGTGGAACCCCTCTTTGCTTACCTCCCTCCTGCTCATCTCCCCATATGCAGTGGGTGGTCAAGCCCTAAGGATTCTACCTCCTTAGCACTTAGGTCAAAGTGTAGTTTTCAGAAAGTTAAAAACAGACTCTCATATATGCAATGAGTAATAACCAAAGCTGTAAATTATTCAAATATCCATCAGCAGGTAAATAGAAACAAATTGTGGGATAGCCATATAGTGCATATCCACTCAGCAGAAAAAAGGAATCAGCTATTGGTATACACAACAACATGCTGAATCTCAAAATAATTGTGCTAATTGAAAGAAGCCAGACACTCCCCCCCACCAAAAAAAGTACATTCTGTATGATTACATTTATATGAAATTCTAGAAAATACCAGTTAAACTGTACTGTGGTAACAAAAAACAGATCAGTGGTTACCTGTGGAGGGACAGGAGGCAGGAATTATAAAGAGGCAAGAAGAATCTTTGGGAGTTATAAATATATTCACCATCTTGATTGCAGTGATAGTTTCACAGGTATATTCATATGTCAAAACTTAAAAAATTGTGCATTTTAAATATATGCAGTTTCTTTTATATGTCAATTATACCTCAATAAGGTTGTTTAAAATATAATTTAACAAATATGCCTGCTACATGCTGAGGATTTATTTAACTCATGAATGAGGCAAACAGCAGGATACCAAAGCCAGTTCAAAGGAAAATAGGAAAGGCTGAGAATCTTTCAACACTGATAACAAGCCACCAGGAAGTACTTGTGCTTTCAGGAATCACAAAGAACCTCAAGCAGATGAAATACGCGCGCGCGCACACACACACACACACACACACGCACGCACGCATGCACATCCCTACCTATGCACATCCTAGTAAAATGGTTGAAATCAAGGACACAAAGAGAATCCTTATAGCAGCCAGAGAGAAAGAGAAAATGCTAAAATAGATGACTAAGGTAGATACAAAACTGGTTAATGTTCTATTGCCAATGAAATATTACTCTGGGGTTGTCTTTTTTTTTTTTAAGCAGAAAATTGCGGAAGTTGCTTGCTTAATGTTCTACAAATAAACAGCTAACTTCACAGAATCTGAGCCCTAATCACTAGCAAAAAGTCAGACAAAGGTACATTTTCCGCTAGCTGGGCTGTTCAGTATGGTAGCCGTGAGTCACAGGTGGCCGTGAGCACTTGAAATGAATCTGAATTGAGATGTGCTGTAAAGTGTAAAATACATGCCAGAAGTCAAAGATACCATATACAAAAAGAATGTAAAATATCTCATTACAGTGTTTTACATTGATTACACGTTGAAACAGTAACATTTTAGACGTATTAGATTAAATAAAATATGATTAAAATTAATTTCACTTGCTTTTTTTCCCTGTTTTTAATGTAGCAACTAGAAAGTTTTATATGGCTTGCATTGTATTTCTGTTGGCCAGCACTGCTCTAGCAAATTAAATAATCCTTGGGAAAGCCTGTTAAATATTGTTCCACTATGACATTCAAAGACACACTGTCCTTTTGCTTTATGTCCAGGTGTTCCTTTTTCTCACTACTTCTTATCCCTGTTTCTTCACCCCCAACCCCTAACCTCCATCTGTCTCTCTGTGTCCTCAGCAACCTGCCACACTGCGACCCAGGTCATCTTTCTGACAGGGAGCAGCATGTTCCCTGCTGTTTACAGGAGGGAGCCACATCCCATGGTCTGACACGTCAGGCCTCACCCCTGCCTGCCCACCGTCCCTCCAGCGTGGCTGGGCCTAGTGCTCCTGCCTGGCTGCAGCAGCACTTCTGCCCTACGGTGCCTTTCTTGCCTCTCATTTTCTGAAGCCTCCTCCGTGAGGCCTTTATGTTTCCTCAGATTGAACCAGCCATTTCCTCCTCTGGTCACAGCAGTAGCCTATGGGAACTCATACCCCAGCACCGCAGAGGGAAGCTTTATTAACTTGCTGATTACATGTATGTCTCTACCCACACGAAAGGAAATTTTCCAAGAACCGTTATTAGATTTTTAAAAAATGATGTGTGAACCCCCGCTTTCTTTATAGTCATTTATTTTTGTGTCATTGGCTTTCAGACCTTTTCATCATAATGCATAAGAAATACAGTTTATGGAATGACCTAATATCCTCTCTCTCCCTCTCTCCTATACTCACTCACACAGAACTAACAAAAATTTTTCACATTACTTATCTTCTATGTACCCTGCCTTTAATTTTTTCTTTGCTACTCTATTCTATTTGTTTAACTTTTTAAATGCTGTTTCTGACCACTGATGGGTCACAGTTTGAATGACACTGATCTTGGTCAACTTTTCCAAAATGTTTTTGAGCTGACCCCTCTACCAGCTTCATACCTGGTGTTTAAAGAAAAAAAGATTCCACACTCAAATAATTTCAGGAAATACTGTATTCAATGTCCAGCTGAGAGAGAGCCATTCACGCGTCTTAGGGGTAGAAGGCTCTGAGATGTCCTCCATTAACACTTGGTGAGCATAAAACACATTATATGCTTCATACCGGTGAACCTCCAGAGGATCAGCATTTCTCAGATCTGCCAAGTTAGAAAACACTGAAGAGCACTGTTCCCTCCCCTAACTCAGCAGGGTAACCCCTCCTCCCCCTCGCCCCGCACCCCCACCGCCCGCTTTCTTCAGCAGAGGTCGGGCCACTCTGCGCCGACAGTCTCCCTCCCGGCCCGCAGCTCAGATCCCCTTCGCTCAGTCTTTAAGGCAGGTCGGTACAGACCAGGAGCCGGGCCCCGGCACCCAGCTTCCGCGGCAGCGCGTCAAGGCGGTCCTGAGGGTGGAGTCCGTGGCAGTGGCCACGCCTCCCAGAGGCAGAATGGGCGGGGCATGGAAATGAGAACGGGGCTTCAGCCGGGGAACCGCCGTAGGAGAAAGGGATGTAAAAGGTGTCTTTTCCAAGGCAGAGCATCAGATATGCGCGGAGGGGCGCAGCGTTTTGCACAGGCCTGTGAGAAAGCGAAGGAGGCAGACGGCGACGGTGTGGTTGGTCACCGTGAGCTAAAGATGGGTAAGGGAGAGGCGGCAGGTGGCGAGGGGCGGCGGGGCGGGCATCGCTTCTCGGCCTTTTGGCTAAGATCAAGTGTAGTATCTGTTCTTATCAGTTTAATATCTGATACGTCCTCTATCCGAGGACAATATATTAAATGGATTTTTGGAGCAGGGACGTGGAACGGGAGCTTGCTCCGTCCAGTCCACGCATCGGCCTGGTATTGCAGTGCCTCCAGGCGCGGTGCACCCCTCCGGGGACAAGAGCGTTGGTGACCCAAGATGAGAGATGGCGGGGACGGGTTGCGGAGTGTTGAAGGACTGATAGCTGCGGAGGCCTCCGCCCTGTTGCCCGCCCACCCGGCGAGCGGGGGCCAGGCCCGCGGCAGCGCGGGGACCAGGCCCGCGTGGCGCTGCCGCTTGGCGTGGTCGGCGCTTCGGCCCGCTCTTTGCGTGCGCCGGGAGAGGGAAGCTGCTGCCGAGGTCCCGCCCGGCGCTGCGCTCCCACCTAGGACCTGGGGCGGCGGTGGGGGGGGGGCTTCGACCTGCTGCCGTCGCCGTCGCCAGGCTCGACACGTCTCTCGTTCCCATCTTTTCTTTCATCAACTGGGGAGGTCCCGTCTGTCCTCTCTCTGCCTCTTCTCCACATGCTCTCTTCCTATTGCTGCGCACACCTGCCTATCCCTACTGCTCTCCTCGGGGGCTTGTCTGTGTCTCTTCTCTCCCACATCGCCTCAGCCTGTACTACCTGGGTGGCGGGAGCACGTGGACTTGCTGCTCTGTTGGGGAGCTCTGTTTCACCACAACGCTGGCCCTCCTCACAGTCTGGCTTTTGGTCCCACTGCTCCACGGTCACCGGTCCTTCAGGGCCATAGTACCTCCCATTTGTCACTCCCAGGGGCCCTTGTTCTCCATCATCTCCGAGCCGGGCCAGGCCTCGTTGGGTCCGGGGTCCAGAGGGGTGAGAGGGACCGTTCTGATGCGGTTCCACGGTCGGTTCGATTTCGGCCACGTCCAAGGCAGCTACGAGCAGGAGACGCCACGTGAGGATGCGGTGGGTGGCTCAGCTCCCACCGCCTCCCCGGTGTCACACGGGCATGCCGGGTGCTGTCTAGAGCCCGCGGGGAGCCAGACGTCGCCCAGGTCAGAGGAGCCTACAACTGGGGACCCCGAGAACCACGTCCTGCTGCCCCCTGAGGACTTCATTTGCTCCTCAGCAAGCCACACATCCGGCTTCTGGGCCTTGACATCCCTTTGTGCCGGCACCGGGGCAATTTTCCCCACTCGCACGTGAGTCGCAGGACCTCAGAGTTGTCCCTCTGTGTCCGAGTAGGAGGCCGTGGTTGGTGTGGGGCTCCCCTGAGATGGGACCCTCACTCCCCATGGGCTTCGGAGGCAGCCCCCTCTCCCCCCAATAACTCCGTGGGATCCAAAGGAGGCAGGAAGGGCAGCAGTGTCGTCAAGACCCCTCTTTCTTTCTTTTTCGAGGGGGGCGGAGCGCGCAGGAGTTCGGCTGTGTGTGTGTGTGTGTGTGTGTGTGTGTGTGTGTGTGTGTGTGTGCGTGTGCGTGTGCCTGTGCCTGTGTGTGCGTGTGCCTGTGTTTGTGTGTGTGCGCGCGTGCGTGGACGTGTGTGTGCGTGTATGTGCGCGTTTGCGTGTGCCTGTGTGTGCGCGCGTGGGGGCGTGCGTGTGCGCGCGTGTGCGAGCCGTGCGCCTGTGCGTGCGTTTGTGCGTGTGCGTCCGCGCGTGTTTGCGTGTGTGCCTGTGCGTGTGTGTGCGCGCGCGTGTGTGTTTGTGTCCGGGACAGGGCTCAACAGAACAGCCAGGTCAGACAAAGCGTGGCCTTTCTGCGTAATTGGGCAGCCGAAGGGGGAACGGAAGAGCACGGGAGATGCTCCTTGCTGACCCCAGAGACGAGATCACGTTCACCTGTGTGACCCCAGGACCTATCCAATGCCGGGTACTCAGTAGGCGCACGCAGAATCAGCTTAGTCCGCAATTTGAAAACAGCCAGCTAGAAGATAACAGGAGAAAAAATCTAAAGGACCTCGGGTTTAGCGATGACTTTCTACCTACGACACCAAAGGCACGATCCATGAAAGAAATTAGTGGTAATTTGGGCTTCAATAAAATCAGAAACTTCTGCTCTGCAAAAGCCACTGTCATGAGAATGGGAAGACGAGCCAGAGAGTAAAAGAAAATACACAGTGGGCCGGCTCTGTGGCTCACTCGGGAGAGTGCGGCGCTGGTAGCGCCAAGGCCTCGGGTTTGGATCCTACATAGGGATGGCCGGCGCGCTCACTGGCTGAGCATGGTGCTGAGAACACCAAGCCGAGGGTTGCGATCCCCTTACCAGTCAGAAAAAAAAAAAAAAAGAAAGTAAATACATACAAAAGGCATATATGATAAAGGACTGTCATCCAAAGTGTATAAAATATGAGCTTATGAAGTGTTACTGGTCGGGTGGCTTTTGGCCCCATAGAAGTCCCTCATCGTCTTTTTTATCACAGTGGATGCCAATTATCACAGGAAAGTAGTCATCTCCTGGTGATCCCTCATCTGTCTTATTTAAGTCCCCCCTTTTCCTTCTCCTGTAAGTGTGAGTCCTCTGCCATGTCTTCCATCCATTTGGTCCCTCTTCTCTATGTGTTTTCTTCATTTGCAAGGTTTGCCTCTCCATCCACCCCTGAAGACACTGCTCCTGTGGGTTCTTGGTCGGTGGCTGTTTCTTCTTCCCCTCCTTCATCCTGCAGGCCCCACAGGTAGGCAAGATTTCTTTCTGTCACTGTTGGTGCTTACAGACCATTCTCCCTCAATTTATCTTAAAACTTCTGTAGCTCTGCATCTTCTGACCACCGTCCTTACTGCGGTTCCTGAGAAAGACATCTGCTAACCCCACTCCAACTCATTCCTTAAAGACTTAGCTTCTCGCTTCTTGCTTTCTGGAACACTCCTCCAATGATTTTAATATATGTACGATGATCCTCCTTGGGACAGGGAGGGTCCACTCTCTGCTGGTGGTCACTAAGATGTAAACTTATGGAGGGGGAAATATCTTTTGTTTGATTGGGATCAGTAATTACCAAATTTTGACATTTCCACCAAAATCCCAATCATGTTTATCATAGATGGGAGCAATCAGGCATGGAGAAGAGGAGGGGCTGGTGGGGACAGAAGTCTTCCATACAAGGTACCTACTATGATTAGGTGGTTGTAATTCACTTAACGTGTATTAGGAGGCATCAGCCCAGGTAGATGGTTTAATGAGGAATGTTTTCTGGTGGATGTACATAAGGCACATACTCACATGTGAACAAGTAAACTCTGCCTGTCATTCTGCCTCCATGACTGGGACTTAAATCTACTTCCTCCATATATTCCTAAGACTCGCACTTGCCACACTTGCTGGACCCCTGCCATCCTGAAAATGGCAGCCAGATGAGGTCCTACCTCCAAAGTTCTTCACTGATGGGGAAGGAAAATTCATTTGTATGTGTCTACAGCAGTGCTTATCGACCTGGGCTGTATGTCAGAACCACCTGATGGCTCACTTACATCACACTGGTGTCTTGGCTGCAATATGCAGCAATTTAGTTAAAATCTTTGGGCCAGAATCAGAGGTAGATATACTCCAAAGCTCACCAGAAACACCCCTTTGAATATCCCATGAAGACCCTGGTCAATTTACTCTGAAGCAATGAATTTTCCATGATACTGAGTGTTAAAAGGCAGGCACTCATTAACCAGCACGTGATTGAGGGAAGAGTGGATCCCCTGGTTTTATCACAGACAGGAGGTCACCCTGTCTAGTGGGAAGGTTTTCAACCCAAAATTGGGATATGTGGAGACTAAGTCCAGTAGCTTCTGTGCTGCGGCCACTCTACAGAACTTCATTTCCCCCCTCCTCCACCCCAAATTTATTTTGGATGTTGAGACCAGAGCCACCACACACGCACCCGGAGGGTGTGGACCAAAGTCAAGACTTTTGAGGCAGAAATAATTCTGTAAAGGCTTATTGAAGCCACACTTCATGATCGACCTGGGAAACACAAGCCAACAGAGTTGGAAAGTGCTCCGAAGTCTACTACAAGCAAAGGCATTTTATAAGACAGTTTCAAAAGGGAGGGGAAAGCTCCAAGTACAGTTGTCCCTTTCTCATGGAACACAGGAATCACAGTTGTTGGTTACTGACATGGGAGCTGAAAGGGGTATACGTGCAACCTGAAGCACAGCTATTCTTAACATCTACGTACCAGCCAGCTGCCAAAAAAAAAAAAAAGAAAGAAAGAAAGAAAGAATAACCTTGCCTAAATTCTGACATTATTAGAGGTTGTTTCAAACCTAAGTTTAGGAAGGAAATAGAAACAAGATAGAAAGGAACTAGTAAGTATGAGAGAGAGATATGAAGAAAGCTATAAATATGAAAATGTGGGGCCGGCCTGTGGCTCACTCGGGAGAGTGTGGTGCTGATAACACCAAGGCTGTGGGTTCGGATCCTATATAGGGATGGCCGGTTTGCTCACTGGCTGAGCATGGTGCTGACAACACCAAGCCAAGGGCTGAGATCCCATTACTAGTCATCTTTTAAAGAAATAAATAAATAAATAAAAAATAAAAAAATAAAAATAAATATGAAAATGTGGCTTTGGTAAGAAGGTTAAAAAGAAAAGAGAATAATTTTGTATGAGAAAACATCTTATGTACTAACTTTTTTTTTGGCAGCTAGCTGGTACAGAGATCCCAAACCTTGACTTTGGTGTTCTCAACACTGCGCTCTAACCAACTGAGCTAACTGGCCAGGCCTTGATTTCTAATTTAAAAATCTGTTTCTTTAACAGTCATTTTCAAAAACCACAGTTTCTATTTTTGTCATATTTCTTTCTGAGATCCATTTAATCTCCCTTTTTCAAGTTGTAAATGCTGTTTTCTTCATTTAGAATGCTAATTTCCTTTCTTGAGGTGGAATCTTCCTCTTGAAGCTTCCCAGATTCATATCTCAGAAGTTGTTTTATCTCACTGTGCGTGACTTACAGGTCACAAATGCCAGCAGTTTCCCCTCTTCTACCCTTGAAAAGATCTTGAAAGACAACTCTCTCTTTTATCAGCTAACTCTGCTGTTATCATCTGACAGTTGAAATGTCTAGAAAAGCAATGTTTTTCCTCCACTATAATTTGATTTTGTACTCATAGTTTTTCTTCATATGCTTTAATTGGTACTCTCATAACCTTGGACACTTTCTTCCTGTGTCTGATTAAATTCAAAATACCTTTTTATCAGGTTCCACTTTCAGGTTATCCAAATGGGCTTCCCATAAGGAAAAACAGTCACACTACAGGAGGTGTTTCTTTTCCTTTTTGGTAACTGGCCTAGGAAATTGTATTAGTCTGTGTCTGCTGCTTATAACACCTGAAACTTGGTAACTTATAAAGAAATGAAATTTATTTCTTACCGTTTTGGAGGCTGGGAAGTCCAAGGTTCAGGGAATACATCTGGTGAGGGTCTTCTTGGAGGGACTCTCTACAGATCCCATGGTGACCAGGGTGTCACGTGGTGAGAATGAGCTGAGCAGGAGAGTTATCCTTCTCAATTGCTTTTATTTTTTATTTTTATTTTTTGCCATGAGGTATGTTTTATTTTCATTAATCAAACAAATAATTTTCTATAGTATCCCAGGGCAAACCGGAGAATGTGGCAGTCCAATTGGGGGTCCCCTCAGAGACCCACGAGCTGGTGGCATTGGTGTGGAGTGCCCGGGTTCACAATGCAGCTTGCGGCTCATGTTCATCTTGCAGGTGGCTCTTCCCCCACACCACGACTGGGGGCTCGGAGATGATGGGGGTGGGGAATCTTCCTGGCTCTTAAGAGATTTAACTCCGCTTCTCCTGCTCAATGGTCTCTTTGGCTGGCAGGGTGTTCTTCTGCATCTTAGTTTTCTTCAGCTTGGTCTTATTGAAGCTGGCGATTTCCCCCAAGTCCAGCTTGTCTGCCATCTTCTTAAAACAATCTGAGGTGTCTCTCTCTGGGCCTGGGCTCCTGGTGCTCCCACTCGCGTTGCAGCAGCAAGAGACCCAATTGCTCTCCTTTAAAGCCGGGACCACCCCAGAACAGGCCGCCGGTGGTATCATGGCCACCCAAGACCCGCCTCCCCAAGGATATGAAAGCGATGACGACTCTGACGAAGTGTTGGATTTAACTGAGTATGCGAGAAGACACCACTGGTGGAATTGAGTGTTTGGCCACAGTTTAGGACATATGGTAGAAAAATACTCAGTAGCTACCCAGATTGTAATGGGTGGCATAACTGGCTGGTGTGTGGGATTTTTGTTCCAGAAAGTTGGAAAACTTGCAGCAACTGCAGTGGGTGGTGGCTTTCTTCTTCAGATTGCCAGTCACAGTGGCTATGTGCAGATTAACTGGAAGGGAGTCAAAAAAGCAAACAAAGCAAAAAGACAGATTAAGAAATGAGCAAATAAAGCAGCACCTGAAATCAACAATGTAATTGAAGACGCAACAGAATTTATCAAATAGAACATTGTGATATCCAGTGGCTTTGTGGGAGGCTTTTTACTAGGCCTTGCATCTTAAGGACATGAATGTTCTACCATAGTGGATTCAATGTGAGAAGACAAGTGGTGGCTACAAGATGGTCTGTCAACAGCACATACCACTAGAGTCTCCAGGGCAAGGAAGAACAACTGGCTGGACAATACTGAACTCACAACTTAGCATTCTGCCACCTGAAGCTTGGCAAACTAGTATCTGCTGTCAACCTATATGGTAGGCAAACAATAGTATTCCAGAGCAAAATGCTTTCATCATTTTCTAAAAATTTGCATTGGTTTAGAAGCTAGCCTATGTAGAAATGGAGAGGAAATAAATGTTGGATTTATTGTCCAGTGGGGGGCGGGGGGAAGCCATCAGAACCAATCCCATGGCTCACTTGGGAGAGTGTGCTGCTGATAACACCAAGGCCACGGGTTCGGATCCCTATGTAGGGATGGCCGGTTACCTCACTTGGGAGAGCGTGGTGCTGATGACACCAAGTCAAGGGTCAAGATCCCCTTACCGGTCATCTTTTTTTTTTTTTTTTAAAAACTGTTTATACTTTTTACTGTTTTAAAATTTACCTTTTGAAAAATTAGGAACCATATCACAAGTCACAAAGAATAAGAAATAAACACCTATCATCAAAAAAAGTACTTTTCATACAAGAAAAACTATCAATACATCTTTCATCTCAGTTCTCTAAGCCTGTTATCACCAATTCTAAGTCCTGTTTTTATTAGTAATTCACTGTATGACCTGATGCAAATCATGTCATTTCTCGCCCTTTGTGCCCTCATTTATAAAATGAAGAATTTGAATTAGACATTTTTATTTCTTGGTCTAAAGTGCCATGAATTTCCAAATTTAAACTGAACTGATTTCTTTAAAGTTTGTTAACACAAAAACATAAAGATCATAAACTCCCACAAAAGCAAAATCTTTTTTCTTTTCTTTTTTCTTTTTTTTCAAAAGCAAAATCTTAATTTCACCATAATGGGGAATAATGCTTGGTAGTGAAGCACAAAGCCCCCAAAAGGAATATAGCCTCATAACAATAATGTGAAAAATAAGTAAAAGTAAACAAAAAACTAAGTGACTTTTGGTTTGGTGCTCACTTTTTAGATACAATACCCACGGCATAATCCATGGAAGAAAGAATTGATAAATTGGCTTCATTAAAATTTAACTTTGGCTCTGCAAAAGACAATGTCAAGAAAATGAGAAGACAAGATAGTTTGGCGGTTTTTTACAAAAGTAAATACAGTTTTACCATACAGTCCAGCAATCACTCTCCTTTATATTTACCCAAAGGAGTTGAAATTTTATGTCTACGCAGAACCTGCACACGGATGTTTATAGCAGCTTTATTTGTAACTGCCAAAACCTGGTAGTAACCAGGATGTCCTTCAGTAGGTGAATGGATAAATTGTGACACATTCAGACAATGGAATATTATTCAGCACTAAAAAGAAATGAGCTATCAAGCCACAAAGAGACAGGGAGGAATCTTGAATACATAAACTAAGTGAAAGAAGCCGATCTGAAAAGGCTACATACTATATGATTCCAAATACATAACATTCTGGAAAAGGCAAAATTAAGGAACGAGTAAAAGGATCAGTGGCTGCCAGGGGTGTGGGGGGAAGAAGGGATGAATAGGTGAAGGTGAAGCACAGGAGATTTTTAGGGCAATGAAACTATTCTCTATGATATATAATGGTGGATACATGTCATTATACATTTGTCAAAACCCACAGTACTACAAGACTGAACCCTTAATGCAAACTATGGACTCTGGTTGATAATAATGCATCAGTGTTGGTTCATGAATGTAACAAATGTATAAACGTATTACAGGTATAACAAATGTGCAGGATGTTGATGGTGGGGGCTGTATCTGTGAAGGAGAGAATGGATATATGGGAAGGAACTATACTTTCAGCTAAACTTTGCTGTAAACCTAAAACTGCTTTTAAAAAGTCTGTGTATTTTTTTTAAAGTAAACAACAACATGGAAATTAATACTTAGGCTGACCGGTTAGCTCAGCTGGTTAAAGCACTACCTTGTAACACCAAGGTTAAGGGCTCAATCCCTGCACCAGCCAGCTTCCAAAAAAAAAAAAAAAATAGAGTAAACTCATTTTCAACATTTCTAAAGCATTTCTTCCAAACAGTATGTCTATTTTCAAACTTTACTACAAAACAGAAAGGTAATAAATTCATAACAACGGTTACCTCTAAGAAATGAAATAGAGAAAGGAAGGCTTTCTTTAATTTCTCACTTGTCACAATGTAGTCTAAACTTTTAATAATATCCACTTTTACTTGTCTTTAATAAGGGAAGCCACAACGTTCTAAAAAAAAAAAAATTAAAGACATTACCGGCACAAAGTTTCCTCACCTGTTACAAGAGGCTATCAGACTAGGTAACATATCAGGCTGTTAAAAGTCCTACCTATGAGTTCAGTCTATGAAAATGTCTGCAGAAAACCATTTTACCAAAAATGTGCTCTTAATGGGAATTAATTCAAATAGTGCAAATCACCTCAAAAAGGCTGAAAAAATTGAGGGGCAAGAGTTAGTTAGGATGTGAAACTACTGAGTCTGTACTGCAGTTAAAAAAAAAAAAAGTCCTGTATAAGACAGATGCTTTTCATTTTATTTACATAAAAAGGACATGTTATTCTAACCCAACACATAATATTCACTAATTTTCTGCCATCTACTTGGAACTGTTCTGGTATAGAACACATTGATGAAGAAACAGTACTTGGACCCAAGGAACATGCCTTACGACGGAGGAGACCGGTAACAGAGAATTACAACATAAGTGTCACACTAGAAGTGTAAACAGAAAGCTGGCGGAGCACAGACTAGGAGGTCAGGCAGGACTTCAAAGTGGAGGTGAGCTGGACCTTAGGCTGGGGGCAGGGGAGGAGTGTGGGACTCTCCCACTAAGAGAATGGTAGGGTACAGGCTGCCTTTGTAGGGCACAGGATTTATTGTCTGATCTATAATTTATTCTGTGTGCAGCTACTCAAGGTCTTTAAGAAAGTAGTATGATAAGATTTGCTTTTAAAAACTGTTTATTAGGATTAAAAAGGTGAAGGGACTGAATATACAGAAAACAAAGGAGAAAATTGTTGGAGAAGATCAAAGACAATGGAGATTTGGAAGAAATTACCTTAAAAAACTATCTTAAATTTTTAATTATTCATTAATTAATTATCTTAAAGATTAAGACAGCTCCATCCTCAAAAAAGAAAAACAAAAAGGAATTGAGAATGGGTATATTTATTGGCCATTAAGGTGTTCAAGGAAAACATATGAAACTCTGCCTCTTTCTTTTAACCCAAAGAAGCGAGCAGTCCCTGGTTTCCCCTGAAATGCATTCCTGGAAGTAGGAAATCAGATCATTCTAAAGCAAATCTTTTTTTTTTCCCTCCCTATAGAAACGATGTTAAATTTCAGATCCATGCTCCTAATGAAGGCTTTATCAAATCAGCCAAATAATCACCGTGTCTAACAATGCTACAAACAAAAATGTACAAGTCAAAGTGCTTGCTTTAAAAAACAAATAAATAATAAAAATTAAGAGTCCCACTATGCCTTAAGAGTATATACAGCATTTCTGATAAACTGAAATATTATTAAATTAGACCCAAAATTAATATGACAATTACAACATTAATATTAACTAAACATTTGCTTTTTTATATTTATTTATTTATTTATTTATTTATTTATTTTTGTCTTTTTCGTGACCGGCACTCAGCCAGTGAGTGAGTGCACCGGCCATTCCTATATAGGATCCAAACCTGCGGCGGGAGCGTCGCTGCGCTCCCAGCGCGGCACTCTTCCAAGTGCGCCACGAGCTCGGCCCAACATTTGCTTTTTTAAAGGTTTTGGAAACTGAAGTTGCCAAGAGGAACCTGAAGAAACATGACAATTAAATGTAATGTGGTATTCCTGTACAGGATACTGGAACAGAAAAAGGTCATTAGGGGAACACAAAGGACGGACTTTAGTTAATAATAATGTATCAATTTTGCTTCATTAGTATGGTAACAAATGTCCCATAGTGATGTAAGATGTTCATAATAGGAGAAACTGGGTACAGGGTGTATGAGGTATATAGGAACTCTTGCTACTATCTTAGCTATTTCTCTGTAAATCTGAAACTGTCCTAAAATAAAAGGTTTTTAAAAAAAGTTTTTGAAAGGTCAGTACCACTATATCCCCCCCCCCCACACTAGATACAGCTTCTTTTAGCTTTATAAAATACCTTTAGGAACCTTATTCTAACAAGTTGTGAGATAATGCAGGATCTGGCAATCAGTTGGATTTGGCAGAGTCCTTATCATCTCTATTCTACAATTAGAAAACTGATACAGATATTAAGTCACAAACTACAAAGGCTTCTGATTCTTAGTCCCATATTCCCACCACTGTACTGTACAAGACCCAAAATAAATTGCATCCCACAGCTGCTACTTCCTTCAATTTCTTTCTATCACTGCTTGGGACATAATGAGGCAGGGAAAATGCCTACTTCTTCACTCATAATTACTTAGAATATTGAAATAGGTAAATTAACTCAATTTTACTCCCTCTACAATACCTATAATCACTTAAATGTAATCCAGACAGCACTAAAAATTCAAAACAGAAGCAAATGTTTTCAAGTCTTTAGATAGTTATCTTAATTTATACCGAAGTTTTATATATCTTAACAACAAAAAGAAATAACAGATCTTTGACTTCCAAGAATGACAACTGATTCTTATGGCCTCAAGTTGGAAAATTACCTCTTTAACTCTTCCTCACCAATTTAGGGAATTCAAGATACCTAGGCTAAATTTATAGGCAGTGCAAACAAATTGTGACACTTTTTTTTTTTTTTTTTAAAAAGATGACCGGTAAGGGGATCTTAACCCTTGACTTGGTGTTGTCAGCACCACGCTCAGCCAGTGAGCGAACCGGCCATCCGTATATGGGATCCGAACCCGGGGCCTTGGTGTTATCAACACCGCACTCTACCGAGTGAGCCACGGGCCGGCCCAAATTGTGACACTTTTATAAGGTCTCTTATAGATCACTGGGTAACTCGCACAACTAAAAGGATATGGCTTTGTTTCTTCTCTTTCTTATGGTAGAACAGATTTTTAAAAAATAAAACCCTTTTCTCACCTTAAATATCATAACCAAAATCAGTTTCTATATGATAGTCTTAATTAAGCTTGTTTCTTTTCTTCAAATTTAGCTATTTTATAGTAGAGACTGGGTACACTAGAACACCTTAAAAAGCATGTTCCTTGGGCCGACCCTGTGGCTCACTCGAGAGAGTGCGGCGCTGGGAGCACAGCTGCGGCGGGTTCGGATCCTATTTAGGGATGGCCAGTGCGCTCACTGGCTGAGCGCGGTGCGGACGACACCAAGCCAAGGGTTCTGATCCCCTTACCGGTCTCACACACACACACACACACACACACACACACACACACACACACACAAAAGCATGTTCCTTGATCAGTCCTTTTTTTTTTTTTTGGTGGCTCTCCAGTAAGGGGATCTAAACCTATGATCTTTGTGTCATAAGGCTGAGCCCTAACCAACTGAGCTAACCAGTGAGCCCCCTAGTCAGCCTTTTTGAAAGCTAACTGATAACATGTCCTAAATTGCAGTTTTCTATAATTAGCACCTTAAAAAAAAAGGAAAATACTGAAAGAGTAAATTCAACTTGATACTTCCATAGGACAAGACAAATCTCTGCTTTGGAACTGATTTAATTAACTGTGAACAAAAAAAGTTCTCAATTTGTTCTTAAAATTTAAAGAAAGAAAGAAAAAGAAAAGGAAAGCCTTATCAATTGGTATCAAGCTCTCAAAGGACTCAATTTTTACAGCTCTGCTAACTTGACTACCTACTGTGCATCCAGCACTGTGTTTTCAAACACTAATGTAATCTTCCCAACAAACTTATGAATAGGTATTATTATCTCTATAGTTTTTACAAAGGCTATAAATAGGAAAGTAAAAGAAACCTGAGATCAACTTCTAATCACCACCAAATGTCAAACAAATGTTGTCATCAACATAGATTCTTTTTTTTCTTTAGTGTGAGCAAACTCTACACAAGAATGGCTTCATTCTCCATACCCCCAAAATATGTATAATCAATTATGCTTCAATAAAAAAAATTTTTTTAACTAAAAAAAAAAAAGAAATGGCTTCATTTAAGTACCTTGTACTTTTGTCTCAGCTTTTCCGTGTCTTCTTTTTCCACTTCCAGGACATGGAGCCATTTGGTAGCATCTTCAGCATAATCAAGCTTGACACAAATATTTATAATTAGTCTCAATTCCTAAAGTATCCCCATATTAGCTATAAAAAAGTCATTTGCACAACTACAGTGTTGCTTGAAAACAAAAAAACTTGTATTTTGCTTAGCTGCTACTTGCTTTTCTGTCATCCTGTAGAGAAAATAGCATGCAAGGACAGTTCATTAATCAACCCTCTCATGCTGCTGGTTCCCAACAGGCACATTTATTGATGATAACAGATTTCACTTCAATATTCAATGCCAAAGAACTAAGAGTAAATGGAAAAAATATTTTAGGCAATGAAATGCAGATATCACAGATGACAGCTGTACATAAAGCCTCTAGCTCAACAAATATTTTAAGAGCTGAGCAACACTGTTGTCTGAAAAAAGCACCAGGGCCTGGGTCTAAGTTTGATCTTGTTTTGCTTTTTCATCCTGGGTAAACCACTCAAACTTCTTTATGCCCCAGTTAAAACAAGAACATTATTTACACCCTATGTGCCTCAAAGGTAGCACTAAATAAGAAGGTAAAATATATTTTTAATTGTCCAGAAAGTATTAAAACTATATTCCATCTGATAAATGTATTCAGATGCACTGGCATCTGAATTTGGAATTAATACCAATTTTAAATACCCAATAAAATGAGTGAGTTAATATGATCAATTTACCTCCATTTCCATGCGACCCATGCCCATGACATCATACTTGACAACAATTGGAATGGGATCTGTTCTCCCTGTAACAGGAACACATAATCAAGGTAAGATGCAAAGCCAAGCCAACAGCTCACTTTACACATCGTGTTTGGGTGGTTAGAGATCTTGCCTTGGAGTGCAGAGACCAGAAAGCTACAGTGAACCAAACACAAACCATTCTCACAGCTTATACCCAAACCTTCCTTTCCTAACCAACTACCTTGGTTGACTTTCCAGTTGGGGATAATTCTGGATTACTAAGGCAAAATTAATTAATAAGCAAAACAAAGCACTTCTAAACAATGGCACTAGGAGGTTTAAAATTTAAAACTTTGTAAGTTTATTTTCTTTAAAAAATATCCCCAAAGTAACTTCTGACCAAGAATCACTTCAGTTTGGCCACTGATATTCTCCCACAAATACTTTTAAAACTGGTAATAAATATCTGAACTGATATGCTTAAGTAGAAAAAGTACATCTTCAAGCATGATGCAGTAAAACTCTGTAATTACAACTCAGTATGTTTATTTGTTTTTTTATTTTTGGTTTTCCAAAGATGCTTTACAATTAAATGGAACTATAAAAAATATAAATAAAAAGCAACAGTTGGTTGCCCTTAGGGACAAAGAATAGTTTTAAACTGGTGCTCTGATGTCCCATTTTCCAGAGGGGATTTAACTGTAGTAACCGGTAAGCTGTGAAAAGGACTAGTTGCAAAGAAAATTGACTTTAAACTAATCAACCTATGCTGGAAATGTTTTTAAATAAATGTATATTTAATCCACTCATAACCAGCCAAACAAAGCAAAATGAGGCAGACAAGCACTTTACTACCACAGCTGTTTTACATCACAACTTGCGCTGTTTATTGTGATGTAAGCCCACTGAAAAGAGGACTTACCTTATCCGTTGTACACCTTTAGTGAAAAAAAATAATGTTTACTTCCCTCATCATCATCTCACTTATGCTAGTGTACACAATCGTTTTTTTGGTTGTTGTTATACACACATATATATTATACCTTTGGGCTGAAAATTTAGTTTTCTCAGGCTAAATCTGAGGTATTACCAAAAAAATTTTTTTCTTAAATGCCATTATCGTGACTGGTTTTGGTCCTGCAGATAAAAGAAGAAACCATTTTCAAAGTGACCAACAACCACTTTTATCCAGTTGCTCTATATATTTTAAAAAACAGAATGAAAAACAAATTCAGAAGTTTAACTATTTATCACCATTATCCCATTATTGTTTGTTAACAATAAACAGGGAGATAATTAGAAATAATTACCATAGTAAAAAAAAAGTTTAAGTAACAAAGAACATCTCATGTTAGAAAAAAAATTTTTCTCAAATACTTCTTCTTTTAGGTAATATCAAAGACTGCCAGTAAACAAAATATAAATGCATTACTACCTTATGCCCAATGGTATAATAAATAAGCAGTGACTGCAATCTTTAGCAAAAGGACCAAATTAAAGACAGGTTATAAAAATGACTTCCTAGGTGCAATATCACTTTCATAACGTCTCATCAGGTGCACGCAGGAGACCAGGCCCCACCCCCCCAGCTACATACCTGAGTCCAACCATCCTAACCGCACCCACGGGCCCAGTCCCCCACAGTTACATCCTTGGTGACAGGCCCCTCATTGCCCAGCCCTCTCCAACTGCACCCAAGGTCCCAGCCCCCACCAACTGCACACACGGGACACGCGCACAGCAAAGTGCCCCCTCTGACCCATCGCACACCCAACTTGCCCTCACAGCCCAAAGCCCCAACAACTGCTCCCACAGGCCCAGCCCCCACCAACTGTCCCCATGGGCCCCGCCCCCACGGGCTGTCCCTCCACCAACTGCATCCAAGGCCCCCCACCCCCATTAACTGCACCCACGGACTCCGCCCCCAGCCAAACCGCACCTACGGCCCCTGTCCCAAACCAAAGGGCACCCATGGGCTCAGCTCCCCACAACTGCGCCCTCGGGCACAGCCGCCCCCCCAACTCCACCCAAGGGCCTGGCCGCACCCCAGCTCCAACCATGGGCACAACCCCACAAAACTACACCCACCGGACCAGCCCACCACCCAACGCACCCACGGGTCCAGCCTCCTCAAAGTACCCCCAAGGACAAAACCCCCTGTAGTGGGTGGAATTATGTTCCCCCCAAGACTGCGTGAAGCTTGAATTGTGTCCCCCAGGTTTGATGTATTAGCCACTCAGCCCCCACTATGACTGTTAAGAGGGTGGGAAATCCTACTTTGGTCATTGAAAGGTGGATCCCTGAACAGGTGATTGGATTGCAGGACCTCGCAGTAGTGAACGGATTAAAAATGGTGCTCGGGGCGGGACTCTAAGGGCGTTCAATGAAGACGAGAGTCTGCCTTTTGCTCTCTGTTTCCATCACCTTCCAGTGTGAGAGCCCTGGGTCACTGTCACCAACACCAGATGGACTTTGGACTTCTCAGCCTCAGAAACTGCAAGCAATAACTTTTGTTTCCTTTAGAAATTACCCAATTCCAAGTATTTTCTGCGAAGCAAGAAAAATGGACTAATTCACCACCCTCTAAAGTACACCCAAGGGCCCAGCCCCCACCCAACTATACCCACGGGCCAGCCAGCCCCAACTGCAACCACGGGCACAGAACCCTCTGGCCCAACCCTCCTGGAAATGCACCTATGGACCCAGCACCCGCCAAACTACCCCCACGGGCCCAGCTCCCAAGTTACCTCCATAGGCCCAGCAATGCTAAAAGGACACTCACCAGCCCAGGCCTAACCAACTACAACCGTGGCCTTGACCCACACACAACTGCACCCACGGGCCCAGCCCCACCCCACAGCACCCTCGGGCCAGCCAGCCCCATCTGTACCCACAGGCACAGAACCCTCTGGCCCAGCCCTCTCCAAAATGCAACCACAGGCCCAATACCCGCCAAAGCCCCCCACGGGCCCAGTACCGCCCCCCCAAGGTACCCCCACGAACCCGGACCCCCAGGACTACAACCACGGACCCAGGCCAACTCAACTGCACCTACGGGCCCAGCTCCCACCCAACTGCACGCACGGGCCCAGCCCCACCCAACAGCATCCATGGGGCCTGCCCCCCCAGAATTACACCCACGGACCCAGGCCAACTCAACTGCACCTACAGGCCCAGCCCCCACCCAACTGCACCCACGGCCCCAGCCCCACCAACTACCCACACGGGCCCAGTCACCACCCAGGTGCATGCATGGGACCAGGACCCCCCCCCACCCAGCTACACACCTCAGCCCAACCATCCGAACTGCACCCATGGGCCCAGCCCCATCTGCACCCACAGGCACAGAACCCTCTGACCCAGTCCTCCCCCAAATACACCCATGGACCCAGAACCCGCCAAACTATCCCCACGGACCCAACCCCTCCCAAGGTACCTCCATGAGCCGAGCAACCCAAAAAGGACACCCACAGGCCCAGGCCAAAGCAACTACACCCATGGCCTTTACCCCCACACAACTGCACCCACGGGCGAGGTCCAACCCAACAGCACCCACAGGCACAGAACCCGCTGGCCCAGCCCTCTCCAACATGCAACCACAGGCCCAGTACCCTCCAAAGTCCCCCATGGGCCCAGCGCACTCCCCACAATGTACCCCCACGAACCCAGCCCGCCCAGAACTACAACCACGGGCCCAGGCCAACTGAACTGCACCTACGGGCCCATCCCCCACCCAACAGCACCCACAGGCCCAGCACCACCCAACAGCATCCACCGGCCCAGCCGCCCCAGAATTATACCCACGGACCCAGGCCAACTCAACCACACCCACGGGCCCAACCCCCACCAAACTGTACCCACGAGTCCAGCCCCACTAACTACCCACACGGACCCAGCCCCCACCCAACTGTACCCATGGGCCCAGCCCCACCCAACAGTATCCACGGGCCCAGCCCCCACAGAATTACACCCACGGACCCAGGCCAACTCAACTGCACCTACAGGTCCAGCACACACCCAACTGTACCCACAGGCCCAGCCCCACCAACTACCCACACGGGCTCAGCCCCCACCCAGGTGCATACGTGGGACCAGGACCCCCACCTGCCCGAGCTACACAGCTCAGTCCAAACATCCAAACTGCACCCAACGGCCCAGCCCCACCCAACTGCACCCTCGGGCCATCCAGCCCCATCTGCACCCACAGTCACAGAACCCTCTGGCCCAGCCCTCCCCGAAATGCAACCAAGGGCCCAGTACCTGCCAAAGTTCCCCATCGGAACAGCCAACCCCAAGGTACCCCCATGGACCAAGCACCCCCAAAAGTACACTCAGTGACCGACGCCTACTCAACTGCACCTACGGGCCCAGACCCCACCCAACTGCCCCCATGGGCCCAGACCCACCAGCTACCCACACGGGCCCAGCCCCCACCCAGGTGCACGCATGGGACCAGGACCCCCCACCCCCGGGTACACACCTGAGCCCAACCATCCTAACTGCACCCATGTGCCCAGACCACAGCAAAGTGCACCCATGGTCAGCCATCCCCAACTGCACCCAAGGCCACAACACCCTCTGGCGCAGCCCTCCCCCAACTGCACTCACAACCTTGGTCTGGTTTTCTTTTTTTGTCATCTAACACGTCGTCTTTCGTCACTTACTGATCAAATTCTACCCCATCTTGAAGATTCGACTCACATGTCACCCCACTCGAGGCATCCGTACTCACCTTCTCTCACCTGGCTTCTGTCCTGGGACTTCTCTTTTTACATTCACAGTCTCCAATCAACGATGCTGACACAGAAGGTGTTCGGTTTCCCTGGCTCTGGGTTCCAGGACACGTCTCCGGCTTTCCAGCCACTCCCTGAGGTCTCAGGCCCCCTCCTCTGGGTTCTTCCCTGGAGGAAAGTTACAGTTGCCACTTAGACTTATTTTTAGCATCAACATGGGGAAAACGTGACCACAAGCTGCAGGCTCATGCCAATCCAGTGGCTGGGCGTGCTCTGGAGAGAGGACAGGAAATTCTTGAATGTATGTACCTGCTGCGTGCAATAGGGTCTGACCAACGAACACGCTCCAGGAAGAGACGGACTCAGCGTGTCCAAGACTAATGTTCCATAACTGGGGGCCACCCCCTTCACTGAATGTTCCTTATGCAAAGAACCCACAGACGCCAAATCGGGGTCATTGCTGACTGTCCTGGAGGCAGCCTGCGCTGCCCTGGCTGAGGTGTGTTTGCTTAACTGTGCACAGAACTTACCTTCACCAGGTACCTGCTCGCACTCTTGAGCCAACCTGCGCTCTCTGCTGAACTCGCTTAATTCTCATTTTGGAGTTAAACCTCATGTCTGTACTGAACTTACATGTATATTACACTTGGTCCGAGCCATGCTCTGGTCTCTGGAGCTAGGCTGCACTCTCTCTATGGAACCAATATTTCTTTTCTGTTCTATTAAACTGGTTCTTTCTACCTTGAGTCTGCCCGTGAATTCTTTCCTCTGGTGGGGTCAAGAACCTGACAAGAGGACTGAGGCGGTTGAGGAGGACTATCTGCCCCCCGACACCCCCCCACCAGTCAGGTCAGACCCTACCTCTGACATCAGCTTCATTTAGTCTCATAGCTTTAAGTACCCGCTATATGACAATGACCCCCAAATTTATATCAATAGTCTTAACACAGACCCCCACTGAACTGCACCCACAGGCCAAGCCCCCACTGAATTGCACCCACGGGGCCAGTCCCCACCAAAGTACCCCCACAGGCCAAGCCTCCCTCAAAGTAAACCCAAGGACACGTCCTCTCCAATGTACATCCAAGTGCTCAGCCCCTACACGACTGCACCCATGGCCAGTGCCTCCCCCACTGCACCCAGAAGCGCCACCTCCCACCAACTGCACTAACGGGACAAGCCCCCAACATAGTGAACCCACAGGCCCTGTCCCCACCCAACTGCATGCACAGGTCAGGCCCCAATGACTGCAGCCACATTTCCAGTCCCCACCAAAGTGCAACCATGGGCCCAGCCCCCACCAAAGTGCATCCACAGGCCCAGCCCCACCCAAAGCACGCCCATGCGCCCTGCCCCCACCCACATGCACACAGGGGCCCAGCTCAAACCCGACTCTACGTACGTATCCAGCCCCCACAAAGTACACCTGCGGGTTCAGCACTCCGCATTTGCACTCGCGAATCCACCCCCCACCAACCGCACCCACAGGTCCAGTCCCCCTCAAAGCACACACACGGGCCCTGCCCCCGCAAAGCACTACCGTGTGCTCAGCCCCCACCAAAGCACTACCACTGGCCCAGCTGCCCCCAAGTGCAACCACGGGCCTAGCCCTCAGAAAAGTGCACCAATGGGCCCAACTCGCACCAAACTGTACCCACGGACTCATACCGCTGAAAATGGAGCCATGGGTCCAGGCCCCCTGAAAATGCACCCATCAACCCAGCCCCACCCTATCTGTACCCACAACACGAGCCCACACCACCTGCTCCCACCAGTCCTGCACTCACCTCGCCAGGGGTTCTGTGTCTTTCAGAGAGCTGCCTGGCTGCTGGGCCAATGCCCTTCTTGAGAGGCATTTCCTAAAGGACTACTCTGATTACAAGGAAGAGGAGATGGACATGGCGAAGCTCCTACAAGAGGCAGCCCCTCCCTGGTCCTGCGGTTCCCTGCTCAGGACAGCTGACCCAGCTTAGGCCACTCCTACCTCTCCAAGAGCCCCCAGACCTCTGCTTCTACACGTGCCTCCCTATGTGTCTGTCCCTAGGAATCTTTAACCAAGAACCAAACTGGGGCCTCAATAAGGAAAAAAAATTTCTATCAAGCAGAAGAGACGCTGTCTTACTTTTCGCCTGGGAAAATATACCCCAGTCCATTTTCCCACAACCAGTCTCTATACCACGTGTGCCCTCCCTCAAAACATGGTCCAGTCCTGTGCACAGCACTGAGACCCAGAGGCCATGGGAGTCTGCTAAAAACAGCTCTCCACATTCCCTGCTCTGAACTGGGTGCCCAAGGCGACCTCACTGTGACCTTGAAAAACCTCAACTCCCCTCCCGGGCCTCAGTTTCCCCACTTGAAAAAGGATGAGGGTGCCATCTTATCCTGTGCCCCCAAATGAGACAAAATCAGAGAGCAATATGCATCAAACTCTGGGATCTCCCACCTGCCCGCGCAGCCAGGGCCCTTCACTGGAGCCTAACACGGGCTTCGCGTTGTGGACGGAACACAGGGGGCAGGTGCATACTGGGGCAAGACGCTAGAGCTAAATCCTGCAAAGAATGACAATCCGGTCCAGGCCCCAGCCAGGCCTGACCCTTTCGGGGGCTGTTTACACACACTTGGTCCCAGTGCCCAGTGGAGGACAATGGCCCACTCTTCAAACAGGACCAACCATGCAGGGCCCCAGGGAGTCCTGGGGTTGGGGGAGAGTCTCTCGCTCTGACACCCCACAGGCAGGGCGTGCCACCCCTCGTTATCCCTCTCTCAGGTCTCCTCCCCAGGCTCTGCAGGACCCAGTCCCCAGGAGGGTGGGTTGAGCAGGTGCTAGACAGGCCTCTGACCCCTGGCTCCAGTCCAAAAGGAAAGTCCAAGGACCCAGGCATGGGGCCTCCCTCCCACCAGCCGCAAAGACGGGCAGGTGGGCCGCCTGCATATGCCCTCGCCCAGGGGTCAGGTTAGTTCCTCGACCTACACCTCAGCCAGGGACCCCCACCCCACCAGCAAACCCAGGGCTTCACACTTACAGACACCATGACAGAAGCACCTCTGGGACACCTGGGGGACAGCTCTGCTTGAGAACCCACAGAGCCCTCCGATACCTCGGGGACTTCACTCCCAAGCACTGCCGCCAACCCCACGAACTCCAGGCTTTCCTCTCACCTCCAGCGCCGTCCCTGCCAAGAAGGCGCCCCCTGGTCAGGGGCTGCTCACCCCCAGGACCCTCCAAGTCCAGGGCTTCCATCCCACGGCCTTTGCTCCAGACTCTACAAACCATGGCCTCAACCCCTCATCCCCCGACACCCTGCTCCCCGGCTCCTGGTCCACCCGGGCCCCCCGACCCCCTGCTCCCCAGTGCCCCCGACCCTGTACTCCCTGGCTCCCGACTCCCAGTCCACCCGGGCCCTGGCTCCCTGGTACCCCCGACCCTCTGTTCCCTGGCTCCCGACTCGCCCCCGACACTCGACTCCACGGTCCCCCAATCCCCGGCTCCCCGGAGCCCGGCTCCCGGCTTCCGGGTCCACCCTGTCCCCCGGCTCCGGCTCCGCGGTCCCCCCGACCCCTGGCTCCCCGGTCCCCGCGACCTCCCGCTCCCCGGCTCCCGGTTCCCCGGTGCCCCGAACCTCGGCTCCCGGCTCCCCCGATTCACAGCTCCCCGGAGCCCGGCTCCCGGCTCCCCTTTCCCCCGAACTCCGGCTCCTCTGTCCCCCCGAACTCCGTCTACCCGGCTCCCCGGTCCCCCCGACCACCGGCTCCCGGCTTTCCTGTGCCCCCGACCCCCGGCTCCCGGCTTCCCTGTGCCCCCGAACCTCGGCTCCCGGCTCCTCTTTCCCCCGAACTCCGGCTACCCGGCTCCCGGCTCCCCAGTTCCCCCGACCTCCGGATACCCGGCTCCCGGCTCCCCTTTTCCCCGAACTCCGGCTCCCCTTTCCCCCGGACCTCAGGGTCCCCGGCTCCCGGCTTCTCGGTGACCGGACCCTCGGCTCCCTGGTATCCCCCGACCCCCGGCCTCTCCTCACCGGTCGCGGAGTCTCCTCAGCCACCGAACAGCGAAAGAGCCAGCAGCACGACCAGTGCAGCCGCCATGTCGGAAGAATCGGCGGGGGCCCGGCCGGGAGCGCACACGCAGGGCGACGTCGCGGGGCGGGGCCCGCCTGGGGCAAGCAGGTCGGCGCGCCTGCGCGCTAGCTCCCGGCCTGCAGAGGCGCGTCAGGCATTGCTGGGAGACGGGGGCCGGGCCTGCCGGGATGGGCGGGAGCCTGGTGTGAAAGAAAAATAAAACGTGATCAAAAAGTGGTTGAGGGCCGACCCCGTGGCTCACTCGGGAGAGTGCGGTGCTGATAACACCAAGGCCACGGGTTCGGATCCTATATAGGGATGGCCGGTTCGCTCACTGGCTGGGCGTGGTGCTGACAACACCAAGCCAACGGTTGAGATCCCCTTACCGGTCATCTTTAAAAAAAGAAACTTAGCCTCCACTGTGACTGTTAAGAGGGTGGGAAATCCTATAAGTGTAATGGAAAGGTGGAGCCTTGAAGAGGTGATTGGATTGCAGGACCGTGCAGTAGTGAATGGGTTAAAAATGTGGTCAGGGGCATGGTTCTGAGGGCTTTAAAAGAAGAGGAGAGTCTGTCTGTTGCTCTCTCTGCTTCCACCATCTTGCAAGTGAGACCCCGGGTTGCTGTCGCCACCACCAGATGGACTTTCAACGTCCCAGCCTCAGAAACTGCAAGCAATAAATTTCATTTTTCTTTATAAATCACCCAGTTCTGTGTATTCTGTTATAAGCAACACAAACAGACTAATACAGGGTGCTCTGGCATAGAGTGGGCAGAGGCCAGGGACGCTGCTCAGCACCTGCAGTGCCCAGGACACCCACCACATAGAAGGAGCTGGCCCAAATGTCGATGGTGCCAGGCGGGAGAGAGGCTGCTCTGAATGAACAGGCTGACAGGATCGCACCGGAGACCCCGGGTGGGGACGCTCTTGCAGATGACAGGCTTGGGGTGGGGGAAGCTCACGCTCTCCTGAGGCCGGCTTAGTGCTGGGTGGTTCACTGGTGCCTGTGTGCCCTCCAAGGACAGCTGGGGGGCACCATGCCCTCCTGTGCCCTGTCCTAAATGAGTGTCTTGTCTGCAACAATTCACGGAGATGGAGCCTGAGAAGATGGTCATGGAGACCACTGTGCCCGTGTACTTTGCCATGGAAGACGAGGCCCTGCTGTCCATCTATGAGTAGACCCAGGCCACCTCTGCCTCCCAGGGCTCTGCCTCAGCCACAGAAGGTGGGCTGCAGGGACAGGGTGGTGGGTGTCAGGGAGATTTCCTGTCCCAAGAGCCATAGTCACCCAGTGTCCCAAAAGCCATGTCTCACGGTGTCACTCAGACTGAGTGTGTGGCATCCCATCACCCGTATTTCACGGTGGAGATTGCTGGGCCCTGCCTTGGACCTGCTGTGTCATGGTGTCAGGCTGGGGGCTGGGACCTGGAACTCTGCATTTTTACAGCTCTTGCCCCTCCACCCTGCCGCTGATTTCTGTGCACACAAAGTTCAGAACCACTAATTTAGAGGAGGCATTTCCCAGATTCTCATGTGGTTTATGAAAAACAAAAGCATCTATCCATTTTTCTCTCTTGTCCGTTTTACCTGCCAAGTAAATTCTGTGTCCCCAGCTTGCTCGAGCCCTCAGGGAGGATCAGCAACATTCTGAGGGAAAAGGACCAAACATTTCCTCCCCCAGTGAATGCAGGGGTGGGCTTGCAGTGTGAGCTTGGAGCAGGAGCCCAGAACCTCCAGTTTGTCAAGGGGAAAAATGGTAAGTGGGCCAGGAGGAGCCCCCACCTCTGATCAGCCTCGAACACCCTGTGGCCTGCTGGGGCGTTCCCCAAATCTCAGAGCCTGAGCTTTGAGGCTCCAAGTGAGGTCTGGTGGCAGCTGGTGACAGCTGTTGTTTGAGCGGCAGACATTCCCTTTTGCTATCAGAGGCGCATCCAAAAATGGAGTTCGTGAAGGATTCAGCATCCCTGTAAACCTCAGTTTCCTCACCTGCAAAAGGAAGCTCAGGGAGGTTCTGAGATGTCTTCCCCACCTCACAGAGTGATTAAGCAATCAGGGGACACAATGTCACTGAGAGCCGGAGTGAATCACCATGATTATCAGGAGATGAGACAGCCCCCCCTTGTGGTGGTCAGCTGTCACACGATTTAAATCACCCACAAGGGGGTCAGCTGTCCCAAGGCCTTCCTCTCTCAGTAGCTACTTTTTCATTGTCACATAACATACATTTCACCATTTTAACCGTGTTTAAGCGCACAGTTCAGCAGCATTAAGCACATCTACATTGTCGTGTGACCATCACACCATCATTTCCAGAACTTTCTCATCTTCCCAAACTGATACCCTGTTCCCATTAAACACTCACTCCCATTTCGTTTAAAGTACCCGCTAACCCACCCTCCATGTCTGTGGATTCGCCTGTTCTGGACGTTTCATGTAAGTGGAATCACACGCTATGTGGCCTTTTGTGCCTGGGTGATTATGCCGAGTGTGGGTGGCCTCCTTCTACCTTAGCATTTGGTCTGTATAGAAGTACATGCGTGTCCTGTACCTGGGAGTGACAGTGTCCTAACATGATGGACACCCACAGCCCACCCCTCAGCTTAAGCACAAGAGCCTCCCCAGTCTGTTACATCCACCTCTGGGGCCAGAGCGAATCCAAAATGCAATGCGACTTCTGAACCCGTGACCTTGGTGTTTCAACACCACACTCTGCCCAGCTGAGCCAGCCGCCAGCCCTCATGCAGCAAATCCTGAAAAGGAAAATCTCTGAGCCATGGAGCTGTCATAACTCATGAGGCGTAAGGAGAGGATGGGTATGCCTGCTGTCCAGTGACCTGATGTGTTCCACTGACTGGGCAGCTCTGCACGAAAGGCCAGTGTCCTTTCCCACCGACCGGCATTGGCACCTCTTAGATGTATCGCATGGTGTCTCATTTCATCCCAGCAAGTGCCTCTGACTTGCAAAGTGGGCTTGGTCCCATTTTACAGATGAGGAAATCAAGTCACAGAGGCTGCTCCACAAATTGCCAGGGTCCCTGCAGCTTGTGAGTGGAGCGGCCAGAGTACCCAGCCTCCCTTCCCTGATGGCTTTGTCTGTACAGCGGCGTTGCCCCTTGGCCCAGATCCTGAAGGGCATCATGTGGGTCGGCATCCCGGTGGAAGGCCGCCTGCTGCGGGGGGACAGGAACATGCACCTGGCCCTGCTGTGCTCCCAGAAGCCCACTCATGCCCTGCTGTGGAGGATAGCCCAGCAGCTGGCCCTGCAGCTCCCGGTAAAGTCCCCTTGGTGTCAGGCCACCAACTGCTCCCAAGAGCCCCTTGGGCTCTGAGATGGGGGTAACTTTGTTTCTATGCAACTTTAAGAAACAAGAGACATCACTTTTAGAAACCAACCAGAGTTTATAGTCACAAAGAGAGAGGGCTAGCAACTTTAGGGTCCCTTTATGAAGAGAGTTCAGTTTAAGACTTAAAAACAAGCAGCCTTATAACCCCAAGGTCACAGATTCAGATCCCCATATCTGGCCAGCTGCTGAAAAAAAAGAAACTTGAAAACAATCTAAATGTCCCTCCACTGAGGAATCACAACTCATGGGACATCCACCCAACAGAAATGTAACCTGCCATTAGAAAAGGTAAATGGGGGCTGGCCGGTTAGCTCAGTTGGTTGGAATGCGGCGTCATAACACCAAGGTCAAGGGCTCAGATCCTCATACCAGCCAGCCACACACACACACACACACAAATTAAGTCGACCACCTTAGGTTCAAAATGTCTAAATTCAACATTGCTTCTCTTACATGTCCACTGGGCACTGGGTGCGGGGGGCCAGACAGGCCCTGGTCAGGGAGACAGAATAAATTGGCACAGGAGCCAGCTAATTTCAGTTCATCTTCTGCGAGGAAATAAAAATTGGGCACCAGTTAGACAGCAGCTGGGGAGAGTGGGGGCTCCTTCACACAGGATCAGGGGACGCATGTGTCCCTGACAGGATGGGACACATGAGGCAAGACCTGAACAAAGAGGTGTTGGATTGTCTGGGGTGGGGGTGGGGGTATTCCACATACAATACCCAGCACCAGCAGAGGCCACAGGCAGGAGGCCCGGGGACAGGAGAGGTGGGTGTGAGGGGACAAGAGCCTGGATCAAGCCAGGCCTGAAGTCCATGCAGGGAGGTGGGATTGCATTCTCAGGAAAGTGGGGAGACTGGAGGGTTTTCAGCAGGGGACTGGTGTGCTGTGACTTCACTGACTTAATCTCCCATTTCCTGAACACTGGTGACATGACATTTTTCTGCTAACTGCCATGGAGGTGTAAAGGTTGCTCAGATGCAGGCCCTGCTTTCTGGAAACTCACAGCCCAGTTGCACAGACAGGTCCTAAGCTGCATAAAGATGGCTAAGGTCGCAGGAAAGCCGGCAGCGCACCCGTGCCTGTGGTGGAAGCAGAGACCCCAGGCGCCACTTCACAGCAGGGAGCCTGATGTGGAGGGGCTCGGGATGGGAAGGAAGGTACGTTTCAGGTGGGAGGCTGGGCTCAGGTGAATGCAGGTGACTTTGAGGCTGGTGATGATGGACAGGGAGGCTGGGCTGCTACAGAAACCACTGGAACTTTGTCCTTCACACAGTTGACAGTGGCAACTCATAGTTTTAATCTGCTTCTCTCTGACTATGGGGGTGATTTGTGTCATTGTGTAAAAGGGGTCATTTGTGTTTTCTCTACTGACTCTGTTATTTCATTGGGCAGTTTTTTATTGGATTGCTGGTCTTGTCCTTATTGGGTTATGAGAGCTTATTGAGTTATGGGATACAGGGGTTCATGGGGGACTTGAAGCCAGATTTGCAGCACCAGGGAGAGTGGAGACGGTGTTGGGAGGCCAGAGGGCCACACGGGCCTTGGTCATCGACTGCAGTGAAGGCTGGTGCCAGGAAAAACCCTGCACGCTTGAACTCCCTGGAGTCTCAGCCACCGTGGAACCTCCTGGAATAGTCTTTAGGAATATTCTCCAAACTCCAGTAATTGCTAGGAATTGCTAGTGTCATGGGATGACATTAAGTGAAAAAAGAGGATAAAGCATTGGGCCCCTCACAGGAGCCGTGTATCTATGCACACATGGGCACATGTACACACATGCACACAAAGGCACATGGCCAGAAGGAGCCCTGGCCAGAGTGTCTAGTGGGGCCATGGGGGACTCCCACATGCCCCCAGGTGGGACCTTGTGCTGGCCGAGGGGGTGGGCTGGCTCAGTGTGGCCCATCAGTCAGGGGTGCCGTGGGCACAGGAGCAGACCCCCTGGGGTCCCCTGGCACGGCAGAATGGCTGTGTCATCGGCATTCTTTCACAAGGGTGTTCTCTTGTTCTTTGCTGCCCCCACCTCCACCCATGAAGACGGGCCCAGACTCCTGGATCCCTGCGAGACAGACCAGATGGACGCCCTCAAGCCTGTGACCTCCAGGAGCAGGAGGACATGACAGCCAGTGCCCAGGTAGGAAGGCCGGGCCCCAAGGCCACCTGTCTCCAGGTGGGGGTGGCACCTGGGTCCCAACCCTGTTTGCAGCTGAGCACCACCCCCTTAAGTAGTCTAGGACTCCCCTTCCCTCCTTGCAGAGCTGTGTGGGGACAGGAGGGTGGCCGTGGGTGTCAGTGTCAGCCTGGCCTTAAGCCAGTGCTCAGAGCCATCTCAGAGGGTCACACTGGCTGGGACTGTCCTGGGAGTCCCCCACCCACTCTGGTCCATAAATACTTGGCATGGCCCAGCCTGGCCAGTCTCGAGCACCAGGGCAGGGCACGGCCAGCATCCCCTGTGGGTTCCTTGTCTGCAAATTTGTGGATAAGGAAAGCATCCGGGTGGTACAAAAATCAAATCATGTTGCATCTGACGTTTGTGAATTGGCCTTAATGGACGAGTAGACTTGCTCGCACTGCAGGATCTGGGTCCCTCTGGTGAGGCGGGAAGAGCTGGTGCTCTGAGGGGCATCAGGGCATCGAGCGGCTCACAGTGAAACTCCTCTCATCCTGGGGTGACTGGAGCTCGGCATTTGCAAGAAGGGTTGTCCCGAAGGACCCAGAACAGGCCCAGCTGGACCTCCTGTGGCCCCATTTGCGAGGCCCCTTGGGTGCTCCGCAGCCCCGGGAGTGGCCAGGAGGGTTGTCCTGATGGCCACGTCTCCAGCAGTATGTCCAGCACATGCTGGCCTTCTGGCAGGTCCATAGGATCCTGGGCATGGGCCCCCTGCCACCGTCCAGGAGTAGGCCTGGGGCCCGCTTCTGCAAGCGGCCCCAAATCCAGCCTGTTCCAAACAGACCCCCACCCACCTGCCAGCTCCAAAGCCTGTGAAGGGTCACAGAGCCAGGCAGACCGTGGTGGACCACGACCTAGACACATCTGTGACCCCGCAGTCTAACCCTGACCCCAGAGACCCCAACCCACGGCACCCCATTCCACTGAGTGCCTTCTACAGAGAGGAGATGCTTTGTGACTGTCAATAAGACCTGGATTTTGTCATTCACCCGCCCTCCCACCCTCCCTCCCTGATGTAGGTCTTGGCCAGGCTGGGGCAAGGGGTCCCGGTGCCCTCCCTCGTGGGTGCAGGGTCCAGGATGGGCAGGCACCTCCTGGCACAGGTGGACATGGGGGACCCCTGCCTGGCCCCCGTTGCATTTTGCCCTAATCTCTCCCTTTGTGAGGAGTTTTTCTTGACAAAGAAAAGTCCATCCTTGGACAGATGTGATCTGTGGTTACTCGATTCATTCTGTTCCATTTTTACATGTTTCAAGGACACCCGTGTGTGGCCAGCATCTGAATGTCTTTGTAGAACTACCTGGAAATGGAGAGGTGGGGAATCCAGGAGATCTGCTTGTCCTCTGGCATGGGCCATGCAGTCCTTCACTCGGAGGGGGCATGTGACCCTGGACACTGAGCCCTCCGCCTCCTTCTGGTCCTGGGTAGGGGGCTCAAGCCAGCAGGCCTCACTCCCGGAGGCTCTGCAGCCTGAGCACTGGCAGGAAGGGGGTCCGAGGGGTCAGGGCTGCCCAGTGGCTGCTCCCCAGATATGGGCACTCTCAGGCCATCCCCACACAGGGGTCCCCCGTGGGCGCAGAGAAATCTGGCCGAGAGGCGCTGTCTCAATGAATCCCACAACCCCGGACTTGGCCTCACTGTCCAGGACCGTCCCTGGGCTGTTCCAGGAGATTTGTGGCCACCCACGCACAGCGAGAGAGTCAGGAGGCCCCCGAAGGCTTCCCGGAGGGGGGGGTGGCAAGGCTGAGTTTGCACCTCCCCCACAGTGTCCCCAAAGTCTCATGGCAAACCTCAGAGGGTGGAAGGGGTACAGATGGACATCTGCTGGGTCACAGTGGGGGGGTGGAGGGGGGGTGGGGGAGGTGGGCAGGGACAGGGTGGTCGTGGCCCCGGCACCTATCATGGGCACAGAGCACGGGCTGGTTGCAGAGGGATTGGGACAGGGAGACCACTGGGACCCCCTTCTCAGGCCCAGGCCAAAGGGAGGACCCGCCTTCCTCGGGCCTCTGTTCCTCAGTCCCTAGGCCAAAACATTTCTTTCAGGCAGGCACATTATCTGTCAAAATAGGAAACAGCTCCCTGGGGCCTGACCGCTCAGACCCCCCAGGTGGGCAGGCCGCTCTCCTCTGCCATGGGGCCCCTTCCTGGTGGAGTGGGCACCTGTACAACACTGACAGGCAGAGCCAGCCCCTCAGCTGGTCCCGGCCACAGCCACAGCCTGGGCACGGGGACGAGTGCAGGTCCCTCTGCCCCACCCCCTCCCCCGCACGGCCTCTCTCCTGCTGTCCCCCATTCTCTGCACCTCATGCAGGGAACTCCCCAAATTCCCTAACCCTCAGCCCCCACACACGGCCACGCACCCAGCAGCTGCCCAGGCTGGCCACCGCCACCGCCACCACCACCAGGGAGTCCTCCTGGATCCCTTTGCAGTCGCAGCCGATCCGTCTAGAAATCCTGTCGCTTCCACTACGGTTCTCTCCAGCCCCAGCGGCACTCGCTGCTCACGCCCTCGAGAGGCCCCACTGCACTGCGTGCAAAACCCCAGATCCAAACCAGGCCCCACAAGAACCAGTCTGCGGGCTGGCCGGTTGCTCAGGTGGCCAGAGTGCGGTGCTGACACCACCAAGGTCCAGGCTTCCGTGCCTGCGCTGGCCAGCCACAGAAATAATAACGATAAATAAAATGTTGACTGGAGAGGTTCAGATATTAAAACAACAACAACAACAACAGCAACACAACCACAGAGCCCATCTGCCGCCCTCTCCCTCGACCCCTCCACTTCAGACCTGCTGTCTCTGCTGAGCTAGCCCAGGGCCTTTGTATGTGTGGTTCCCTCTGGCTGGTGAGCTCTTCCCCTGACCTGCTGGTCTGCTCCTCCTCCTGTCCTTCAGGTCTCAGCTGAAATGTCACCTCCCCAGAGAGGCCTCCCTGACTGCCTCAGCCTGTCACGTAATCCTATTTGCTGTCGTTATGCCACATATCGCCAATTAAAATGACCTGTCTGCCTTCCTCTCGAGGACATGACTTCTCTATGGGAAGGAAGCGAGTCTGCCTTGTTCGCCCTTGTATCTGCAGGTGTGGAGCAGGCCAGGCACACAGCAGCAGCTGGGTACATCTGGGTTTGAGATGCTTCGAGCCCTTCTCTGACCCTCAGAGAGTCCCTTCCCAGCAGTGAAGAGGACACTGTTTCTTTCCATCTTGACCCAGGAGAGAGACTCCAGCTAGGACAGTGGGAAGAAAGGAAAGGGAAGGGAGGAGGGGCTTGCCTTGGTGACAAGGAGGGACACGGCAGGTGCAGCAGAACTGTGGGCTGCGTTCACAGACTGACTCCCTCCCTCACATCCTGGTGGGGCAGCTCTCAGAAGCCTCCCTGCCCCTGTCCACGTTCCTGTCTCTGGCTCCCAGGCAAGGCAGATGCTCTCCTTCCTCCCCACCAGGTGGCTGAAAACCAACCAAGTGACAAAGAGTTAAGTCAGCCCTCCTAGCAACTCCAAAAAGCTGAGTTTCGGTAACACAATAGCAAAACCAAGCAGCTAGTTAGGAAAGATCTGGCCCAGATGAGTGAGCCGTCTGGGCAGTGCCACTCACTAAAGGCCTAAAGAGCAGTCACTCTGGCCATCTCCCCTCCCCCCCCGCCACAGCCCTTGTCCCACCAGGCAGCAGACCCAAGGGCTGACCAGTGGTGGCAGGAGGACACCAGACTGCTGGGGCTGGAGAAACCCCCCAGAGAACCCGAGCCAATGGGGACCTCAGGCTGCAGGATGCAGGTGGCGAGCTGGTTGCTAGGAGATGTCGGTGAGTGTGGGAGGGGTGATGTGGCCATGTGGGCAGAGCTGGAGCTGAATCTGGCAGGAGACATGGAAAGGAAAGGGCAGATCTGTCATCTTCATCTGCAAGATCACTGATAGCATGGAAAGGTGGCTGCCTAGATGCACCACGTGCCCCGGGCCTGGCTGGTCCCAATCCGTGGTCCAGGGAGCATCCCCAAGGCCCGGCCAGTTCCCCGGCTTGCTAGGGGAAGTGTTGGCTCCATGCTTTCCCTGGTGGCCTCCTTAGCTGGGCTTCTGGGGCTGAAAGATGTCTCAGGAAAGCAGATTGAGGCTCTGCTGAGTGAACAAGCCAGAGCACCCATGTTTTTTGTTAAGGTGGAGGAGATATCTGGGGGATGCCTTCCTGTTCATGTCTGTCCAAGTTTTGAAAATAAAATGTATCGGGAAATAGATACTTGTGCATCCATGTTTCACAGTATGATTCACAGTAGCCAGAAGGTGGAACAACCCAGGTGTCCCTCAGGGGATGGATAAACACAATGTGGCCATCACACACTGGAATACTATTCAGCCTTAAAAAGGAAGGAAGTTCTGACACACTCTACAACAGGGATGGACCGTGAGGACACTGTACTCAGTGACAGACGCCAGACACAAAAGGACAAACACTGTGTGATTCCACTCAGGAGGTCCCTAGAGTCGTCGGATCCACAGAGACAGAAAGTAGAATGGGGGGTGCCAAGGGCTGGGGAGGGGGACGGGGAGTGAGTGTTTAATAGGGACAGGGTTTCAGTTTGGGAAGATGAGAAAGTTCTGGAGATGACAGTGGCGATGGCTGCACAGCCATGTGAATGTGCTTAATGCCACTGAGCTGTGCACTAAACATGGCTGAGAAGGTGAATTTTATGCTACGTGTTTTTTACCACAATAAACTTTTAAAAATGTATTGGTTTCTCCCCTTATAAAAAACTTAGAAAATTCAGAAAAATTAAAAAAGGAAAACAAAACACTCAACTGCTATTAATAACACTCTATCTCCCTTCAGCTGTTTTTGTTTGTTTGTTTGTTTTTAATGCACTCTTGGTTATGGATGGACCGTTTATACCATTTGGATTCCTGCTTTTCTTCACTTGACATTATAACAACTTTGATTTATCACCTGTTTACTGTGTGCTTTGCATTTATACTTTATTTGCTCCTCATCCCCTCCCCCAGCCCCCGGCAACCACAAATCCACTTTCTGTCTCTGTGGATTGGCTTGCTCTGGACATTTCATAGAAATGGAATCACACATTATGTGGCCATTTGTGTCTGGCATCTGTCACTGAGCGTGACATGTTCAAGGTTCATCCATGTTGTAGCATGTGTCAGATCCTCATTCCTTTTCATGGCTGAGTGATATTCCAATATGTGGATACACATTGCTTTTACCCATTCATGAGTTGATGGACACTTGAATTGTTTCTACTTTTCAGCTATTATGAAGAGATATAGAGTTTTTGATAGCTGCATAAAATCAAATGAATGTTCTGGGGGACGTTGCTTTACTATTCCCCTACTAGTGGACATTTAGATTGCTTTTGTATTATAAATTACACAACAGATTGTTCCTAAGCAGTTGGGATTCTATCCCTCCAATAGATGCCCAAGAATGGAATTTCTTGACCAAAGGGCATGGACATATTAAGGCATATGAAACTTACACGCAACAAATTGCCTTCCAAATGAGCCTTGCCAGTGTCCCTGTCATTGTAAATGAAGGGCCCTCATTCTCTGCTCCCAGGTTAGGACTGTGCTCATTTTAAAAATGCTTTTCTGCACATGGATACAAGTTTAACAGGCTTCATTCTGGGATGTCTTCTCTCCTCGACCTCTCTTTCATCTACTCATTCATTTAATGAGTATTAAATGTATTCAATAGACAATCAGCAAACACTCACCATCTGAAAACAGTCATGCACCGGCTGGTTAGCTCACTTGGTTAGAGCATGGTGTTGATAACACCGAGGTCAAAGGTACAGATCTGTGTGCTAGCCAGCTGCCAAAAATAAAATAAAATAAAATAAATATGAAATGGAAGTCATCTACAGGATGGTGACCCCAGATGCCATCCCTCTCTAGGCTTCCAGAGCACTGGCCACCAGGCTGTGAGAAAAGCCCTACAGAGGCTGTCGATGTTTGGGGATTCCTCTACAGTGGCTGGCTCCCCCATAATGGCCCAGAGGGGAGCTGCCTTTGAGGCAAGGAGCTTTCTGTCACCTCTGTAGCACTCCACTCATAAATGTCAGCCAACGAAGAGACCAAAACCCACAAAGAGAAAATAAAAGTAACTTGGAGGAGAGAGAACATTTCTAGAAAAAACTCTTATGTATATTATCCTCAAAGAGATAATAGAAGATACAATAGCCAGGAAACAAGTATAAGTTGGCCTTTTAAAGAGGAACAATCAAAAAACGAGAGCAAGCCCTTGGAAATAAAAAATCTGATAGTCAAAATGCCAATAGAACATTTGGAAGAAAAAGCAAAGGAAATTTCCCAAAAAGTAGAATGAAATGACAAAAAGGAGAAAAAAAGGCAAGAAAATGAGAGTATCTACACAGGAAATGCAACGTATGACAAGAAAGTGTTCCAGAAAGAGAACAGAGAAACCAAAGTGGGAGAAATCACCAATTATATCATTCAAAGAAGTCTGCCAGGAAGAGAACGCACGACTGAGCCCACCAAGGGCGCAGCACAGTGGGTTAAAATAGCCCCATACAAAGCTCAAGACCATAAGAGTGCAGGATGTGGGTAAGAAGATTCTACAAACTTCCAGAGAGAGAGAGAGAGAGAGAGAACATGTGACAAGCAGAGGATGAAAGGGCAGGACAGTTTCAGAACACTCAGCTGCCCAAGACTGGAAGCTGAAAGACATGGGGCAAAGGAAATTATCCACTTCCCAGAATACTGTTCTCAGCCAAACCACCAATTTTACACAGGAGGGTAGGAGGAACATGCTCTCTCTGGAAACCCTAGGGGGCACACATTCCCCGCCCCCCAAAAGGGAGCAAACCAAGAAACAGGGAAACGTGGACCCAAGAAATAGGAGCTACATCCCAGGAATCCCCATGGAGTGAAGAAGAGAGAGGCCAGGACCACAGCTGGGTGGCAGCAGCCACAGGAGTGGAGAAGTCAGCTCTGCTGGGGAGGTTCTGGGAGAAAAGGAGTCGCAGACGCAAAAACTCCAGGTGATTACCAACTCTAGGGAAATCAAAAAGCATGTCCTAGAAAATCAGTGTTCCTGCGGCGTGGTTCTCACAGCCTGGCCCCACCAGCAACCTGGACATCCCCCCAGAGCTGTCAGTGGCTGGCCACAGGCTGCCCGCAGTGGCTCAGTGACTTACAGGAAGAGGTTCTCCAAGAGGGCAAGTGACTTACAGGAAGAGGTTCTCCACTACTTACAGGTAGTGGTAGTTGGGAGAGCTGCTGTCCAGGAGACAAAAGCAGGCAGCAAAGACAATGATGGCATTGAGACCTTCAGTGGAGTACCCCAGGAAGAGGTGGCCAGTGAGTGGTCTCCTGCCCTGAGCCCTGAGCCATGCTGTGCATTATCTCCCAAGTCCACCTCATCTCTGACCAGCCCCTTCACGCTGCCCACATGCTCAGGAGGGTACATTTCTGAGACACAGCAGCCTGGAAGGGGGCATGACAGCTACCATCAGAGGCACCCCTGTGTGGGCACCCAACACAATCCCAACTTGCATCCCTTGTCTTTCCATACTTTTTATAAGTACCCCCAGCAATGACACCCTAACACAAGCAATGATCAGAATATCAACAGGCAATCTAGCACGTTCTGCAACAAAAGTGACAAAAGAGATCCCCAGAAAACTCTCTCTGTTTCTTATCCCCAAATAAGAGTTGATAAAGAAGCATCAGCAAGCAACGTTCTCATACAAATGAGGAGGGAGGCCCAGATGCAAATCCTCAAATCTTTCCCAAAATGAGATGACTGCCTCTGCGGTGACCCCTCGTCCCAAACACAAGGAACAACCTGTGCCCCAACAGGCAACTCTTCAGCCACCCCTTGCAATACAGATATCTCTGTTCCCAAGTTACAGATGGATAAGAGCCGTTAAACCGAATATCCTCTTCCCCAAGGAATGTTGGGGACCCCACGCAGAACATGAAAGACGACAGTAGCATTGACAAGACAGAAGACACCCCCCACCCCGTAGTGCAGCAGGTGATGAGGGACCAGCAATCAAACCTTCTCAGAATATTTCCTGCACTCAGCAGACCCCTCTTATTTGCCGCGTCCCCAGCTGACTCTCAGAACATCTACTGGTCAGGGGTGCTAGAGGAAAGGAAGGAGAGAGGTGAGGGTCAGGCTGAGAGGTGCAGAGAGAGGTAAGTAGTATAAGGAAAAAAAGAAAAAGATGGAAGAGGCTGGCCAGTTAGTTCAGCTGATTAGAGCACGGCGTATAACACCAAGGTCAAGAGCTCAGACTGGCCATCCGCAAAAAAAAAAAGAGAGAGAAATGGAAAAAGGAGACCTCCCATGTTGTCCCAAACCAGGCGATGAATTCCCAAGGCCCTAAACAGCAACAACAAAACCAGGCTCTCGAGGACAAGCTGAAGCAGAAGAAAAGGAATTCGGGGCTCATGAGAAAAGGCAGTCTGGAGAAAGAGTAGGCGTGTTAGATAGCCTGTAAGTTGGCCACCAAGAATCCTTGCCACTTGGTATTCATGTTCTGTGTAGTCCCCTCCTACACTGAATCAGACATGACCCAGGTGATCAATACAGTGCTTCAAAACGACAGCGTGTGACATCTGACATAGCATCATAGAACACACTGAAGCTTCCTGGTCGGTCTCTCACAATGCTCCCTCTAGGGGAAGCCACCTGCCACAACATGGTGATACCCAGGCAGCCTGGTGGAGAGGATCCCACTTGCCAGCACCTAATTGCTAGCCATGACAATGAGCCACCTTGGAAGGAGGTCTCTGGCCCCAAATTCTAATTAACGATATGTATGCTAAAATGTTCAGAGGCAAAGCCTGCTGCTGTCTGCATGGGGAAGCAGCGGCTCACGCCAGCCCCTCTCCACCCTGCAGGCCCCACTGGCTGCCCCCGTGACCTCCTCAGCCTCGCCCACCTCCCGCCGCCTTGTAGACCAAGGGTGATGCCCTGTGTACCAGAATACTCATTGAAACCTTTACAAAATAGCGACAAAACAAAAGCAAAAAATGGGAATACTCAGTATAGGTATGGATATGAGAGACGTGAATTCGCATTTGTTCCGATAACAGGTGATGCTAATGGACCCGTGGTGCCTAAGAAGAAACTGGATCACAGCATGGTGTCAACGAGCCTTAAAAACTGGTCACAGTCTGGCTGGCTAGACTGGGTGGTTAGAGCACAGCTTTGTAACTCCAAGGTCAAGGGTTTGCTTTCCCATATCAGCCAGCTGCCAAAAAAAAAAAAAAAAAAAGAAAGAAAGAAAGAAAAAGAAAACGTTACAGTATACGAGAGGACTTCCAAAAGTTCATGGACAGATTCGTATATCTTTTAATTCCATTTTTCCACGCACTTTTTGAAGTACCCTTGTATTGGAGTTAAGTGAAAGAAAAGCATCTACCTTCCAGGCTTGATTAGTTGCTCACAACATGACAACACAGCAAAACTTAATCACTGCAGCATGCTGTCTGCTAGCTCCGACCAGCAGAGTAATCTCTGTTTTATTTCTCCACGGCTCTAAGCCCTTTTCAAAATGATTCCCTGACAGTTAACGTATGTTCATCTTTTGAAAACAATAATCATCAATTAGACATTTGAGCCAATTAGCATTTGGTTCTTCTCATCCTCCCATTAAGAGCAATAAGTTGATCACTTAGAATCCAACTATAAAATTAATCACTTCGCACAAGGGAAATTTCTTTAACTTTGGAGACATTACAGCCTCTCCATTTGTGATCACTGATCACAGTGAGCAATGGAAATTTTGTAACTGATTATTTTAGGCACTTTGGGCATCACTTTCTTTGTAATACAGGGAACATTTCAGTCAGCTGGGAAGAAGTCCACAAAATAATTAACATAAGATAGGGAGACTTCTGTATATGGCAACATGGAAGGCTAATTACTCAGGTAAATACTCCCACTACAGAACACGTAAAAAGGCTATAAATATAATGGTAAGAAAAAAATGTTTTTTCAATGAAGTAACAAGAATGAAAGGCAAATCGATCAAAAAAAAAAAAAAAAAACACAGCAATGCAGAGAGATAAACTAGTAAAGATTGCAACCTCCCTAAGGAATCCTACCAATCTTCATTGATCTAGGATTTTGTTTCAATTGGGGACAATAAAGCTAGATACTGAAAGATCTAGCAAAAAGTTAAATTGAAAAAACACCCACTCCCTTAAAAGGAACCAGCCAGTATATTGCATTCCTTAGCTTCTCTGGGTAGTAGGGAAAAGTCTTCCCTGAAAATTCAAAACTACAAGCAAATACCAACGTGGAATTAGGGTCTGAATTTTCACTACCTGTAAGGCCCCAAAGACCTAAGACAAGAATTCCGTTTCAAGTGTCCCCGGGTCAGCAGTGCCCACACGTGCCTAAACAAAAGCAAATAACACTCTCAAAGAAATCTAAGACTACAAAAAAAAGAAAGAAAGAAAAGAAAAAGAAAAACCAAAAACTTACAAATAAAGTTTCAGTGAACAGAAGCTCACTATCAAACACTGCAATAGAGTTGAGGAAAAAAGATTATGAAATCAAAAGTGGAATCAGACCCACAAAGAGAGAGAAACAACTGTCCGAGTAGACCCAGAGAGTCTTCAGATATTGGAATGATCAGATATAGAATGCATCCAATACACCAGCAAAACCATCATCCCTCACCGAGATTATTCCTGTAGCCTCCAAACAGGTCCATTACCTTCTCCCTTGCACTTCTTTAGTCTGTTCTCAGCACAACACATCAAGAGGTTCTTTTAAAATGTAAATGACATTATGTGTAAAAGCTGACATTCTCAAAGTGGCCAGTGAGACCCTCCACCGTCTAGCCTGCAATCAGATCTCTGAACTGATGTGGTACAGATGGTCCCCAAGTTCCAATGGTTCTACATATGATTATTAAATTTTATGATGGTGCGAAAGCTATAGGTATTCAGTAAAAATTGTACTTCAACCATACAACCATTCTGTTGTTCACTTTTAGTTCCACGTTCAATAAATTACGTGAGATAGTCAATACTTTATTATAAAAAAGGCTTTGCATTAGATGGCTTTGCCCAACTGTAGGCTAACATCAGTGTTTTGAGTACAGTTAAGGTAGGCTAAGATAAGCTATGATGTTCACCAGGTTAGGTATACTAAATGCATTTTTTTTTTTTTTTTTTTTATAAAAGATGACCGGTAAGGGGATCTTAACCCTTGACTTGGTGTTGTCAGCACCACGCTCAGCCAGTGAGCGAACCGGCCATCCGTATATGGGATCCGAACCCGGAGCCTTGGTGTTATCAGCACCGCACTCTCCTGAGTGAGCCACGGGCCGGCCCCTAAATGCATTTTTGACTTAAAATATTTTCAACTTACAATGAGTTTATGGGCTTCTGGTGCCTGAAGAAAACGGGGCAAGGAGCTCAGAACCCATGTCTTCTGCTTGTCACAGTTCCCATAGCTGTGGCGCTGGTTGATGGAGTTTGGATGTGTTGTCCCCTCCAAAACTCACGTGGAAGTTTGATCCCCAGGGTGGCAGTGTTGGAAACTGATTGAGTCAGGGGGCAGATCCCTCACGAACAGATTAGTGCTCTCCCTGGAGGAGAAGGGACAGTGAGTGAGTTCTCGCTCTATTAGTTCCCGAGAGAGCTGATTGTTTAAAGGACCCTGGCACCTGCTCTCTCTCTCTCTCTCTTGCCTCCTCTTGCCATGTGATCTGCTTGTACCCGCCGGCTGCCTGTCTCTTTCTGCCATGAGTAGAAGCAGCCTGAGGCCAGTGCCAGGTGCAGCTGTCCCCAAATCATAAGCCCAATAAACCTCTTTTCCTTATAAATTACCCAGTCTCAGGTATTTCTGTTATAGTAACACAAAACGGACTAACAGAGTCAAAGCCAGCCTGTTGTCTTATATTAACATACACAGATACTTCTTCCTTTTCACACAAAATGTTCCATTGATCGTAACAAAATGAAAACCACCACTGAGCCCAGCCGGCAAAGATGGCCACCGTCCACATGCTGGTGTTTTTCATCCTCTTTATTTTCCCGAGGTATGTGGGTTCTGTGCGTGTGTCCAAGCCATCTAAGTTTGAAAATAGGATGGTAGAATTCATTCGACTCTACATAAAAAGTTTTAAGTATGTTTCTTTGTGAACATCACTCTCCAGGCATCACTGTCATGCAAAGTAAAAGGCACATGTCTAAAGTGCACAGTGTCTCTGAGTGACAAGTTTCCATGTCTGTACTTGTACACACCCGTGAAACCATCACCACAGTCAAGGGTGAATACATACATCCGCCTTGAAGGGTTCCTCCAGCCCCACCTGGCCCCCAGGCGACCACTGATTCTGTCACTGTAGATTAGTTCTATTCAACTATGATCTCAACCCATATCTGGAAATCTGCCACGTGCCAGGTACTGTGGTGGGCTTGGGATACAGCGTGTATGAGAGACACCTCAGCCACCGTGAGGTGTGCAGTCCACTGGGGAAGATGGGTACGAAGTCATCAGATGGAGAGGACCACTTTGAGATTGTGACCAACACCAGGGACAGAATTTTACAGGGTAGGTGGAAGAAGGGCTTTGGGTAGACGGTGAAGGCTCCCTGAGGAGGAGCCTTTGAGTGAAATCAGAATGCCAGGGATTAAGTCATGTGGAAATCTGGGGAGAGTGATTCAGGCAGCAAGAACCACCCATGCAAAGGCCCTGAGGCAGGACTGTGCCTGGTGTGTGGGAGGAGCAGCCGTGTGGCCAGAGCAGAGAAAGCAAGGGGGCAGTAGGAGGGGGCCCCTTGGGCTTTGCTGAAGCATTTGCATTTCATTCTCAATGTGCTGGGGACACAGGGGGACAGCGGGTAAAGAGAGGAGGGACGTGGCCTGAACTTCATTGAATCTGGAAATGTCGCCAGCTGCTGGAGGGCAGTTATCAAGATGAAACGAGATCATGCAGCTGGTGCTAGGGACACCTGAGGGCTCAAGCTGTAGCTCCCTCGGGGCCCTCGGGCATCACCTTGAGTCTCCATCAACTTTGGACTGCAGCAGGCGATGTGGACAAAGACGTCCTCTGGCAACGACATCGCACCCTCTCTCAGGAACCCAGAGAGACTAGATTCAGTGGCTTTGGTCTCTTCCTGGGGACTTTTTGTTTCTTAATTGATGAAACATAAGCAAATGTCCCTCGAAACCATCATGGTTTCTCCCCAGAGGCCTCATCCATTGGTACGTGTCCTCACTCTTTGATCCTGTATAGGAATGGCCGGTGCATTCACTGGCTGAGTGCCGGTCACGAAAAAGACCAAAAAAAAAAAAAAAAAAAAAAAGTAAAATAAAATAAAATAAAATAAAATAAAAAACATTTTTCTGTAGACTCTTCAGTATTGTGTGTTCGCCTTCAGTGTTTTATGCAGATAGCATCCTGCTGTCCCTGTCTTGCTTCTACACTTTTTTCACTTAGCCTCAAGTCTGGGATCTACAAGGCCACATTCCCCTTTTCACAGTTGTATGATACTCTATCCTCAGGGCATACCAGGAGTTAGTCACTCAGTCCCCTGCTGAGGGACACATAGCTTGTTGCCAGCCTTCCACTGTCCCAAGCCATAGGAGCATGGGGGAAATGTGTTCAACCAGGGGTTAGCAAACTCTGACCCCCAGGCTGAGTCCAGCCCACTGCCTGTTATTGTAAATAAAGTTTCATTGGCACATGGCCATGCCTATTCATTCATGTCTCATCCACAAGGGCTCTCCCACTGCACTGGCAGAGCTGAGCAGCTGTAACCAAGCCCAGGTGGCTGCAAAACCTAAAAATTTCACCATCCAGATCTTTACAGAAAAAGTTTGCTATCCTCAACCTACTCTCTGTTTTTTTTTTTTTTTTTTTTCTCTTTCACAGTGGAAAAACTTTGGCCACTACTAGAGAACTAAATGGATCTTTGGTCATATTGCAGTGGACATACAATCTTGGCTTCTTTTGACATTTCAACCCTAATTTTGAGAGTTACCAATGGAAACTGAGGCCCAGAGAGTTGGTGGAGGCAGGATGTGAATACCCAGGCTGGCTGAATCCCCCACCCCTGAAACTCCAGGCTAGGGGTGGTAGCAGTGACTTCCTGCTGATGCTAACTCCATGCGGCTCCTAGGGTACCAGGGTAACCAAGCCCCTACTTTGAATTCTTCCTGTAGAGAACTCCAGGCGGCTCCTGATTTACCTCATCAGATGCACACTCCCTGCAGCCTTCCAGCCCCCTGCATACAGTCTGTCTCCTAACACATGCTCAGGCTCCCAGATGTGCTCCTCAAGGGGCCTGGCTTTGGGAGAGGGAAAGGAGGAAGCATGCAGGCAGAATTTGCTGAGCAAATGAACTCAGCATTTGACATCTAGGTTCACATCTTTAGGTACCTGTTGTCCGTTTGACAGTGACAGTCATTATTTTCCCCTTTAGCACTGGCCCAGGCCAGTGGAGCTGGATGATGTTGGGGACAGACAGGGGGCAGGAGGGGAGGGACATCATGAGGGCAGCCGATTGTCCAAGAGGGGCAAGTGAAAGAAGGGGTGTTGTGCCCACCTTGGGTAGGTGCTCTTATGGTGCCCATTTCACAGATGAGAAAGCAGAGGCCTGGCATGAAGGATTCAAATGGGTCTGATGAACCCATGGGCTATGTATGCCCTTAGCCACGTGCTAAGTGGGGTGGATGAAAGGAGCCTAGCTTTGGGCCACCGGGGAAATCAGGGCCCAGAGAGGAAGAGACTTGCCCGAGGTCACACAGCAGGTTGTCAGAGCATGTGACCACTGAACCATCCTGCCTTCTGGACTGGGGAGAGGACAGCAGAGGAACCAGCTGGACAGGAGGAGCCCGGCCCTCCTTCTTGAGTCCCAAGCTGGAAATGGTGGGCAAGTCGCTTCTCCTCCTCGCTGAGCTCAGTTTCCTCTCCTGGAAAATGGGGATCAGAACAACCCCGGCCTGGTTACCGTGAAGATGCGATGATGTGGGACCCGTGCACTCGGCAGGACACTCGCTCCTGATCACACTTCCCAGTGTGCCAGTTACAGCCCGTGTTTGAGCCTTCGAGGTCCTCGGCCAGTGCTTGAAAGACACCCAGCCCAGGGGGGGACTCAAGGCTGTCTGTTGCCTTTGGGTGCTTTGGGGGGGGGAGGGGGGCTCTGCATTGTGCTCGGGGCTGTAGCGAGACCACAAGAATGTTACCATTTGGTGACAACGTGTGCCAGAGCGTTCACCCTGTGATATGCTTTTGTGGACCTATGACTGACTGTAGGGGCAGCGAGTAGGGAGGGAGATGTGGAATTTGTGCTCTGGAGCCGGCCCACCTGGGTGTTCAAGTCCCAGCTCCACCACCTCTCTGGACCTCAGTTTCCTCATCTGTAAAATGGGCTATAAGGAGTGCCTACCTCCTAGGATTATTGTGAGGATTAAGTGAGTTTATTCCTATAGAATGCCTGGCACATGGCAAGTGCTAGAGGCAGACACATCCTTAGGTGACCCCAATGAGTCACCCCCCCCACCATGGTCACTCTTCCCTTTAAGTTCAGCAGAAGCTAAGATTTGCTTCCAGCCAGCAGGATACTGGGGGGAGGGAAGATCCATGCATTTAAAAATTTTTTAAATACATATTTAAATTGAAAAATTGGCAAAAGTGATAGATGTCAGTCCTATGACTAGACTACATTATATATTAAGACTCCATCATAGCCCACTGGAGCAAGAAAATCTCCCACTGTCCTGTAGGAAGGAAACAGCCCAGTTGGTAACTGTCTGGAGAGGGATCCACATGGCAGCCAGTGAGAAAACAGGGACGACAAACACGCAAGCTTGGGAAAAGATCCTGAGCTCTGGAAAAGGAAAAACATAGGCTTCATCCTGGGAACTTCCGGGTGCCTCGATGTGCCCCTCTGAGAAATGGGGATAACGGTCATCCCCGCCGTGCACCTGACAGTGCCCAACAAATGGCAAATGGTCTATCGTTGCCACCATTTACCAGCCTGCACGGGGGTCTGGGATGCCCCGCGAGGCAGGGACAGCGTGGCACCTGCTGGCATGTGTTTGAGGCCCGGCAGCCAGGGAGCCTAGCTGCTTTCAGAAGCTCTTGGTTCTCTTGGGCACAGAACTGAAAAGAATAAACCCAGCCCGTATTGGCTTCGGTGTGCGAATCCTCCATCTGATGGTCGTGACTGCTAAATCGGCCGTTTCCTTTCCTGTTTTGAAGTTTTAGACTTTCTTGATTTCAAAATGATTCACGATCATTTTGTGAATGATGGAAAGAAGAGAAAATTCCAAAGAAGAAAAAAAAAATTTAAAGGAAGGAAAAACACAAAGGCTTGCCAGTCACTGTAACTGTGACGTTCGTGTACTGCCCGCAGGTATTTGTGGAGCAGGTGCTGGGTGCTGTCCCTGGGCTGGGCAGGCAGATGCCGTGGGGAGTGAACCAGTGCCAGCCCCTGCCCTGGCCGCCCTCCTGGGCAAAGCCGAGGCTACAGGTCATGGAGGTCAGGGTGGGTAGACACATAGGCACTGTAGGAGCCACAAGGAGTTACTTGGCCCAGGCTGGCACATCAAGGAGGACTTCCTGGAGGAGGCGATGCCTCAGGCAAGTCCTGGAGGTGAAGCTGGGAGTATAAAGAAAAATGGCAGGATAACCAGGTAGAGGTGACCAGCACGGGGACAGGTGTCCTTGAGATGGGCAAGCAGGGAGGGTGTGGATACCTGGGGGAAAGGCATTGTAGGACAGTGAGTCTCAACCAGGGGTGATTTGCTCCCCAGGTGACATTTGGCAATGTCTGGGGACATTTGTTGTTGTCACAACTGGGGAGTGCTCCTTGGGTGGAGTAGCTGAGGGCCAGGGACACTGGTCAGCACCTGCAGTGCCCAGGACACCCCACCACAGAGAGTGACCCAGCTCCAAATGCCCACAGTGCTGAGGCTGAGAGATTGTGGTCTAGATCCATCCATTCTCATGAGAAACCCAGGAGATGCAGACCCAGCAAGTGCAAAGGTCCTGGGGCAGGTCTCTAAAGACGCAGAAGCCAGAGAGCCAGTGACTTGCCAGAAGCCTCCAGCCCCCGACAGCCCCATAGGCCCTGCTCCCACCCTGTTTATTTCTTCATGAACAGCCCCTGTCCTGGGCCTCCTGCAGGTACACCAGTTGTGACCCAACTTCCTCCAGCTGATAATCAATCAGAGATTTGGCTTAGCAGGCTCTGGAGGCTTCCAGGTGCACAGCCTCATGTTTCTGTGCCCCGACCCATCCCCTGATGTGGCTGAGGTATGCCAGCTGTGTCAGGGAGTAGATTCCAGGGACAAGTGCCTTTTGGGAGGTGAATGCTGGATTTAAGTTCCTGGAGGCCAGATCCCAGATACATTGGGTTCCTCCGCATCCCTTCCCCATAACTTGTTTTGGGAGGAAGAAAGAGGAGGAAGTGGCTGGGGAAAGTGCCTCTCTGGCTCCTGGGAGAGTTGGTGGGTTTTCCTTTTGATTCTGTCACCGACTCACCCTGCACAGCCGAGGCCCAGGGCGCTCTGAGCTTCCTGCTCAAGTCTCCACGGAGACGGAGCCTGTCTCCAGCCTCAGCTGAGCCCAAGCTCCAGGGCCTGGGCAGGGCCAGGGTTCAAAATGTTGAGGGGGGACTGCTGACCCCTCTCCATGGCGCTCTGCCGTGTCTAGGGGTGCTGGTCACAACAATGATCACAGCCACTGATTGAGTGCAAAGGATGTCCTGGGCACCACGCGACACTCACATTTTAGCTCATTGCATGCACAACAGGGACTTGACCCTGTTCTCTCTTTAGTCCCACCTGGCAAATAGGGGAACTGGGGCTCAGCTGCCTGAAGCGTGGGGAAGACAGTATAGGATTGTGGGAGGTGTGTGGGCTTCTGAGTCAGCCTCCCTGGGTTTAGATTTCACAACTTTTTTTTAACGGGGATCGAACCCTGGACCGTGGTTTGATCCAATAGCACCAGCTCGAACCAATTGAGCTACCTGGCCAGCCCTAGTTTCCATCATTCTTGCTGTGTGACCCTGTGTGAGTGACTTGACCTCTCTGGGCCTCAATTCCCCCATCTGTAAAATGGGTGTAGGAACAGTACTTACTCCTAAGGTTGCTCTGAGAACTGGTTGGGGACGGGGTGAACGCATCTGGGGAACAAAATTTAACGGGGCACCGAAAAACATCAGTCATTAAGATAACTAATATTCTAAAGCAATAATTTTTTACAATCAGAATTAATGCCCCCCGAATCCATGATAAACAGTGTCAACATTTTATTTATTTATTTATTTGTGTGTGTGTGTGTGTGTGTGTGTGTGTGTTTGTGTGTGTGTGTGTGTGTGTGTACATTTTAAATACAGATAGCATCGGCATTACCGACACGTCCTCTTGGCTCGCTGTGACATGATTAGTGATCCTATATTAAACCTAGAACAGGGTCTGGCCAGTTAGCTCGACTGGTTAGAGCACGATGTTGATAACACCAAGGCCCAGAGTTCGGGTCCCTTTACCGGCTAGCGCCTGTTCCTGAGGCAGCTGTCATTGCTGTGCACGAGTGACACGCTCACACGTGCCAGAGACACTTATGGAGGCGCCACACACAACTGTGCGCGGCTCTGGGTGTTTTTCCTGTTGTTATTAGTGGGAACCTGCGTTCCTTCTAGTCGCTCATATGATCACTGATGACTTCGCTCCTCCAATGCCGAGCTCGCCTCCTCCAGGAAAGCGCCTCCACAGTCGGGATCCGGCGGTGCTGCCTCAGTTTCCCCGCACGCCCGGGCGCGGCCGCTGGGGGCGCTGCGGAGCTGCCTTTGTGGCGGCCACCGGGGCGGGGGCGCGGGCCGGGCCTGGGGGTGCGGTTGCGTCCGCCGCTGCAGCTGCAAGTCGCCGCCGGTCCCGCGCGCGCCATGGCCCGTGGGTGGCAGCGAAGGGCCCGAGCCCCCCGGGGCCCAGACCGAGGGCAGGAAGGACCTGGACACCATCAAGCTCTTCCTGGGTACAGGATTCCTTTGGGGGCTGATGAAGATGCTCCGGAATTAGAAAGTCGTGATGACTTCACCACTTTGTGAATATTCTAAAAACCGCTGACTTGTTCATTTGAAAGGGTAAAGGTTATGATGTGTCCATGATATCTCAATAAAGTGGTTATTTTAAAAGGAGAACGTGTGGATAAAAGAAGGGGGTCTGGAAAAAGAAAAGGGACAGTGCGATAGCAGATCCAGTTCCTGTTCTATCCCCTTTTATTCCTCTTCCGAATTCTGTCCCCTTCCCTGGACCCCCCCCACCCACGTTGACAGCCGATTTGAAGTTCCCGACCCACTGGTGAGGGCGTGGCCATGACTCGCTATGGCCAATGGGATGATTGCAGAGGTGATGGGCAGAAGATGCTCCAATAAGGCTCGGCTGCCTGCAGGGCGCGTTTCTGTGAGCCGAGCTCGGCCTCTGCTGGCTTCCTGGTCCCTTAGAACAGAATACCTGAAACTGGGGAAAGTATTAAGAAATGACATTTATTTCTCACCATTTTGGAGGCTGGGAAGTCCGCAGTCCAGGGTGCGCATCTGGTCAGGGCCTTCCTTCTTCTGGGAGGGGGCTCTGTACGAGGTCCAGGGACCACCCTGGTGTCATGGCGAGGATGACCTGAGCAAGAGCTCACCTGTTCACCTGCTCTCCTCACAGAGCTGACTCAGTCAGCAAACACCAGCTGAGCTGCTTCTGTGGGTCCAGCTCTGGGAACAGGAAGAGCCCCCCCATCACAGATCTGGGGGAGACATGGCAGGCGGGGAGGAAGAGAGGGAGGGAATGAGGGAGGGGTGCTGGGTGCTTAGTTAGGGGGATGGGGGGCTGTGGGGGAGCCCAGGAATGGAGCTGTGACGTGGCTCACCCTGAAGGAGGTGGGGAGCCTGGAGGTGACACTTGCGTAGAGACGTGAATGCGGAGCCAGCCAGGGTGGAATCTCCAGGCGGAGGACACAGCCTGTGCAAAGGCCCTGGGGCAGGACTGAGCCTGACATGTGGGAGGAAGAGCGAGGAGGCCCATGTTCCTCTAGTCGCTGATTTTATCGCTATGATTGTCATTCTTATTGATGAGTTCCCTACTCAAGTGCCAAGCACGCCTCCTCGTGGAAGGCGCCTCCAGAAGCGGGATCCGGCCACGCGGCCTGTTTCCCCGCGCGCCGGCGGGCGGGCGGGGCGTGGTCGGGCGCGGCCGCTGGGGGCGCTGCGGAGCTGCCTTAGTGGCGGCCGGCGGGGCGGGGGGCGGGCCCGGCGCGGGCTCCCTGGACAGCTGACAGTCTAGAAAGCAGACAAGCTAGGATCAGAGGCTGCTCTGCTCTCCCTGAGCATCATAGAGGCCAACAGCCTCCCCCGTTTTTCTGCATCCCTTTCCCAGTGTGTGTGGTGCGTATGTGCCTGCCTCTACCTTCGTCCTTCAATTTGGCTCAGTCCGGATCATTCCATCAATTTATCCCTCTGCAGGGGCATCCAGCAGGACCTGGGATCCCCCAAGGGTGGGACTATTAGCAGTCGGGCCACCCGCTGACTGCCGGCCAAATCCGATTCTGTGCCCAGTCATGGGTTCCCCATAGGGCATATACTTGGGCATCGCCTGGCTCAGTCACCTGAGTGGCTCTGCGGGGCTGACTCATCCTTTAGGCACTGTGCCCAGGGCTATCAGGTTTGGAATGTGTATGGTGCAGGCCTTTGGAGGCAACATTACAAGTCGAGTATGAGAAGATTCCTTTAAAACCTCTGAGGAAAAGAGTCCGAGAAGCTTCCCCCTTTAGAATCCAGCATAACTTAGTGAAATGAAGAAGCGGTCGTTAGAACTCACGTAGAGCTCAAAAGAGTTTCGTTTTGAATACTATACACGAAATCACTTTGGAAGGGGCATTCACACAGGGTTCGAAAACTGTGTTGGATATCTCTGTCACAAGCACTAACTGGAGGTTGCCCAGTTAGAAGCAAGTTTAACTTTAAGGAAACAAGCACCAGAATGTGCATCTGACATCTAGCTGGCAGGAATTCAGGTTTGGAACTTGTATGGTGCAGGCCTTTGGAGGCAACATTCCAAGTCAAGTCAGAAGATTCCTTGAAAGCCTCTGAGAAAAAGAGTCCGAGAAGCTTCCTCCTTTAGAATTCAGCATAACTCAGTGAACTGAAGAAGCATTAGTTAGAACTCTTGTAGAGCTCAAAGGAGTTTTGTTCTGCAAACTCTATGGGAAATCACATTGGAACGGGCATTCACACAGGATTCGAAAACCGTGTTGGATATTTCTGTCACAAACACTCACTGGAGGTTTCCCAGTTAGAAGCAAGTTTAACATTAAGGAAAAAAGCACAAGAAAGTGTATGTCACATCTAGGTGGCAGGAATTCAGGTTTGGAAGTCGTATGGTTCAGGCCTTTGGAAGCAATATTCAAAGTCGATTTTGAGAAGTTTCCTTGGAAACCTATGGGAAAAGAGTCCGAGAAGCCCCCCCCTTTAGAATCCAGCATAACTCGGTGAACTGAAGAAGTGGTAGATAGACCTCTCATACAGCTCAAAGGAGATTCATTTTGCAACCTATAGACGAATTAACATTGAAACGAGCATACACGTATGGAGAGAAAACACTGTTGCATATCCCTGAAGCAAACAGTCACCGGATGTTTCCCAGTCAGAAACAAGTTTAACTTTAAGGAAACAAGCACCAGAATGTTCATCTCCAATCTAGCTTGCAGGAATTAAGGTTATGAAGGTGTATGTTTTCGGATTTCCATGGCAATATTGGTACAAGAGTCTGAGATGTTTCCTGGAAAATCGATACGAAAGATAGTCCCAAAGCTTCCCCCATTAGAATACAGCATAACTCAGTGAACTGAAGAAGTGTTGAAAAGCCTTCGCATACAGCTTAAAGGAGTTTGGTTTTGCATCCTCTAGGCGAAATAACATTGGAATGGGCATTCACTACGGAGAAAAAAACACTGTTGCATATCTCTAAAGCAAGCAGTCTCTGGAGGTTTCCCAGTTAGAAGCAAGTTTAACTTTAAGGAAACAAGCACCAGAAAGTGCATCTTCGATCTAGCTGGCAGGAATGAGACACCGGAAGTTTTATGTTTAAGGCCTATGGGGGCAATACAGGAATTAGTTTCTGAGATGTTTCCTTGAAAATCTCGGCGAAAGAGAGTCCCAGAAGTGGATATTTGGAGCAGGGATGTGGAACGGGGGCTTGCTCCATCCAGTCCACGCATCGGCCTGGCATTGCATGTGCCTCCAGGCGCGGTGCGCCCCTCCTCCCCCTCGCCCCCACCCCCACCGCCCGCTTTCTTCAGCAGAGGTCGGGCCACTCTGCGCCGACAGTCTCCCTCCCGGCCCGCAGCTCAGATCCCCTTCGCTCAGTCTTTAAGGCAGGTCGGTACAGACCAGGAGCCGGGCCCCGGCACCCAGCTTCCGCGGCAGCGCGTCAAGGCGGTCCTGAGGGTGGAGTCCGTGGCAGTGGCCACGCCTCCCAGAGGCAGAATGGGCGGGGCATGGAAATGAGAACGGGGCTTCAGCCGGGGAACCGCCGTAGGAGAAAGGGATGTAAAAGGTGTCTTTTCCAAGGCAGAGCATCAGATATGCGCGGAGGGGCGCAGCGTTCTGCACAGGCCTGTGACAAAGCGAAGGAGGCAGACGGCGACGGTGTGGTTGGTCACCGTGAGCTAAAGATGGGTAAGGGAGAGGCGGCAGGTGGCGAGGGGCGGCGGGACGGGCGTCGTTTCTCGGCCTTTTGGCTAAGATCAAGTGTAGTATCTGTTCTTATCAGTTTAATACCTGATACGTCCTCTATCCGAGGACAATATATTAAATGCACTTTTGGAGCAGGGACGTGGAACGGGAGCTTGCTCCGTCCAGTCCACGCATCGGCCTGGTATTGCAGTGCCTCCAGGCGCGGTGCACCCCTCCGGGGACAAGAGCGTTGGCGACCCAAGATGAGAGATGGCGGGGACGGGTTGCGGAGTGTTGAGGGGCTGATAGCTGCGCAGGCCTCCGCCCTGTTGCCCGCCCACCCGGCGAGCGGGGATCAGGCCCGCGGGGCGCTGCCGCTTGGCGTGGTCGGCGCTTCGGCCCGCTCTTTGCGTGCGCCGGGAGAGGGAAGCTGCTGCCGAGGTCACGCCCGGCTGCGCTCCCACCTAGGACCTGGGGCCGGTGGGGGGGCTTTGACCTGCTTTCGTCGCCGTCGCCAGGCTCGACACGTCCCTCGTTCCCATCTTTTCTTTCATCAACTGGGGAGGTCCCGTCTGTCCTCTCTCTGCCTCTTCTCCACATGCTCTCTTCCTATTGCTGCGCACACCTGCCTATCCCTACTGCTCTCCTCGGGGGCTTGTCTGTGTCTCTTCTCTCCCACATCGCCTCAGCCTGTACTACCTGGGTGGCGGGAGCACGTGGACTTGCTGCTGATTTCGGCTTCCAGACCCTTCTCCTACCACCCTTAAAAGCCAAACGACAACGCTGGCTCTGCGTCTCCTGGCTTCGGGCTCTACTCCCCCCTCCCCCCCCCCACGGCCCTTCCCGTTGCACTCGGGACGGATTCTGGCTTCTCGGGGTTTCTCTAACGGTACGCCTGTCCTCATGTTTCCTGATTTCAACGTCCACGTACAAAGTACGAGCCCAGCAGGCAGTTCGGTGCCAAGAGCCATGAAGATCCACCCGGACGGAACGCGGGTAAAAATGATGAGCCGGCTGTTCCCGGCGTTGTGGCGTGAAAGCCAAAACACGATTCGTGACACCTGTTAACGACGGCCGGGTAGACTTGAACAAAAACTCAACGGGGGCCACGGTGATAGGTTATAGGGACGCTGCAACGGGATCTTGCAGTGTGGGAAACAGGTTGGACCCTAACCCTAACTCCAACGAGGACGAGTGGTTACAGCCAAGGAAGTGGGGTGGGGGTGGGGGTGGGGGGGGCTGGGGGTGTGTCAGTGGTTGAAAAAGTACTAAGAGGAAAGAAACATCGGGGGGGGGGGGGGGCGGTAAGAGGGATTTCTGCTAGACGGACTCCGACTCCGTAGAATTGTTGCGGAAGGCAAGCCAGGGTGATAAGAGACCAGGAGGGAGGATTTTCACTGAACTGGTTTGGCGGGTTTCTTGCTCAAACTGGATCCTACGAGGACAGAGCGGGAAACCCAAGGTCAAGCCTACTCAGAATGGACCCAGAGGAGCCTGATTCAAGTTTTGGTCAAAGGACAGAGGCTTGGTGGACAGTTCCCAAAAGGAGGGGGCCCATCGCACCACACGGGGCCACGTGGGGAGGCACGCGGGTCAGTCGGGAGTCAGAAGAAGTAAAGGAGAAACGATGTCTCAGGGCCTTTATCGTGGGTAGGGCGTGTGTGGGGGACGGGAGTGGGGGTGGCACGGGAGGTCGGAGGAACGATTGGGTGAGAGCCAGGGTAGGCAAGTCCGAGCAATTTATTTGATTGGTTGGTTTGCATAGGATGGGCCCATTGCAGGCAAGTCGTCTGCTGTCTCCAGAAATGAGCTGGCCTTGGGAAGGGAAGGCTCTCCCTTGGCCAGCCAGGCAGGCCCCCGACATACGACAGCATCATAAAATACAGAAAATAAGAGAGAGAGACTACGGAACAACAATTTGTCGCGTGATTTCAAATAGCTCATAGACAGGACTTGAAGTGTTCCCGACACAAAGAAATGACGAATGTTTGAGATGATGGGTATGCCCTTTACCCTGATTCGATGGGTGCACGTTGTACGCATGTACCCAAATATCACAACATACCCCATGGATGTACACAATCATTACGTGTCGATTAAGAAAACTAAATTTGGTAAGATGGCGGGGGGGGGGGTGGAGAGAGAGAGAGAGAGAGAGAGAGAGAGGAATACAGAAAATTAAATACATGATCCATACAGTTGGTAATAATTTTATGTGACCTTTTTGACTCGGGAAGAGAGCAGGGACATGTACCTCTGAGAGCAAAGCATCTCTCCCCTCCCCCCCAGGTCAGATCCAAATGAGTGTTATCAATTAGGGTTTATTCCTTCAATAAACACTTATTGGATCACGACTATGTGCTAAGACCGAGTGACAGGTGCACAGGTAGAACAAAGACAAGACAGGCCCTACCCTGAGAGAGTTTACTGTCACGGTGGGTCCACACGCCTAGGCCGAGATCCCTCGTTCCTGAAAACGATTTCTTCTCATGACTTGTCGTCAGCAGAATATAACCTCAACTGAGAGCGGGCATTAATGAACATTTCTCCTGCTTCTTGCAAATATTCACATAATGGGATGCAGAAGTACTAACGTTTGATTCTAGGGTGCGGCTGTGGGCCCCGTGGGGGTGTTTCATAGTCCACAGTCCATATTTCTAGAATCTGGAAAAGTCTGAAATCCAAAATATATCTGGCCCTGAGGATCCAGCGTGGGGGTGAGGGAGGATAAACTGTGAGACCTTGTGGAGTGCCTGAGGGAGGCCGAGGAAAAACAAGACTTTGGGAAGAAAACTTGAGGGGCCCTCAGCTCTGGCGGCCGAGGAGAGGAATGTCCAGGGAATGGCTCAAGAGAGGGCCTGGTTGGGTCCGCCCGGCCTCACCTCTTGCCGCACTGTTGGGAGGCACCCTCCCACAAGAAACGCACTTACACGCCACTCGTGCGGAAAAGGGCACTTTTCTTTATGCACTCCAGCTGGCCAGCGTCCGTCTCCCGACGTGCAACCAAGGAAGAACGGCAATTGGAGCCTTGGTCTTCGGGGTTTTGAAAGAGGCACAAACTACATCCCGTTGGCACGCGGGTTTGTCCAGGTGCCCAGAGCAAGCTAGGGAACTAGGTCACAGAAGCCGAGAATGAGCCGTCAGAGCACCCGAGCGTACAACTTTTCACCGTGTGAAACAAAAGACAACTGCATGGGAACAGGAGCCACACACAGTGAACTGTTCCCGTGTAATAGTTCACTGTGTGTGGCTCCTGTTCCCATGCAGTTGTCTTTTGTTTCTATGAGAAGGTGAACGGTTTCTCACGCAGAAGGGTGTGTGTGTGGGGGAGGGGGGTGTTAGTCTGCAGGTCAGACAGGGGCCAAATGGAGTTACTTAGGTTAAGCAAGCAATTCTACAGGAGCAGATAGCGTACGTCAAGAGGGTGTGGGGAGCTCTGTTTCACCACAACGCTGGCCCTCCTCACAGTCTGGCTTTTGGTCCCACTGCTCCACGGTCACCGGTCCTTCAGGGCCATAGTGCCTCCCATTTGTCACTCCCAGGGGCCCTTGTTCTCCATCATCTCCGAGCCGGGCCAGGCCTCGTTGGGTCCGGGGTCCAGAGGGGTGAGAGGGACCGTTCTGATGCGGTTCCACGGTCGGTTCGATTTCGGCCACGTCCAAGGCAGCTACGAGCAGGAGACGCCACGTGAGGATGCGGTGGGTGGCTCAGCTCCCACCGCCTCCCCGGTGTCACACGGGCATGCCGGGTGCTGTCTAGAGCCCGCGGGGAGCCAGACGTCGCCCAGGTCAGAGGAGCCTACAACTGGGGACCCCGAGAACCACGTCCTGCTGCCCCCTGAGGACTTCATTTGTACTGTACATACTTCACATGTACTGTATCTGCTATTACTCAGTTGCAACGCTGTTAAATGATAATGGTTGAAGGCATAATTCTTCTTTTTTAGAAGCATTTGCAGGTAAATAGGCTCTCGTAAAGACAATGTGGTGACCAGGACTCTAAAAAATGAAGCAAAACCTCATGCTCTATGCCTTAACTATATACAATTTTCTGTCTTTGTCCGTTTGGGCTGCTATAACAAAATACTATAGACTGTATAGCTTATAAACAACAGAAATTTATTTTTCACAGCTCTGGAGGCTAGAAAGTCCAAGATCAAGGCGCCTGTAGATTTGATACCTAGCGAAGTCTCATTTTTTGGTTCAAAAATGGTACCTTCTCTCCGTGTCCTCACATGGTGGAAGGGATGAGCAGTCTCTCGTGGACCTCATTTATAAGAGCACTAATCTCATTCATGCGGGTTCTGCCCCCATGACATAGTCACCTCCCAAAAGCCCCACCTCCTAATGCAATCATCATGGGGATCAGAATGTAAACATATGAATTTTAGGGGAACACAAACATTCAGCCCATAGCAAATTTCAATTTTAAAAGATTATTTAAAGCAGGTGACTCTGCTTCTTCTCCCTTCACACAGTTGCTAAAATATAAGCAGTCTTGAAAATATCCTACCCTGCAACAGAGTAGCTAATGAAATGTCATAATACTTCAGAAGAGAGAAAGACCTCACATACTGATTTTTATTTTTATGGACAATATTTACCACTAGGATGTCATAGAGTAAGGATACTATGGTCTTTGGAGTCAAGGTGAGACCTGTGAAAGTTCACTGAGCATTCTTTTTTCTCACCATAATAGTAGATAATACTTATTTTGTATGGTTATGTGAAGATTAGGAAAGATAATGAATGTGTAAATGCATAGGTGGTAAATATTAATTTTTCTCATTTCTTTCATTTTTGTTGTTAATACTTGCCTGATTATTTTCTAAGTGTTAGTTTTGAACTGACCACTCTGAGTGCTGTTTGAAGGGTACAGAACATCTAAATGTTGTTGAACATATTCATGCACAGCAGTGCCATGTCAGTGATGTGCACATTCTTACTAGTGGGACACCACCCAAGACTAGAAGCATAAACATGTTTAGAAAATCTCATACAGGCAGCCTCAAAAAACATTAACAGTGACTACTTTTTAGCTGAAAGAGAAAAAGCTCAGTATATTGAAAGCAACATATATTTTCATCAAATGACAGAAGCCTAACTCTTCTTGGAATTATAACAGGGAACATTGGTGATAGGATTGGTAACGACAGCAACACAAGGAAAGAATGACATTAATAAAGAAATAATTGAAGGAATACATTGCTTGTCATCCATAAAAAAGCATTACTTCTAACATAGTTAAAAATGCAATCAGTCAACACAAGCTAGGACATTCTCCTGGGAGAGATGAGAAAACTACTGTGAGCAATGTGCTAACTGACCTACAGAAGAGTGAACCATTGCTTGAGCTTTGAAACAGAATTCATGAAAGCTTTTTATATCACCATTGATGGTAAAAGCTGCATTCCCAGAAGGCCGCATTCACAGGTGACCAATATAGTAGGTCATTGTAAAAGTTGTGGAGTCTTTCAGTGCCGTCTCTTCTGTCTTACCATAAAAGCTTGAAGAAAGAAAAAAAAAAACAATTCCTGGTTTATTCCCATGAGAATGAACACATAAGTCGAACCTTTAAAAGAGCATTAGGATAAGAATTATTTTCATAATCAGAGAAAATTTATTTAATTTTTTATGCAACAGCAAGGTGAAATTCATGCACAAGTCCTAATGTAACTTAAAAATTTCCCATGAAGAGAATGGTTCTCCAAAGCATCAGATTTTTCGTAAAATTATAAAAGATCATCTTGATTTAAATAAAACATAGTTTATTATCAAAATCATAAGGATCTATTTCTTATTTACAATTTGACAATTTATTGAAAAATGATTAAAATAATCACAACAACTGATTTGTTAAATTTCATAATTGTTCAGTGTACTCTAACTTTATGTCATCTGTTCTGTCATTCTTCCTGTAAATCTGATGATGTACAAGTGGTAAATATGCCTTTATAGAAAAGGAAACGCTCTAGAGAGAAAAAAACCCAATAAATTCATTTCAGTTATTTTACAGTACAGGAGGGAAAGTAAATTATACTTTAAGTTAGAAAAACTATAATTTTAGAAAATGTTTGCTTAGATAATTGCAATTAATATCAAGATTCCAGAAGGTGAAACACTTCCAGTAATGTTTGAATTATAAGGGTATAATCAACCCATTTGTAATAAAGCTGTTCTTTTGATTATGCAACAAAGGGAGTAAATTTAAGGCAGGTTCATCACCTTATGTGAAACTTTAAATTATCAATAATTGGGTAGAGGTGAATGAGTTTCCAGTGCTCATTCAGAATTTTTAAGATGGTAGTTTTGATTCCCTACTGTTCCCAGGAGACCCATGCTGGGCCTTCAGAGTCTATCCTGATTAGTTTTTGCTTATGGAAACTTCATCAATCTCTAAGCCACGTATTAAAAAGAGCCCTATACACACTAAGTTTACTGATGGACATAAGACCCTCATAGGCCATAGGCCATTCACTTCAGATCGTAAGTTAAACTTGTGCCTGATTATCTTTCACACTCTAATTTTTGTGCCTTAAAATATTAATTATATTGTGATAGTATCTGGATATAACTACTTGTTTTCAGAATGATTGTTTCTTTTTTCTTAGTGTTGATATTTTACATTTCAAAATTACTATTTAGCTAAGTTTAAATAAGCTCTGTTTATACTTAATAACTATGCTGAGTGCTGTCATAATAGACAATGCTATTTTTTCACCAGCAAATAGAAGAACAAATATGTTCTTCTAAGAATCTATCTCAAAATCATCTTCTAACTCATTCTTTGTCTTAGTTATATTTTGAGGGTGAGAGAGAGAGAGAGAGAGAGCTATTTGGAATTTCTCTTCTTCAGCTACAAATACAAGATCAATAATCTGATATTTATATTAGAATTCACAGGCTATTAGAAAAGACTCTCATGAATTGTATGTATATGCTTCCTGTATCCCTTACTAAATAACAGTTCTTAGAGTTTCTTTTTGTTCTCTATATTTACTTAAATATAAATCCATATTCATATTTACAAAGTTGGATGGTTAGATCTTAAAACAATTGAAGCTGGAAAATGCCATTTGGGAGGTGGTAAATGGTTTCTGAATTTCAAAGCTGAAGAGGAAATTTAATCTGAGATTAAACTTCTTTTGTCATGGGAGGGACCAGTTTTGTATGCAGTTTAACTAACCAGATGTAAAGCAAGTACCTAATCTCATGGTACTTGGGAAACCCAGAACCAGGGAAGTTATGAAAATACAGACACTTCAGACTAAAATGCTGAATTGGATGTATACTTATTAAACATATGCCCTAAAAAAAAATCCAACATACGTATTTTCCCTTAAATATGGCTTTTGGCTAGACTCTGAAAATTAACGTCTGCCATACACAGACAGGCCAGACTGATTCTCTCTCTCTCTCCCCTTCTCTTTCTCTTTTCTCCAAGTGTTTGTTCACTGATGACCAGAAGATTAGAAGGATGTGCAAACATAATCTTCTCCTAAAAATATAGAAAAGACTGTGAAGAGGAACTGGTTATGACTTTTATATGATGCTTTCCAAACTTTAGGAAAGGTGCCCCCCGCTTGACTAGCATTTGGGTAGGCAGGAGACAAACCTGTCTTGGACTGGAGTGTTAGATTGAGGGGGGCAGGAAGGACATACTCTAGAAGAACTTTAGTTGGGAAGAGGTAGGTCGACATCTACAATATGTTGGCAAATAAAAGACTAAGGAGAACTGGTAGAGGGGCTAAGGAGAACACGTAACCCCCTGTGAAGGGACTAATGGAGAGTTATGTGCTTTCTTCTGCACTACAGTGATCTTCCACTTGCCTATGGCTTCCTCCTGGTCTTAGCTGTACTTTGGATGTCTAAGGGCTGGCAATGTACATACTGGAGAAGAAACAACACAGAGAGGGTGATGGTGTCACATGTATGCATTCCTCAGTGTGTTCTCAGTGCTGGCAGAAACTGTAGAACAAAGGATGGAGATTTAAACTACTGTTATTTGTTCAAAAAGGAAGAGTAACTCCAGAAGGCTGGAGAAAATGGGCTCATCTGGATGACATTAAGATTTAAGGAATGTATGACCATCATCATCACTACTGTCATCAATAATAATAATACCTGCAATTTGGAGAGTGCAGTCTATTTTTGAAAGTACTTCTCCCTAGTACCATCTTACCTGCTTTTTACCTTAGACTTCAACTATACAGCATAGTTGGGAAATATCTGTTTCACAGGAAACCAGTCTAATAATAAAACAAGACACCCCACATTTAATCCCTTTCAGAAACTTTGGTGGCCAAAAACCATATGCTACTTCTATTACTAATAATAATGATAATAAAAACAATAAGAAGAAGGAGGAGGAGGAGGATGTACAGTTAATGAGTTTACACTATGGCCAAGAACGTTATTTTATGTCTATTTTTTTCTTTACATTTATTTTCTCAGACATAAATACAAAATACACAAATATACATACATAAAATGCACAAATATACATCATACAAAAATACACACATACAAAATACATTACATTTATTTTCTCATCTAATCCTCCCAATAACACTAATAACCTTCATCATACAGATATGGGAGCGGAGGCATAAATAGGTTAAATAACTTATTCTAAGAGGTGGAGGGGGATTTGATCCAAACCATTGAACTAAAGGCACATCTTGCTTAGCCTCTTCTCCATAGGATACCAGCTCACTCATGCTCTCAAGGAAGTTTTAGAAATATTTCCCATGAATTAAGAGTTGGTTGAAAAATATTTATATAATCTCTGATTTAAGTTGTATTGCAGAGGAAAACACTTCCTGCTTGTTTTATATTTATCCTATTTATAGTCACTAAGTATTTATAATATTTGTAAGTGTTGATATATTTAAATGCCATGTCATATACTTTGAAAGTGCAATATATTTTTGTTATTTGGTTTAAAATTCATCACAGAAGTCATTTTTCTCCCAAGAAATGTCTGAGTACATTAACTTAAAAGATGATATCGGTGAGCTGATAGTATGCATATTTTAAGTAAAATGTTCAACTGTGTTTAATGTGCATTTGTGAGAAGTGGCTGTACATTCATGGTGCTATGAAGAGCTAAGCTTGCTTATCATTCTCTTCCTAACCAGCAAACTATTCCTTCTTTGCAAGCTGTCAGTTGCCTGATATAAGAAAGAAAAAAGAGAATATTTTATAAATGAAGGTTTCTAATGTGTAAACACAGTCCCATAAATGAAAATAAAATTTATCTTTTTTGGGTATAGGCCTTTTATTGCAAGTGAGATATTTGACTGAAGAGAGAAAAAAATGTTACAATTTGTTGTACTACTCTGCCTTGATTACATAATGGAAATCCAATTATGATTGAAAAGGTAGAAAATATTAAGGGACATCATATTATTTTTCAGGTATTAACAGTAAGCACTATCATAAGCTTTGTGTAGCTGCAGGGCTGACTTGAAAAGAGTTTGTAAATGCACCAGAAGTTTATGCAGGTTTGACAATTAAGGAAGAAAATAAGGAAAAGTACAGAAAAGGCAAAAAGGGATGGGATTAAAAGAAGCTGAGAATGATGTATTACATGAGCAGATATTAAAATTAAATAAAATAGAGGTGCCCTGATTTAAATTTATTCAGGAAATCAGAAATAACTGCTAGTTATATGACATAATTGACCACAAAAATATAGATATTGAAAGCTGCTTATCCATTCAGAATACAATAAATGATGCCTTTGACTCAGGTGCACGGGTGCAGGAGAAGCCCAGAAGTGAATTGGAAGGTGTGAATCAGTATTATTGTGGTGCTGCCTGCTACCATGAAGAAGGAAAACCCATGGGTCATAGAAAGTATTTTGTGAAGTAGCAAATGCAAGTGTCCTAAGAAAGAGTATTTAAATCTTCTTTTTGTTAATCTTCTTTTTGGTTAATGCTCATAGCCATCAAATGGAAAGATAGAACTAGAACTAAATCAGTTTAACAAGGTAATCACCAGGGACCCAGTAAATCAACACTTTCCACTAACAACTCTTAATATAAAAGGAATAAATTCCCCAATCAAAAGACACAGACTGGCTGACTGGATTAAAAAGGAGGACCCAACTATATGCTGCCTTCGAGAGTCCCACTTCACCTATAAAGACTCACATAGACTAATAGTGAAAGGACGGAAAAAGATTTACCACGCAAACAGAAATGAAAAACGAGTTGGAGTAGCTATTCTTATATCTGATTGGGAAGCAGGCTTGGAAGCAGACCGTTTTCAGATGTAGAACCTTTTATAGAAGGAGGTGAAAGAGCTTGAGAAATGTTCTAGGTTCTGATGTCTTTAAAAAGTGAAAGCCGTCTTTCTCAATGTGTGGGTAGAAAGCAGCTGTATTAGAATCAACTGAAATGTTTGTTAAAAAGTCTAGTCTGTTCCCAAACTAGACTTAAGCAAACAGAGTGCTCAGGGGGTAGGCTTAGGAAACTACAGTCATTTAAGGAAAATCTTTCCAAGTGATTCTTATACACTTTAAGCAAGAGTTATCTTGTTAAAGAATATTTAAATGGAAGGAATTCTCACAGAACAGAATTCTGAGTGTGATAGTATATCTGTTGCAAGAGAGAAGTGGAAGAAAGAGGAAAGGAAACTCTTTACCCTTGGATGTTTAAAATAGATAAGGGTTTTTTTCATCAGTGGAAACTCAGAACATCTTGAAGAGGATTTATCACTAGCTAATCATAGGAGGATTCAGGTAAGAAGGCCCAGGAAGTGCAGGTAGAAGAGGTCTTGTCAACTCTAGAAGGTCGTGGCATTGGTGATCACTTCACACCAAGAGGTCAGGAAGGTATTAGATGGAAGATAGGTGTAGTCCTTCCACAGTGCCTGCATTCCTGGACTTGCATTTTAAAAAATATAAATGAAGTCTTGGTAACTTACATTTTCTCAGGGCGACTCATTTCTGCTGAAGCAAGTGGGAATACATTATACGTTGGGATAAAAATTTCTGATACAACTCTAGACACTGAATGTTCTGAAATAAAATTAAGGGATCGGCTGGGTATGGGGTAGAGGGGAGGGACCAGTGACAATTTCAATTCTGCTGGTTTTGTGATACTTGGAGAGAATAAAAGTATGAGAACAAAACAGCAGGGTATGTCCATGGTAGTGAACGAAATAAAGAGTAGGGTTCAGTATATACTTGGTGAAAACCACAAAAAGTATATTTGGAAGAACTATAAAACTCTGTCTCTTGTTTTTAATCTGAATTTGATGAAGGGAAGAAAAACCCCTAATACAACTGCCATACAAGACTGCAAATAGAGGACAAAACGTGAGAATTAGATAAGTAAGAAATATGGCAAGACAAAAATTCCATAATTTTTAAATGGGTATAACAGGGAATAATACTTCTGGTTCCAGGTATCTTGATATTAAAAGCTCTCAATATAACTGATTACCAAAGCAATCTGAAATGTTTTATACGTGAATTCACAATGTTATAATAGGCATATCCAAGACCTCAGCTGAGACTTGATATGATATGGCATTAAAAGAAAATAAATTTAATCAAAACAAAGCAATAGTTTGTAGAACATGGACAAATAACTCCTTATGTAAATTACAAAACTGTCATGGAACCAAGTTATAAGAGAATTCAGCTAATTTAACCAATCTTGTAAACATTAGCCTTTCAGAGTAAACCACACTCTTTAAAACAAAATTCAAATTTTTCCCTAATGTATTTATTGTTAATGTATTCTTGCATCTTATTCCAGCATTTTTCTTACAATTTTTACATTCTGATTTAACATAGACTGTTAGACTGCATGTTTCATTAAAATTATACAACATTTTTCTGTATCATTATAACTTTTAATAAGTGATACTTTAATGATTATGTAATATTATGGATGATCCATAAATGTACTTAATTAATCATAAGTTGTTGGGCATTTATTTTCTTTTGAATTTTTTTCCTACCATAAGACTGTGGTGAAGAGGCCTCATTAAGATAGAATTCTAGAAAAATAGCAATGGGGTCAAAGGATATAAACACTTTTTAGTTTCTGGAAACAATCTGCACAATTATTTTCCAAAAATGTTGTTTCAATTGACAGTCTCACCAACTGTTTGTGTCTATCACAATGTACCTTCTCAAGCACTAAATCTTATACTATTAATAATTATTATTTTACTCTTTTTTTTTTTTTTGTGACTGGTAAGGGGCTCTCAACCCTTGGCTTGGTGTCGCCTGCACCACACTCAGCCAGTGAGTGCACCGGCCATCCCTTTACAGGATCCAAACCTGCGGCCTCGGCGCTCCCAGCACCGCACTCTTCCGAGTGAGCCATGGGTTCGGCCCTTATTTTACTAATTTGAGGGGCAAATGGTATATGACTATAGTCTTAATGTACAGCCTTTGATTTCTGTTGAGGTTTAAATGTTTATTAACTATTTTATTTCTTTGTTTATGTGTATATATGTATATGTGTGTAAAGTTATTTCTTATTGTTTATTAGCTATAAAAGACTTAGTTCTTTTTCCTTCTCTATTTATATGTACTCATTACATGGTTAAGTCTCCGTCTATGTTTTGTCACCCAGTTTGGTTTGTAGTGTTCTTTGGAACCTCTAGTGTTTTGGCAAGTGTACAGCACCTAACTTTGATTTTCTGTGCTGTTGTATATTTCCTGGTTTTCATCTATTATATTGGCTGTTTTATGATAATTTTAGGGGAAGGTGCAAAGGGCCAGGTTTTTACGAACACAAAGGTGCTTCATTCAATAGTGAGTTTTAAAAATATTCTTGAGTTTTTTCTGTGGGCCCCCAAGAACAAGGTGTTCTTCATTAGAGAAATTTTGCATCCTGAGATGTGGAGGAATCTCATCTGGATCTGGCTCTTTGGGGATATTTGTAAGACTTAGCATCCTAAAACATCTCTGCTTTCAAACTTCTTACATCATATTTGTGCATACCAAAAATAAAGCCTGTCCCTTTAGTAGGGATAGTCTTACAGAAAAGATTGTTGTAGACATCATCAGAAAATACCATATAGTTCTTCGGGTGTTTTCTTGTTGTTATTTTATTTTATTTTATTTTATTTGACTTTATTCTTAGCAGTGTTCAATAATTTTTCAAATTCATACTCTGATTTTATAGTTAAACAGATCTCGTTATTCATTCTGCCTGAATTAACCAGCTGTTACTAAGAACTATTTATGGCTTAGATTTGATACACACTAGGATTTTTTATTTAAACAAAGTAAATTTTGCTGGTTATGTATACACCCAAAGTTCTGATCCATTATATGCTATGGATTATTTTATATACCCACCAAAAAAATCCCAAAAGGAGTACTCCTAAGAACTGCTTTTTCTCTTATTTCATGTGATGAATATGGTTCTTTATTTCTTTAGCCTTTCTTTTTCAATAATGAAACCTATCTAGTTTTCTCTGTGAACAGCTTTTCTTGTCTTTCATAGTTTTTAATATCAAGTAGTCACTTTTTAATTTTTTTCTAGGTAGTATTAAATTTCCCATTGATTTCTTTTTCAACCTAAGTGTTAGCTAGGAATGTATCTCAGTTTCCAAGTAATTTTCTTGCCAAGTTTTTATTATTTATTTCTATATTTATTGGATTATGATCAGAGAATGTGATTTCTGCTTTGAAAATGTGTTTAAGTTTTCTTTGTGGACAAGTCCATACTGATTTTCATAAAAGTTCCATTCTTATGCCAATTTTTTTATTATTTGTTCTAGAGATGTGAGTATGTATGCCTATTAATTTTTTTCTTGATTATTTTATTTTTGTATTATTAAACTCCTCTGCAGTCTTTTTGTTTTTAGTTTACTAGAGTTATTTAATTCTGACTGAAGCAGATTAAAGACTCCAGGGATGTTTTTATCTGGTTCTCCTGGAATCTCTTGAATATTTGCATTTTCTGGTTAGCTCCTTAGTGTGTTCTATATGGGTTTGTTACTGTTATATTGTCTTTTAAATGTTGCCTTTTATCATTACAGTATTTTTCTAAATACCTTATTGTGTTTCAAGCAATTGCAGCACATATTTTTGGATGGTCTATCATCATCTGTTTCAATTATCTGTATAAATTGGAAGGTTCATGGCTCATCACTGTTTTAGCCCTTATTTGTTTTTGCCGGTGTGAGGTTTGGTTCCACTTCATTTGTGTTAGGTGAAGTACGCAGGCACGTATTTCCCTAAGCTCTGTTATGTGTTTCACAACTTCTCAGTCTTCTTGCAAATTCTCGAGTATATATTTATGCTGTGACAGATGAATGGCATCGTGGCCGGGTATAGGATTGTTGAATTAAGCTGTTTTTTTCTTAGCAGTATTCCACCATTTTCTAGCTTTTAGAGTGGCCTTAAGTGTCATCATGTCAATACGATATTTATTTCTTTGAAGTTAACTTTTCTCTGTTTAAATACTTGTAGGTATTTTTAATTCTTAACTTCACAAATTTTACCACACTATGCTGACATCAGTCAGGACTGAGACCTGTAGACACAGTCTGTTTTCAATGCAGAAATTTTATTCTTCTGTCGTTGATTTACTTCCCATCCTTTATTTGTTACTTTATCTTTTTATGGAAATATAGTAACCACATTTCAGTATTCTAGAATCTATCCTTCAAGCCTTTTACATTTTCTAGGATGATTTCATCATTTTACATTTTGAGGTATTTTGTCCACTCTTTCTTTTTGGCTCCATGTCTGGGCTTAATAGTGGGCATACTTAACCTCCTAAATTGTGTAGTAGAGAAATTGTGTTTCATTTTTTTATGGAACAGAAACTCCTCAGTATTATTATTTTTTTCACATTGCTGTCTTTTTCCTTATGGTAGCAGAATTCTAAGGTGGTTCCCGTGATGGTTGATGTTGGGTGTCAACTTGACTGGATTAAGAGATGCCCACACAGCTGATCAAGCATTAGCTATTCTGCTGAAAGGGAAACCTGGGTGGTTTTGCTTTTGAGTAGAATGATTGGGCTTCCTCAGTTGTGTCTGTGAGGGTATTTTCAGAGGAGACTGATGTGTGAGTCAGTGGACTGTGACCCATATGGAACAAAAAAGGTGGAAGAAAGGCAAATTGGAGCTCTCTCTTCCAGAAGCAGGACACCCTTCTTCTCCTGCCCTTGGACATCAGAACTCCAGGTCATCTGGTTTTTGTAATCTGGGACTTGCACCCAGAGCCTCCCCAGCTCTCAGGCATTGAGCTTCAGTCTGAGAGTTATACCATCAGCTTCCTTGGTTCTGAGGCCTTTGGATTTGGACTGAGTCACATTACCAGACTCTGGTTTTCCAGCTTGCAGACAACTTCTCAGCCTCCACAATAGAGAGAGCCAATTTTCCGAATAAACTATACATCCTATAGTTTCTGTCTCCCTGGAGAATCCTGACTAAAACAGTCCCCAAGATTCTTTCCTCCTGGTGCACATACCCAGGATAATCCCCTTGCCTTGGTGCAGGTGGCTGGGATTGTTACCCCTTTATTAGTTTATGTTCTCCCAAGATTATGATACATTATTCTTCTGCTGGCCTTGTAGAGGTAAGCTGCCATGTTATAAGAGGGCTAGGTAGCTAGGATTAGAGGCTATTATCTTAGGAGCCGAGATGATTTCATCAGTTTACACGTTGAGATATTTCTTCCATTTGACTCCTAGCCAATAGCCAACCAGAAAATGAGAATCTGTCATACAACTGCAAGGAACTAAATCCTGACAACAACTCGAATGAGCTGGGTAGAGGATCCTGAACTCAGATGAGAGCGCATCCCTGGCTAACACTTTGATTTCAGCTTGGTAAGATGCTGAGCAGAGAACCCAGCTAAGCTGTGCCCAGACTCCTGTGAAATCATAAATTAGTTTAAGTGCTAACTTTGTGATAATTTGTTATATAGCAAAAGAAAATGAAGACACCTCTTCAGTAGTTAGGTGGATTGACTTTTTTCTTTTTTCTCTTTCTTTCTTTTTTTTTTTTCTTTTTTCTTTTTCCTTTATTTTGCTAATAAGACCCCTTAGATGAGATGTGAGTTTTTGCCTGTCTCGGGATCTCTGGTCTGGTTGTTAGAGTAGCTCAGGTAAGGAGTGGATGGCAGAAGCAGGCAGAGTTCCTGTCTCCACCATTGCACCCAGAGTATACTTTCTGTTTCCCAGAATTCTCTCTCATTTTTTCAGCCTCTGGATGGAAAGGACTCAATTTACAAGTTTGATTCTGTGTCCAGGCTCACATCAGCTCACAAAGGAGAAAGCTGCACACCACTTCTCTCCTACAAAGACCAAGATCTTGTTGCATTCATTTTCTCTCTTCCCTAACAACATTTGGTCTAGAAAAGGCAGATTAACATTTGGACTGGCATGTTGCCATTTTTTTCCAGAATTCTCTGCCAGGGGTCTCTTCTCTGTGGTTTTGTAGGGAAGGAAAAATAATTTTCTCTCTGCCTTTCTAAGTTGTCAGCTAGGGCCCCAGCAACAAAAGTCAGATTAACAAGAGAAAAAGAAACAGAAGTTTATTTATGTATATTTCATATATACAAGGGAGAAAACTCAAAAAGTAACTGAGAGGTGGCTTAGAATTCCAGCTTATACAGCATCTTCAACAAACAGCAGTGCATTTTTAAAGATGTGAAAAACAAAGGAGAAGGACCTTGAGTCTCTAGGGGTGGCAAAAAAAAAAAAAAACTAGGTAAGGCAAATACGATGGATAACTAGTGGTAGATAAAGACCGGTGAGTAGTTATGTGGATTCCTCTGGTGCCATCTCCAGGCTGGTAATGGTATAAATTGTGGTGATTAAATTTGTCCTCCCTGGTAGAAAGGACAAGAGGAACACCTTTGTAAATTTACGTCCTGCTTTTAGGCAAATAGGCAGAGGGCAGAGAGCTTTCCTTGTATCTGGTTTTTCTCAATTGCCTCCAGCTCAAAATAATCCTTATGTCAATATGGCATACTTTGGGGTGGTCTATTCTACTACCTTCACTTTAAAGTGAGGATTTTAATTTTCTTGATAAAACACTGCTATTAGTAAAAACAAAAAGACCATAACATATGTATATTTACTTATGTATACATTAGCCTAAGAGCATGGACTCTGGGCTCAGATTGCCCAAATTCCTCCACTTACTGAATACATGAACTTATAAGTTAAATCATTTTTTAGGGCCTCAGCTTACATACTGATTCAATAAAGATGATAATAGGATCTACTTTATAGGTTATCTTGAGGATTAAGAGAGTTAACATATGTAAAGTGCTTAGAACAAGAACTAGCACATGTACAAACTTAATAAATATCATCATTATTATAAAATGTATGCTAAAATATATTACAAAAGATGAATTAATCATTTAGTCATTACTTGATTATATTTTATTTGTTAATGTACAAAAACATTGAGCTCAATGACAGAATATTAAATTTTAGGGAGAGTAATATGTTGAATATGTTAGGATTACTATTGTTTGTTTTTTCATAATATGACTGATAAAGAGCCAGTATTTGTAATAAAAGAAATGTCAGTTTTTCCGTTTTCTTGGTGTTTGCTTGTGGTTTCATTATTAGTGTTACTTCAATCCTAGTGTTTGCAGGAATTTTCCTAGCCACTGGTCTTCTTTGTGAGGGCTAGATTGGTTTCAACCTAATAATTTAATCTGCAGGCACAAGTAGACTACAATATCTTGCAGACTCTGAAAGCAACATCACTCCTGAGGGTACTGCTGTCAAACCCTCCATGTTGTAGATCTCTCAATATTTCCTCATAGACTGAGGGTGAGTACCAAAATCATCTTTGTGGATTAAATGTTACTAAACTTTTGTTTCTTGGGTTAGAGATAAAAACATATATGAAATCACGCTCTAATATTTCATTTTTTGCCCTAATGAGTACACACCTCACTTTTGAGACCACTAATCTAAAGTACTTCTTATGTAATTATCAAGTATTTTATTAAGCACATGTCTGTGCTAGATGATGCACTCACATAGTAAAATGTCATCTTGCAGCATAGATGCAGAAACTGAAAACTTATTAAAAGAGTTATTTGTGTTTATTTACAGTGAAAAATGAAATGCTTTTCCTTAGCTTAGTTTTTTAATGGCATATTTAGTTGTCGTATTGGATTGTTACAGGGTTATTACAGGTAATTCTACTTTACTGAGTACTTACATGCAAAGCACATGCTAGATGCTTCAAAAGCTACCTCATTTAATTCTGTTGGTAGTTTTGATGGTTGTTTTGGGTATTTTGTGAAGCAGGTTCACTGTGCACTGGTTACCATTTCAGCACACTGCATCTTGGACTGCAGTTTCTACTACTAGCCCAAATCTGGTGAGACGAAACACTTACACACACAATAAGTTACATGAAGCAAATTTGTTACTTACAATAGGCAGCAAGGGACAGTAGAAGCCTAGAATTCAAGGCAAGCTGGTCCCCCAAGGCTCAGGAGAGCTGCCCAGGGCAGATGGAATCTCATCTGCATGGCAGCTGAGGGACCCAGGAAAGCAACCCAGTCTAAGTTTTATACCCAGGGGCACCATGGATTGCTGTGTGAAAGCATTGAAGGGCCTCTTGTTTCTAGGAGGGCCTGGATCAGAGCCTGGATGGTTCTGACCAGCTCTTTCATATCTCAGGATATTGCATTCCGAGCACATTCTATGGTTATTCTTGAGAATTATAAGCAAGAAGAAGAGAGAACTGGGTTTGTCCAAGGCCACCCAGAAAACTGTCCTGCCTAAAATAGGTTTTTACTCATTTCAAAGATAAGAAAACTGAAGGTCAGAGATGTAGGAAATGTGCTGAAACTCACAAATCTAGTAAGTGGCATAGGTGAGATTCAAGCCACACCTTACTGGACACAGATTCTTCCCTCTAAATCATCACGTTATATCAGAGGGTTTCCATGGTTTTAATAGCAAGTGGAAAGGGCTAGAACTATGTGATGGTTATCTTACTAAATCTACCTGATACAGTAATTGTCTCATAATCGATATTTGTAAAATGAAACCAGAAAGTAAAAAAGAGATTAAACACTGGGTTGGTGTTGGGTAGAAAGCTACCATGGATCTTGAAAAGGCATGAAATTAGCGATTTGGACATTCAAATGGTAGTAAGATTGGTAACAATCAGTCTCCATCTGAAATGCCTAAAGTTGCTGACTATGTCATTGAAACTTGAGGCCATTTTTTTCCTTCATGATAATTTGGCTTCTCAAACCTTCCCCAAACCTTTTCAAACCATTTATGTAAATACTACATAGAAAGTGTTACAATATTTTTTTCTTCCAGGAAGTGTTCTTTGTTTCATAGAACTGTCACTTCTATTTGTTTTTATTACTTGTTAGATGCCCTAGACCACCTCAAGAATTGGCTGATGGAAGGGATGGGTGGAGAAATTCACACTTCCACTTGAAAATTTTTTTGAGCAGGAGACACTCAGAGGTTTAGGGATTCTTTATTTACTCAACAAACATTTATTAATAAACAACTACTATGTGTCAGGCACCTAACTAGGCAGAAAGCTTTTGGCAGAGGCCCTGCTCTAGAAAGCATAATACATTCTCCAAGGAATAAAGCTATTGAACAAGCAATTGGATGTGTTATGGAGTACAGTGCACATTTGCCAGGAAGGTAAAAAAAGAAAAAAAAAATTATGAAGATGGAGTAGAAGAGCATTCTGCATGAGAAATAGGAGCATGTACAATGGTGAGAAGAAAAAATTCAAAAACAAAACCTGAACGATCCAGAAGCTCAAAGAAGGCCACATGTAAAGAGCAAGGGGAGGGTGTCAGAAAGTGACGCTAGAGTGGTAGCCGGGAGGCTGACCACCCGGGGCCTCCTGGGCCTGTGAAGGGATGCAAACTTATTTCCGAGGGAAACGAGAAAATGCTGAAGAGCTGATTTGAAGTTGGGGATTGACGTAACCAGGTTTACATCTCTTGGATGGGACAGCAGTGAATGGATTGCAGAGGGTGAGAGCGGAAAGGGCTCAATGGAAGACTCTTGCTGTGCACCAGGCAAAAGATGAGATTGACTTGAATTAGTATGAGGCAGGGGACGTGAACATAATGGGCGGCTTCAGGAGATAGAGATGGTGGTGGGGACACTGTGAGGCAGAAGAGGAACAGGTGGAAGATGGCCCCGGGTTCTGGCTTTAAGTATGCTGGCAGAAGGGCAAGTTTTGGGGGGAAAGATAATGAGGTCAGTTCATCTGAACTTCCTCTAAAGCATCCAAGTGGAGAGGTAACGTGGACTGTTGGAAATATGGGCAAGGAGCTCAACTTGGAATTTGCCAACATACAGATGTAATTGAGGCCCTGGGCATAGACTGGAGAGAGTATGAACGGAGGAGAGAGGAGATTGTAGGGTGAGAACTCTGATTAAGTGGAGTGAGATGAGCCCAGAAAAAGAAGGACACTAAAATTGGAGAGTATTCCAAGAAAGAACAAAATCATCAGCTGTACCAGATATTTCCAAGCAGTCAGAAAAGATAAGTTAAAAAAAAAAATATGGACCAAACAAAAGATGAGTATTGAAAACTTCCGCTGGGTTGAGTAAGACGGTAGGCACTCACGGACTTAGTAGAAGTTTGGTGGGACTGCCGGGGCTAAAGCCACACTGGAGCGGGCTCACACAGGAGGGGGACATGAGGAGATGGAGGGAATTACAGTAGAGATTTGACTAAAGGCAGAGGTGGGCGAGAGTGATCACTGGACAGAAACTAAAAATGGCATTGGAGGAGGCTTTAATTTTGATGTGTGTGTGTGTGTGTGTGTGTGTGTGTGTGTTTCTGTGTGTGTAAACTGCAAAAGACTCAGGCATACGTAAATGCTGATAAGAAGAAATAAGTAGAGGAAGGTATTTTTACTTCAGTGATGTTTAAGATCACACAGCTATCTACTGATAGAGCTGGGATTAGCAGTTCTAGTCTGGGGATTCTGGTTATTTTTCTTTACTGTCCTAGGATTAAATTATGAACTTGGATTAAATACTCAAAAAATATTTTTATACATATTGAATTATGAAAGAGGTAGAAACTACAGGAATAGCCACCAGGTCAATATTGCAGCTGGAAAAGTTATTACAAAGTTATAAGCATATTTTTATCTGTCAGCTTGTTCCAAAGGGTAAAACCACAAGCTTACTGAGTTATTGCTTTGTGAGGAGGGATAGACAGAGCTGGTGATATGCACAAAGCACCTGCATCAGTCTGGCTGAGATTTTGGCAGGAGACCCAGCTTCAAGCTATCTTTGTTATTATTGTTTTTGTCTTCACTTTTTGCATAGAGTTTGGGGTTTGAAGTGACAGAGGCATGTCAGGCCCATTCCTGACCACCTCCTTCCTAGCTATCAATATCCTAAAAGAGGAACAATTGCTAATCGTAATGGTCAGAAGTCCAGAATATTCACTGAATTATGTTTTCCTAGTGAGTAAAGGTTTTCATATTAAAGACATATAGTCAGTCTCTTTTCCATAGGTCTTTGTCCATGGGGACTTGATGAAATGTTAGAGGGCTATACTAAATAGTTCTTACCAATGTCCTTCCTCTACCCAGCCTGCCACAGATTATCAGGGCCTGGCAGCAGTTATCAATAAAATAATAAATGAATTTCATTTAGCTACAGGCTTTTTGTGTAATCATTCTTTGAAACCCCATGGCAGGGGACAGAAAGGGCTATAGATGATTCATAGGGCAAGATTTGGGCTTTCCCCAGTCTCTGGCAGTATTTGTGGCCCTTTAACTAGTCCTACTAACAATAGCGCTGATGAACTCTTTCAATATGTTTATCCAAAATATCACTTTTAATAAGTCACCACGTGTGGGAGATTGTTTACAAAAATGGGTGCAATTTTCTACCCTTACCTATATCTAGGCCTGAGACCTCACAGCTCCTCCCATCACAGGGCAGAGTCTCTCTCCTAAATCTCTCCACTCCTAAACCAGGGCTGGCTCAGCTGATAGACTTTAGTGGAAGTGATAGGTAGTATGGGCAACTCCATGCCCAGGCTTCACGAGGCCCTAAGTGCTTTTGATTGATTTCTTAGGAGGCCATGTGAATAAGCCCAAGCTAGTCTGCAGGGTGATGAGAGACCAATCACCAGGGCCACACAAGCTCAGTTGTCCCAGCTGGGGTCCAGACATGGAGAGAGCCCAGCCAAGATCAGCATAGCTACCAGCCTAACTTACAGCTGACCACAACTCATGAACGTGTCCTGCCATGACCAGATGAACAGCTCAACTGAGCACAACCAAAATTACCAACACTCACAATTCTGAGCCAAATAAGTGGTTATTTATTTATTTATTTATTTATTTTAGTGACTAAGTTTTGGTATGATTTGTGACTCAGTCATAGATAAGTGAAAAACCGTTCTGTTTTGTTCTATCCCTCTATGCTAATCATATCTAACTTCGTCCAAGAGTTGTCATCACTGGGGATGGTAGGTAAGTTACTAAGTGACTATATTCTCATTAGGTTGTGCTGGGCACTTAACAATGCAATTTACCCACAGATGTTTTAAGAGCTTAAATGTAGCTGGCATCTCAGAAATTCTGATTCAAATAAGCAACTACACTCATTTAAAATCATATTACTTGGGCCGAGCCTGTGGCGCACTTGGTAGAGTGCTGCGCTGGCAGCGCCGCGACGCTCCCGCCGCGGGTTCGGATCCTATATAGGACTGACCGGTGCACTCACTGGCTGAGTGCCGGTCACGAAAAAACGACAAAAAAAAAAAAATAAATAAAATAAAATAAAATAAAATCATATTACTTATCACACCAGTTGTTTGCATGTAATATGCTTCTAGTCACAATACAGATATTATAAACCATGGATATTATTATTAGAAACCACAGGGTGTGGCCTACAGGAAATAGCATATTTTTCCTTGTCTTAATTTACACTATAATCAGTACATTTAAATCACAGAGTGAATCCAGAATATCAATCTGTTTAGTATATTTCCATTTAATTCACTAACAGCATAAAATATATGTGCATTTGGCAGTTAAAATGAAAAAATAATGAGGCACTTAGAGAAATTAGATTACTACATTATAATATAATAAGAATTTAATGATACAAGTAGCATACACCCCTCATACATTTTGGTATATGGGAAACTACACAATTATCAACAGTGCGATTTTTTTTCTTTTGGTTGCTAGAAAGTATTCATGTGATTTACAATCAGATGTAATAATGTTGTTCTAACAAAATAAAATCTATTATGACATTATATATAACTTTTATTAATTCTATTCTATTGGATAATGGGAGATCGCCTCTGTTTTTAAAATGACAGAGTAGAGACCTCAGCTCATTTTACACTTTTTAATTTCACCCCTATCTTCGACTAAATCTTTTCCATAAATTACAATTCAACAAAACATAGATACAGCATCAAGTTAAAGCTTAATGAATTGGTTAGAATTAACCCAGAGTCAAAGAAACTGGATTTTTTTTTTACTTGATTATTTTCTCTCAATTGATATGAAGTTTAGTTGAGGAGAGCCATACCTGAATCACTCGTATCACTAATAACATTGAGTATGTATGGCTTTGTTGCTAAAATGTCACAGCAAATAGAGATAGCTTAGGAGTAATGAGCAATGTTATGATTATATTTGCTGAGGATTTTAGGACCCTTCAGCATGCAATCTCTGGCAAATACCTGGCAGAGTGATCGAATACTATGGTTGAGTGACTTTTGGTTATGGCATATAGCACTGCCATCTCTTTTTCCAGAGTGACAGTGACACATACCCATTTCAGTAAAGTGACTTTGCTGTGCTGTCTGACTCGAACATTTGGAAAGTTCAAGCCCAGCAAATAGGAAAAAAAAGGCAAGGTAGCATATCAACATGGGGAAAATTGGATAGCATTTCATAATTTGTCAAGGTAAGATTAACAGCACCCATTTCTCTTCGTTAAAAGCAAATTCCAAAATGAGTGCTATCTTGGCTCTACTGAGTGGAACTATGTACTTGAACTCATAGCCGCCAAAACCTAATGTTTAGTTTTGCTGAGGTCAGATGATTTCATTGTTCTGTTGGGGAGACTTTTTGTTTAGTTGCGTTTACCACTTTAGACTAATATTTAATTTAATTTAGAACCAATTTTTCTGCATTCCATAAAATGCACACATTTTTCCTAAACTTTTAAAAAATGATCTTTAAGTTGAAAAACACAAACCAAGAGGCTAAGAGGAAATTGACCATACACACACACACACACAGAAAATGGGCAAACAGAAAATAATGTTCATTGTATGAAATAAATGTAATTATCTTTCCTCCTGCTGTGGTTTAAATATTTGTATTCCTCCAAAATTCATACATTAAAATTCTAACCCCCAGGTGATGGTTAGGAAATGGAGCCTTTGAGAAGTGGTTTGGTCATAAGGGCAAAACCCTCATGATTGGGGTTAGTGCCCTTATAAAATAAGCACAAGAGAGATCCTTCACCTCTTGAGTGACCCAGTAAGAAGGTGACTTCTATGAGAAAGTGCGCCCCTGCCAGACACCAAATCTTCTAGTGCCTTGATCTTGAACTTCCCAGCTTTCAGAACTGGGAGAAATAAATTTCTGCTGTTTATAAGCTACCCACTTTATGGTATTTTGTTATAGCAGCTTGGACAGACTAAGATGCCTCCCTTATTTAACAACATGTCTTATAAGCTCTAAATGATCTGACTTACGCAACTTACTATCAGAGGGAAAAGTCCAAGTTTTCTAGGTGCTTTTTTTGAGGTACAGGAGGCAGAACACAGAGATGGAAGTACAGATCCAGGATGGGTCAGGCTTTGGAGGCAGTTTGGTTCTAGAAACTCTTTCAGATACAAGGCAGGAGTCTGAGACTAGCTGTGCCAGAGGGATGCTAGGCAAGGGGTAAACCAGGTAGGCAGGTGGGACACACAAGAAGAAATTGTGAGTCAAAAGCTCCTGAAAGAAGCTCTCAGAAATTATGAAAACTGCAGGTCAGTATTGAGCAGCATGATTCAGAAGCATTGAACAAATTTGACCACAGAGATCATTTTTTTTCTCCAACCAGGAGGAAGCTTCTAATATATTTCCTACTGAATGAGATCCAAGGTCAAGTTCAAATGGACAAAGCCCCAGAGTTGAATGTCAGCAAATTATCCCAATACGTCATATACATAGAACTCACTTGCAACACCTTTTATTCTTCACGCTGCTTTCTTGCACAGCATCCCAAATTGATCTTACTATCACTCTGTGTGCTGTGCAGTCCAAGTACCATTGAACCCCATATATTGATGTAAACAGTATCAAAGAGTTTTGGTGAGTTGTCTGTAGTGACCCAGTTAGTAAAAGGGGAATTGAAACTAGAATCCAGGGCTTATAACAGCTGGATTTGCCTTCTTTTCTCTATTCCAGGTGTCACCATACTATTTCTATTTCTAAAGGGCCATTGTTATGGGTTGAATTGTGCCCGCAGCCCTTGCAAATTCCTGTGTTGAATTCCTAACTCACAGGACCTTAGAATATGACCTTATTTAAAGATAGGGCCTTTGCAGAAGAAATCAAATTAAAACTGAGAACATTCTGGTGGTTCCTAATGCAATATGACTGGTGTCCGTATTATAAGAAGAGGAAATTTGGATGCAGACAGGCACAGAGGGAAGATTACATGAAGACACAGAGAGGATGTCCAACTCTAAGCCAAGGACAGAGTCCAGGGACAGATCCTTCCCTAGCAGCCCTCGGAAGGCGTCAACCCTGCCAACACCCTGATCTCAGACTTCTAGACTCCGGAACTGGGACAATAAATTTCTGTTCTTTAGGCCACCTGCTCTGCGGTGCTCTGTGACAGTAGACCTAGCAAACTTAACAAGTTTTTAAAGTAAATATCTTTGGCTTTGTGGTCCATAAGGTCTTCGTCACAACTGCTCAACTTTGCTATTATAGCCCCCAAATAACCATAAACAATACGCAAATGACTGGATAGAGATGTTTTCCAAAAAACTTTATTTACAAAAGCAGCCACTGTGAGCTGTAGCTTTCCACTGCCGTTTTATAGATTTTTGCTCTGAAAATGGGCACTGAAGAGGTTGCAAATGGTCAGACTTAAGTGTAGGGCCAGAGTGAACTCAGAGTGGATGAGTGAACCAGGTCAGAAATCTGTGAAACTGAAAACAAAACAACAGCAACAATTATCTTTAGATCATAATCAGTTCCCCTTCTGAACTACTCTCTATCTGGTTTGGAGTGACTGCCGAACTTTACATGCAGGGACATTAGTGTGGACTAAAGATGGCCATATATATATATATATGTTTATTTGTTTATTTATTTGTTTGTTTGTTTATTTGTTTGTTTGTTCGTTCGTTCATTCGTTCATTCATTCATTCATTCATTCATCTATCTATCTATCTATCTATCTATCTGTCTGTCTGTCTGTCTATCTATCTATCTATCTATCTACCTATCTATATCTGCTCCTTCCACCAAGAGGTACAGTCTATTTACCCTCCCCTTGAATTGAGGCTGTGTTGTGAGTTGTTTTGACCAATGGCAATGTCAGAGAAGTGAAGCTGTAACAGTGCTGGGCCTAAGCCTTAAGAGACCTAAAACTTCTGCTTTCACTTTCTTGGAACTCATAACGAGATCTAGTTACCCTGCTGCAAAGACTATATGGAGAGAGATTGAGAGAGGAAGAGAGAGATGTCCACTGGGCCCCTATATATTCCAGCCATCCCAGCTGAGGCATCAGACAGGAGCATGCCAGCTTGGATGTTCCAGCACTCTCAGCTGAGCTTCTACTGAATGTAGCCTCTTGAGTGACCCCAGCTGAAACCACACAGAGACAAGCCCTTCTGACCTAGTCTGTACAAATTGCAAAAACATAAACAAATAAATGATTCTTGTTTTAAGGCACTAAATTTGGAATGGTTATTATACAGTGATAAGAATTTGGTACAGACAACATGCTGCCTTTCAGTTGTCTGGGATTTCCACTCTCAGCCCATCATTAGCTTTCCTGATCAGGTAGCATTTAGTGCTCTTAATGCTTTCTTGGCCCCATGATGACTTACCTGCCTTGAGGAAATTTCAGACATCACAGTCAGTGGCTGGGGTTAGAGCAAAGGCCATTGTGGGTTAAAGACCTGTAATATTATGCCTTAAGTCTTTACCTAAGTGCCCTACCGAGTTAAGAAAATACTTTTCAGTGTAAGATGTTGTAAGGAGAAATATTTTCATCCTAAAGCAGAGTATCAAATTATCCTTACCATTATCTAACTGTGAAGAGTGGCAAGAACACACAATAAACTAAAAGTGACCCAGCCCATTCTCAGTCCAGTGAAAATCTGTCTCTGGCCATATACCATTTTATATACCCTGTCCTATTTTATCAGTCTAAAACATGTTCCAAAGCAAGTTCTGTGGTTGAACATCACTCATGCATTTTAAGAAGCACACTTAGATTATGGGCTATCTATTTAAGACGAAAAATGGCTGGCCTTTACCCACATAGGAGAAATTATAGACTCGAATCATTGACTTGACTCAATGATTGAATCATTTTCTGGAATGACTTGAATCATTTTCTGGAAATAATTTTTTGAACCATCACACTGGAGACATCCCAGTGGCCACTTGGATAATAATACCATTGATCACTCCTTACCATTTACAGATGACTTTACTAACGAATGGCCACTCCTTCACATCTTGTCCCCTTCTTCCCAGAAAACAGTGACAGGAACTCCCCAGAAACATATGAAGGCTCCTTTGTCCTTGCCATAAAACTACTTGTGTGTAACTCCTTCAAGATTACTTATTTACAAAATTATATATACCCTCTATATATGTGTTATGTGTATATATTACAAACTAGTAATTTTGGAGAAGAGAAATATGGGGAAAAAAAAACCTGAGAAAGTCGGGTGACCCTCTGGGACCCTGGCGTTGGCAGACTGTGGAGCTTCTGTCTGGATGATCCATCCCCTTGTACAGAGCATCTTTCTTCCAAATTACTCTTTTCACCTATGTTTTTAACACTATCTGAAATTTTACCAGTTAGATATTAGTTAGAATCAGTTATCACCCACTTGCTAAAATGTATAAAATTCTCAAAGTGTTAACAGACCATGACTCCTTCATACATTTGTATAAATTTGTCCAACAAAATAATACTTAGAATTTGGCTTGCAATTTAGTTGACACTATGTCTTCATACAGTCTATACTTAAAATTTTATTACTCACTACCATCATGTGATTTACGCAAAGGTCTATTACCATTTCACGCCAGTGGAAAACGAGGTACAGAGTTTAAATCAACTTAAATGTTTTTTTCGTAACTCCAACCCGAGAACCGCTGTACAAAATAACTCTGAGATGTGATTTCAGGAAAATGAAGTAAATGGCTTCTGGAAGTAAGTCTGGGGGAGAAGGGGGATGCAATAGGGGAGATAAAGACTATCAGGGCCCTGGGATTAGGGTCACCGGTGGAGAGAGGTGCCATGCACCAAGGGAAGAGAATAAAAAATGAAGTGAGATAACTCCCGACACAATTTGCCTATTTCAAAACCCTTTTGAGGTAATCCCTGCCATTAGCTATAAAAGGGAAAAGCTTTATTTTGTCATCCTTCCCCCTTCCTCTCTGCATGGTTGGATCTGGTCTCAGGACATAGATCTTTGGTCACATTTCAACTCTATTAATTGTTGGGTGAACTTTGTGAGGTATTTCAGCAACATGATTGCTATGCTTACAATTGCTAGTAGGGGAAAAGCACTTGGTTGGAACAACTGCTTTTTAGATTTTGGGAATAAAGCCTATTTTAAAACTGAGAATTACCTACCTATGTCTCAGGGTTGGTTTCTTGTTCTTACATCTATAAAGAGAGTGGATCACATCTTAAAAAAGGACTCACCTTAGAAAGAGCATTGTCTGTCAGTCAGTTCCATACTTTAGGGATAGACTGAGGCAGTTTCCATCATAAATTCTTACAATACATATTTTAAAAAAGAATAAAAGAGCTACTCCTTTGACAGGTGACTTTGCAATTCATAAGTTTCCTGACTCTGCTCTCTAAATGTAAAACAACTGCACTGTACATGCTCATAAGCATCTGTAGATATAACTACAAAAACATATTCCCAGTAGACTGTGAGAAGACAGTCAATTAATGCTCACTGTATAATTTAAATGGAAATTAAATGTAGTAGTTCACAAGATAAACACATCTTAGAGACTTTTTAATCCAAGGAGGTAAGAGGACAGAGACCATCAACTTGGTAACGAGAAAGCTGTATGTATGTGTGTGTCTATACACACACACACACACACACACACACACACACACACACACACACACACACACACACACATATGTATATATATGATTGCATCTGTATTGAACATGTACAGACTTTCCCCCTTGTCATTGTTCCTTGTCATTTTATAACAATACAGTATAACAACTATTTACATAGCATTTACATTGTATTAGGTATTATAAGTAATCTAGAGATGATTTAAAGTATGTGAGAGAATGTGTGTAGGTTATATGCAAATACTATGCCATTTTATATTAGGGACTTGAGCACTAGTGGATTTTGGTGTCCTTGGGAGGTCGTGAAACCAGTCCCCTGTGGATACCAAGGGATGACAGCATACTTTAAGTGCATTTTTTTTTCCTTCTAGACTAAATTGGAAATAATGCTTAACCATATGAGTTTTCTTCTTACATACCTAGTTTGAGTAACAGTTCTACAACTTTATGCTATTTGCAAAAATAATTCTTGACCTTGATTACTAAAGTTTAAATGTTCTTTAGGGGGTGTTTTAAAACAGCTTTACACTATGGATATTGACATCACTTCTTTTCCATCTTCTGACTGAGGCTGAAGCCTTCTGTAAATAAAAAGATTTTCCAAATTCTAATCTCTGATTAGATGTAAATCAGAGCTTATTGAGGGCATGTACTATGCCTTCTTGTTTTATGCGAAACAAGTTAGATAGATGGGTAGTATCTTAGTCGGGCTGCTATAACAAAAGTACCATAGACTGGGTGGCTTATAAACAGAAATTTATTACTCAGTTTTGGTGGCTAGAAGTCCAACCTCAGGGTGCCAGCATGGTCAGGTTCTCATGAGGGCCCTCTTCCAGGTTGCAGACCACCAATATGTGGCATCATATGGTAGAAACCAAGTGGGCAAGCTTTCCTCCTCTTCCTGTGACACTAGTCCCATCATAGAGGCTTCACCCATATGTCCTAATTACCTCCCAAAGGCCTCACCTTCTAGTACCATCTGTATTAGTCCACTTTTCTTTGCTGATAACAGAATACCTGAAACTGGGTGATTTATAAAGAAATGAAATTTATTTCCTGCAGTTTGGGAGGCTGGGAAGTCCAAGGTCCAGGAAGTACTTCTGGTGAGGGCCTTCTTCTTGATGGGAAATCTTTACAGAGCTCCATGGTGATACAGACAATCACCTGGCACAGGGTGAGCAAGAGCACATTTCCACATGCTCACTTGCTCTCCTTGTTAAGCCACCAGTCACGCTCTGATAACCCATTAAACCATGAACCTGTTTCCATGAATGGATTAATCCATTCATGAGAACAAAGTCTTCATGATCCAATCACCTCCCAGAGGTCCCACCTTTCAAAAACCGTAGTCTGATTTCCCACCCTCTTAACACTGTTTCAGTGGGGATCAAGCTTCAGTGAGGTTTGGAGAAACGTTCAAACCACAGCACCATCCTATTGGGGGTTAGGGTTTCAACATCTGAATTTGGGTAGGACACAAACATGCAGTCCATAACAGTAATGAAGAAACTATGAACTAATTTTTTTCCTGTTTGCATACTTAAATGGTTTGTGAAATCCCTGTAGGTGAAATAGCACATTTTATGGATTCACAGGGAGAGATTTTAGCATGTAAGCCATAGTGAGCCAGAGAGCACACAGGCTTTGGGTTAAGATAGATGTGAATTAATTTCCTAGCTCTGCTAAATAGTGTTCAGCATTCCTGAATCTTCTGAGCTCCAGCATAGAAAATTTGTTCCTAAACCCATTATCAGTTACATCTCTATCTGCAGAATATATATCCTTCCAAGTTGTCTGCTTCCAGAAATTAAGTCAGGACTCTTAACATTGATTATCAGCTGCTTTTGGTAAATTGATATAAAAATTACTGCTTTTTACTCAAATTAAAATTTTATTTTTATTTTATAGATCTTATTAATTTGCCTCCAAATTTAGTATTGATCTGCATGATCTTGATTAAATTAAAATATGTACTATTTCAGCACATCGAATCTACCTTAGTAAAACTTGACAGATCATCTTTTAACATTTCCCTTCCTGCTTAACAATCCTTAATACCTCTTGTTCTGTACCTGCATGTAGCCTCTGGGTGAGCAGCATCCTATATTCTGAACATTTTTTTTTTTCTTTCTGGCTCCATCATACATTAAACCATCAATACATAAGTGTTCTTTGTGACAGTTTTTGATTTATTCCATGTCTGCATTTTGACAGCAGCAATAATGGTTTTAATGATAGCTACTCATCTTCCCAGTAAGTAAGAAAACATGGAAATGCAATTTTTTTCCTTTACTTTATAAGAGTGAATTGTTATTTGTCATTATTAACATTATTTTGGCTATACTTATCATCAATCATCTTTGATTATCAGACTTTATTTTTTGTAGCAAATTTCCCATTCCCCAGTGAGAAATCTCCTCTGGGAGGCATTAGTTCAGCTACTGAGGGGCATTCTGTTTCCTTTTACAATGACTTTGCATAGCCTGCATGAGGCCTATTGTGGAAATTAAGTTCTGCAACAATGACAGTAAATTGCCCAGTTGAATGTGTACATATTTTTTAAAGGTTTGCCTTTTCAAATAGATAATGAATAGAAGGCAACAAGTTCATGTAGGACAGGATTTTGGAAAAGTGTGATCCCTGAATGAAAGGCATTTTCTCTTTCATTAACAGCCACAGGTGTTCTGAGTTCATGCCTTCCAGGCCAGCGACCTGATTGTGCAGGCTCCTTTGCACACTGGCATTTCATGACTTGGCCTTTCCCATGATGGATTAAAACAACAAAGGAATCAGAAAAGAAAAAAAAAAGAGATGGGGGAACTAGTAGGAGGCAAAAGACATTGCGTTGCTTTTCCTGTGCTCTCTGGCTCCCGGTGAGTGCCACATCCTGGTGGCCTCCTGTAGAAATGGGGGCCAAATCTCTGCTCAAATGGCTCACAAAGACCCTGTGTGTGCCTTGCTGGTGATCCAGGTCATCCGTTTCATATGCCTCCAGTGTGATGGAGAAAAAAAAAACATGTGAAGTACTCTAGAGGAGCTTGAAATGACTAATGATATTGTCATATGATATTGCTTGGGCTTGCATATTAAGTCATGTTTCTCTCTGCTGTGCTTCTTACTCACCCTGGAAAAAAATTCAAAGTCAAGCAGGACAGGGTGTTAGGGGGAAAGCAGAAATGTCCATATTACAGGTTAAGTCTGATTTTTTCTCTGGGAGAGATAAACTAAGAACATGAAATGGGCGCTCACAACCCAAGCTTTCCTTAGCCAGCCCAATTCTGAGGAAGTTGTAGAGCTGGAAAATGTATGTCCTGTACTTTTGGTCTGTACTATATTTTTAATATTATGATATTATTTAATGTTAATGCCTATGTGACAGTTGTTCTTATGTTCCATGAATTAATTAGTTTATTATTCAAAAACAGTATCAATCATTTTTACCCTGTTTACAAGTGAAATGGACTTTGAGGGAAAAGAGTAAATCCACAAACTGAAGTTGGGATGGTGTCAAACTCTGAATGGATCTGACTGACTGTGCTCTGAGCACTGGACATTTTCTGAGGATTAATGACCAGCTAGGAGGAGTTGATGGTCCTTGGCTGAAACTTGGGCCATTAACTCCAACCAGTCATTAATTGCCTGGAAATGTCCTGGGCTGAGGTCATTATTGCTATTATAAACTGAATTAATGCCCTGTGCTTTAGCCAATAAGATTATTTGAATTATCTTTATTCTGCATTCAATTTATAATTATAAAAATGTACCACAGGCAATCAGACTGGATAGATTAATCACATGCAAAATTACATTTTAAATGAATTGTTTTTGATTCATATAGCTACCCAAAGCATTTGGAGAAGTTGATTTTTTGGTGTTGGCATTTATATAAGTTGATTAGCTATGCCATACCCCTGATCCCTCAAGTCTACTTCCTACCACTAGTTTATATTAAAGTAAATAATTCGAATGGGATCTTCAACTGACAATATGTAGATTCAATTTTCTAGAAACTGTAATAATTTGATTTGGGGCACGAAAAATTAGGAGGGTTGGTGTGGGGATAGCAAAGTGGGTAAGTGTGGTAATAACATGAAAAAAAGCAGAACCGTTGATGACTCCAGAGAATCCACACTTAGCAATCGCAACACTCACAAAGACTGAAAGCAGGATAATCATTAGAATCCAGATCAAGGAAACACATCACGGGGTCCATTTAGGTCTACTTCAAAGAGCCAGGTGAATATCTTAGAGATGAATTGTACTGTTTAGCCATTAGTGTTTGTCCAAGTGCAACTTAAGGGCTAGGAATGACACAGATACCACACTGACAAGCTAATAGAAAATCTAAAGGTATGGTTTTGATCATTACTACTTGAACCAAAGAGTTTAGATTGGACCAATGAGCTTCAAGAGCTATGAAACTATCATTTATAATATCAGCTAAGATTTAATTTCTTACCACCCTTTCCAATTGTATAAATTTCTTACCACCTTTTCCAATTGTATAAACCCCATTATAAGAACTATCACTTGGATGATGCACATACAAAAGTAAATTAGTGATTCTTCTGGGTAATTCTCCAGAGTAGCCTGTGTGGCTTCATTTTGTAAGTTCCTGGGCACATGCTATAAGGAGACCTGTTTCACAAGGGATGTAGAAAAAAAGCCTGTAATAAAAACCTGATATATGCAACTGCTTTGTTTATGACAAACAAGAACTGGTTCCATAAATAAAGTAGTGTCTTACAGTGAACAGACTACGTGATAGTGTAGGACTCATTTAACATGACAGGTGGACCAGTTTTCTGTTTGGGCAAGGGCAGCCTGCCTGGAACTGAATAACTCTTGTAAAGCAGTTGAAGAGTCTCTGAAGAGAAGTGAGCTATGGAAAAAAATAATAAATAGTCCCAATGTTTATCCTTTACCCTATTGTATCCCAGGCTTCTAAGGACATCGCTGTAGAGATTTTTGCAGAAGCGCTTTGTTCTTCAAGGTCAGAATCCAAGTTTTTTCATTGGGGTTAACAGCGTGGGGATGTTTTAGGTACCAAAAAGGGCCACTGTGGGGAAAATGACTCTCTGTCTAGTTTAGGGTGATGACTGTTAGAATTTTATCCAGAGGATCTGGCAATCCTGGAAAGTGATGTATAATCATTCTAGTAATAGCAGTAAGATCTTGAACTCTGGTTTAAGGGAGGTTAGGAGTATTACACAGTTACTGCAAGGCATAATAAATCCTATGTCTATCGATCCTTATACAATGGGCCTTAATACCTCCTTTGGTTCTGGGTCCAAAGGGTATTGTAAAAGCTAGGGTAAAGGGTTAGTTAGGTCAGTCCAAACTTTCTTGGGCTCAGTCCTCAAACCCTGCCAATACTGGTAAAATTTTTGAACCATGAAGAGCAAAGATCTTCAAGTTATGTCTGCTTTAAATGTATACATCCCTTTAAGGCAGTGTGCCAATTAGCTATGACCTGATTATGAAAAGGAAAAAATCTTCTGGAATTTCAAAGAATAGGCCTTCTAAGGAACTTTTAAACTCTTAGTTTCATTTACATAATAAATCTCTTTACCCAGCAGAATTATTCTCCAAAAATGGAGACACAATGAAGACCTTTTGCTAATAGCTGACCTATTCTAAAGTACTGATTCATTTTGCTTTATAAATTACCCAGTTCCATGTATTTTGTTATAAGGAATGAAAACGGACTAATACACTCTGTGTATTATTTATTTTTGATTCTAATTTACTGATGGCAAAATAAGCTTTGCTCTTATACTTGAAAACACATGCCTTCTTTGAATACGACCATAGCAAGCCAAATTGTGATGATGGTGTAGGAAGTGATTTCAGAGAAAAGAAGACCAGCAGATTTCATACTAGTTTTGCTCTGATGTTATACTCAAGAATAGCCTCTATTATGTGATTATATGGAAACTGATCGTATACAATTGCTATTGCATGCTGACGTATGCTTTTTATCAAGGGCAAAATTCTGCCAAGAATGTGTTTCTGCTAGATAAAAAAAAATTTGTTTCCAGGTTTTTAAAGATGTAAATTGAACACCAGACTTACTTATTTATTACCTCAGAGAGTTTCTTATTTGTCTGATATTTTTGGAATTTTTAATGACCTTATTGCAGGCATACGATGAAGGAATATAAAAGGTTTTTCAATGGCAGATAAGACTGAGGGGCAAAAATTAAAGTTAGAAGCTTGAAAGGAAGAGCTTCTGTAGATTATTATAACATGTTCCATGATTAGACAATAATTATCAATGAGGTATGTGATGATCTTGATAATGTATATCTTCAAGATTATCACCAAATCCTTCATAAATCTAATAGAATGTTTTGAATTTTATTTTCCATCACAAGTAGATCCTTCATAGAAAATTTCTTTCTTTCATAAGATTATATAACAAATTTGACTGTAATAGTACAAATTGTCAGAAAGGAAGGACTAAGTATGAATTTAAAAAATACAGTATTGCTTGTTTGATTGTAGAAAAAAGTTAAAAAATAATCATTTGAGTTTGTTGAAATTTTTAAAAAATCTCTTCTTCCATTCACGTTAACATACAAAGGTACTTTAAAAAGATCATAGAAAAATAGAACTAAGTGATAATACTAATCTTTCCATGGAACTTTTTGAAGACCCCTTCTAATTTGTTCTACTGGTTTCTTTACTGTTTTTATACTAATATGATGAAAAGAAAAAGTAAGTTTAGATACATATTATCTCTCGTAAGTCACATCACTGTCAACACAACCTAGATTAGATAAATTAGCAGTCAAGGGCCAAGCTCAATTGTCACCTTAAAAACTAAAGTACTGATACTAGGCAGGCTGTTTGTTAAGTGTGCTTATAGGTGTCTCATATGGAGAATTGTATTTCAGTTAAATTTTTTCTTTTGTTGTGATTGCTGAATGACAAAATTTATGAATCTAATAGCATTTATATGTATTAATTGCCCATAAGCACACTTCAATGAACAACTTGTATAATTTTTGTAATTCTTTTCTTTTTCTATTATGATTGCTCTAATTATATATATTAAAATTTAATTTTATGTCCACTTAAGCTAATGATTAAAAATGTGGGCTTGAATTTTGTATGTCCTTTTGTCTTTTTCATTTTTCTGTTAACTTATATTTATTGTACTTTTCAAAAGAATAATTTTGTGAAGGATTAAAATAAAAATTTTAAAAACTGGTTCTTTATCACAGACAGTTTGAAAAGCACCATCCTGAGGCACAATTACAGAATTTCAAAATTTAATATTGTACACCATTTGAGCTCTTATTATTCAATTCGTTCAGTTGCTCTCGTGCTATTAATGCCTTGCCATTCACATGCTTTGTTTTCAATAATAGCAATTCAAGGGAAGCATTAAATGCTGAAGTATTTGGGGCACTTCATTTACTGAATACTTTGATTCAAAATTCTCAAATGAGTTTGGGCAAAATGCTGCTGAAATTTAAAAGATTCATTTGCAAAATGTTCAATACCGTTTTAAAACACTTCATTTAAAAAGCAATTCTCCCGATTCTCCAATTTAATTGATATTGGGCAGAAAAGAAAGAAAGCACATAATGCCATGATCAAGTATTTATTTTATATTCAAGATCAGCCTAAGTAACAAAAATTGTGTAGTTCAATTATCCTGTGTATATGTAAAAATACGTGCAAATTTGGATAACTACTTCTATTTGAACTGGAAGAATATCAAAAACTATTGGATGCAATTTTGAATTATGTGTGTACTGTGACCAATTCCAAATACATTTTTGCTCCATAGATTTCCTTATTTAATAAAAATGTTTTATTATAGTGCTTTCCCCCATCAAAATTTGTGTTTGAAATATCACCAAAACCACATAATTTTATCTTTTATAAAATTTATAGCTGAATTTATAACAGCTTTCAGACCATGTTGGATGTTCAATTGAAAGAATAAACTTAAAAAGAGTCTTACTTCGATTTTATAAATTGGATGGAAAGTTTAAAAAATTAAACTGACCATTTAAAAAATTAACCTACCTGCTTATCTATTTGAGGCTTCTGTTGATACTGGTATAAAACTGGCTTCATCTCACTGTTTTCAAAGTTGTATTTCAGTTAATGGAGCTAACATATTAACAGCAATTTCTTATTTATATATGCATAAGAAAACTGGAACTAAAAATAATTAATATAGAAGAAAGTGATATGCAAGTACCTCTAGCAGAGTGTGTTAAGACATTGTCTTCATATGGATGCATTAAATGGTCAGTAGAACTGCTAACTTTTGGAATAGTCGCTGGTAGTTCTTTAGTAGGTTTGTGTGCTCTGTTTTTTACAATTTCTGCTATTAAAATTGTCCCCATGTTACCGACAGGTCAGGTTCAGCTTGCCCTCTCGCCTTAAACAAATGACCCGAAGACCAAAAGTTGATGCAAGGATTGGAAGGTTTATTCAGATTACACGTACTCAACTAAATGTCTAACCAAGCAAACAAACAAAGAGAAAAGAGGAGCAGTGGGGTCCAGTTTAGCTTAGGCCTAATTGGCAGGGCCAACCTATTCCATTAACAGTAATTGATAAAAGCAGTTCTCCCCACTGTTTTCAGCATAAAGAAGAAAAGTATGGACTAGATTTAAATCAGAAAAACAAAGCCTAGCCAGGAGCCCTCCAGGGTGCACCTGTACAGAAGTGGATACAATCCAACCAAACAGAAGAGGGCTCAGAAAATCAGAGAAAGGTAAAGAGAATAAAGCATTGCCTTGTCAGAATTTAGGCCGGGGACTCCAGGAGAGATCTGCCAGCAGCAGAGACATGGGAGCAAAATAGTCCCAGTGGCCACTTGCCTCTTGCAGCTGGAGTCCTCTCCGGTGCCCAGAGCTTTCCAGTTTTTGCCAGTGATTAAATTAGGCTCTCGAATTCCAAAGTCATAGAAATAAAGCAACGCTTTATTAAAAGAAGAGACAGACTTATGCATAAGGGGGGTAGCAACAGTAAAGCTAGGCCCCCAAGGGGAGCTGTTCAGGGTCTTTTATAGGGAAAGGAGTTAAGGGGTGCAGGCCAGCGTCACTGGAGGTGGTCCATTCTGTTCTTCCTGGTTGCATCGTGGGCGCATGCTCAGTAGGCAGTGGTGTTTGTCATTGTCACCCCAGGTAGGTCACTGTAGCAGTCACCTTAATGTTTTGTGCACAGATGGGAATTCCTAAAGGGGTCTCAAGGTTAATCTTTAACTTTTACAGTTATAGTAAACAAGCCTTGGGGAGGGGTTTTGCAACTCAGTAAATATCTGTTTCCTCTCTTAAGTCAGTCTGTTTTGTGTGGGCAGCCCGTGGGGTAATCATTTGCCCTGAGGGGTCTCATAACTGAGGAGTGGAAAAATAACAAAGTGTCCTCTGCAGGGAAAATGGAGTCAGTTTGGTTCACAGGCCTAGCCTTACTCTCTTTCACCCATATTAGATGGTAAATATAGACAAACAAATTACTTATTTGTCATCAACTGTCCAGAGAAATGGAAATTCACTACTTAATTTTTCATTAAATGTGTACTTTTTATCTCATTGCTATTGAAAAGGCTCATTGTATTCTAAAAGATTATCAAGCAATAAAATGAACAAATCGTTATAGGTACACCCTATGTAATAAAACTACTTTCATGAGGGTAATAGACCACTCTCTCTACACTGGAAGGAAGGATTGCTTAGCTTCTATTTAAAACACAAACTTTGTGCATCACCTAACCTAAAATTTCTCATATTTTTCAATTGGAGGTATGGTAGTTTGGTGCATCTCTCAGAGCATGGTATAACTGCAGGTATAGATCAGCCTGGCAGAAGAAAGAGTTAGCTAGTTAGCCATTATCACCAAGCTCCCCTGACATGAAGTGGTTGATAGTGTTTGGAAAATGCTTTGGAATTAGATGAACCATCCGATTAATAATAATTATAGACTAGACAAAATGTAAAACAAACAAGCAAGCAAACAAAAAAATGTAACAACTAATTGAAGGCCCCTGGAGAGCAAACAAAAGCAAGCAGATAATATGACTTTGGAAAAAGGGCCACTCACACGATACACAAAATTAATTCAGGGTGGATAATAAGCCTAAATATAAAAGCTAAAACAATAAAGCTTCTAGAAGAAAACACAGGAGAATATCTTCTTGACCTTCACATAGACAAAATTTTCATAGGCAGGACTCAGAAAGCACTGACTCTAAGAAGAAGAAAAAATATGAGTTGTATTTTATTATGATTTAAAATTTCTGCTCATCAAGACACCATTAAGAAAATGAAAAGACAAGCCAGAGATTGGGAGAAGATATCTGAAATACACATGTTTGACAAAGTGCTTGTCTTTGGACTATATAAATAACTCTTACAAATTCAAATAGGTTCTCAGGCGAAGAAAATTATTAAAGAGAAAGGGGATCAATATAGTATTAAACATTTTCATATACTAAGTGGCCATAACAATTCTAAATGTGTACGCACCTAAAATGCAGCTGGAAAATATACAAAGCAAAACTTGACTAACGTACAAGAAGAAATTGACAAACCCACAGTAACTTGTATATGATTATTAGTTGACCATATACCTACACTGAAATAGTGCTGTTGGCCATGAGTTCAATGTTAATAAATTAGTAATTCAGTATACCCAGAAAAGGGAAGAGGAATTTTACCTATCTGTACACGAGTCTTCTCTGGAAAGTGCTAAAGTAACATCTGTGGTGAGTGATGAAGTTATAGAAAAGTGGTTAAATATGTGAATTCCTGAGATGGTGACCAATGAAAGAGTGCAGTAGGCATATCTCTGTACCTTCCTTTCAATTTTGCTGTGAACCTAAAACTACTGTAAAAAAAGTCTTACCCATTATCAGGGGAAGTTAAACCCTTCTTTATTAGTGCTGGCTGGCTTGCTCATTTCAAAAGGCCCACACAGTGTGAAAATGTTAGAAAGAAATATTGCATATAATAAACTATTTGTAAGAAATATATATTAAATAAGATGTCTTTAAACAGAAACATTCATAAAACAAGGTTATGTATTGATTGGTTGACAAAAATGTTGTGACCAGAGGCTTGCGAGAAACTTATCTTTCCTCTAAGAGCGATGGTTCTGTATCTGCTAATTCAGTATTCATGGAGCCTTTATAGAGTACAACTCTGTGAAAAACACAGATTGACTGTATTCAGCTAGATTTCTATTTTCTGTCTTTCATACCTTCAACTGTCTTTTATCATGGCATTCAGAAACAGCATCAGATTTTCCCTCTACTTCATTGATTCAATTTTATACAATCTACATTCTGTTCTTGATTAGCCTACAATATGTACTCTAATTCTTCTATTGCAGTTTTTAAATGCTTTTATCCTTCCTGATATCATTGTGGATACACAGAGTACATAAGAGCCACAATCCTGGACAGCTCTGTTACCAGGGCCCTACCCGTCTCTGTCTTCATTCCCTCCTTTTCTTGTGGGAACTTGGTCACCCAGGTCTTAGATGCCACGAGCATTTCCCTCCTGTGACCACCTGTCCAGTAGTTTCCTGAGAATGGCACCACTGTATAGATACAAAAAGAGGTTATAGATAGGGCAGCAAGAGGGTGGGGTGCCACCACTCTTATGTCTCAAAAAGTAGCACTCATGCAGAAAAGGAGAAGCTGCCCTGAATCCACGTGGGCACTTTTCATCTCAGGGCCAGGGGCAGATGGTGAAGGCATGACAACCTGCCTTTCTGAGTTCTTTCTCATGAGAGTCTTATTAGACCTTCATTCGCATAGTTTGTAAGACTTTGCTCTCTTTCCTCGCCTTTCAGTTCAGATCCATTTGTCTCTGGTTGGTTTAATTCCTTTAAGATCCTGGAACAGGTTGGCAGTTTGTTCTAATTTGAGGTGTTTATATATATTTTTTCCCTTTCAGTGTTTTCTTATGCTTTTTAGAGAAAGGAAAGAATGCAGATAGAAGAAGCCAAAACTCTGTTAGAGGTTATAAACTCAAATGTCTTCTGGGATTAGACAGGTAACCTAAATGAGGAAACCAAATAGACAAAAGGCAACAAGGGGTAGAGGTGACCGTAGTGAACTGGGGAAGGGATGCGCTGGTCCAAGCGGGTGACTGCCCAGATCCACCTGATTGTTGCTGTGTAGAAGGTATGACCAGCTAGGACATGTCTTTCTGATTTTTAAAGAGAACCAGGAGGCTTTTTAATATAAATTTTGTGTTTCATTAAACTGTGTTTGTCAAACCAAACATACCAGCAGACTAATTCTAGCCTATCAATTGCCAGTTGGGAAATTCTGCCCTACGGCTTTGAAATGTTTTGATAAAGTTTTGTTTCTGACATGATAAGAAAAATCTGTGGGTTTTTCCTTTCTGCTCTACAGTCTAGCTGGAAATTTCCAAGAAAAGCTATCTTTTCCTGGAGACAATTGAAGAGCTGACAGAGACAGCATTTTATCAATTTAGCCAAAACTAATAATTTGTCCATTCATCCATTTATCTATATATTTATTTATTTTTCTTTTCTTTTTTAAAAAAATCCATTTATTTAGAAGCACTTACTCAGATCTTGCTATATGTCAGGCACTGATCCAGACACTGAAGATAGAGTAGAAAGTAAGACAAAATTCTGACCTTTGTGGATCTTAGATTCCAAGTGTGTGTGTATGAGTGTATGTGTGCAAGGATAGGGAAATACAAACAATAAATATATAACCAAATAAGTACATAAGATAATTTTATGTTCCTCTGGGGATGACAAAGTTTAATTTTCCTTCTGTCCAACTCACAGTGGCCTGACGGGTCAGCTCTTGTATGTCCAAAGATACTTGAATTATTAAATCACTATCTCACCCAATCAATAAATCTCTGACACAGATCTTACTTTCAAGAGCCATCTTAAAGTGACCCTAAGCTACAGGCTTGTTGCAAATGAATTTCATCCCTTAAGTGGCAACAGCTCTTATGATTGATGTCTAGAGTGAGGGTTTCTAGAATTTATCCATGGGATCTACATTAAGTTACTGTTTGTATCAAATGGCTGATGATGGTCTTTTCCAGGCAAAGGGCAGTGGAGTGATTTTATGGTCCTTTATGGATATGGAATATCTACTAATCACATCAGTTATGTGAAGTAATTGGAGATAGAGCCAAATCAACACCTCAAGAGAGCCCACTTGATTACAAACATTTGTTAGGTTTCTGGTCACTGCTGATCTGAAGAATTCATGGAGTGAGACAGAGTTGAGGGCTGGTCTGAAGACCCTGGACCCAGCCTTAAACAGTCTGGAGAACCATGTACAACGGGGCAGAGAAAAGGTGACAGAAGATAGTTTGTGACAACTCTTAGGTAAGGACATACTGGGATAGTGCGAAACAACATGGATAGGGAAACACAGATATTCCAAGGATAGTAAGAACTTTTTTCCTCCCCTATATCTCAAAATTTCAAGGTTAAAAAATAATTCTCTATAAAATTGAGGTTAGGCACTTTGGGTTGGAAAAGGATTAAAATTTGGATATAATGAAAAATGCTTCTACTAAGCATTGATTAAACTATATTTGAGAAACATCTCCTAGGCTATCACTTCCTTTTTTTTTTAATGTGAAACACTCTAAATTATATACAATTTAGATCAGCTTTTATTTTTAATGTTGAATGTGTCAGATATTAAAAGTAATTCTAGGGCCGACCCCGTGGCGCACTTGGGAGAGTGCAGCGCTGGGAGCGCAGCAGTGCTCCGCCCGCGGGTTCGGATCCTATATAAGGATGGCCGGTGCGCTGCTCACTGGCTGAGCGCAGTGCGGTCGGTCACAAAAAGACAAAAAAAAAAAAAAAAAAAAAAAAAAAAAAAAAAAAAAAAAAAGTAATTCTAGCATTTTCTAGTGCTGCCAAGGTAAAATACAGGTGCCCAGTTAAATTTGAATTTCAGATAAACAAGAAATAATTTTTAAATATAAGTATGTCTTATGCTTATAAATATTAATATTAAATATGGAGTTTTCCTTTTAGAAGTGAGCAGACAGGAAAATAAGTAATTGTATGTTTGCTGTAAAAGTACAAATTCCAGCTGCCAAGAGTCAACCTTAATTCTTGTTTCAAGCAAATGCATCTATCTACCTTTCAATCTTTTCAGTATGTCCTGTGAAATATTTGGAATATACTTACACAAAAGTTATTAGTAGTTTATCTGAAATTCAAATTTCATTGGTTTCCTGAATTTTTATTTGTTAAACCTTATAATCCTATTTATATTATCAAATGTGTCAAGTGTTATTTCTATACATTTGTTTTCTAATTTAAGCAAATATCTATAATTTTAATACCTGAAGCCATCTAAATACTTTAATTAAATAAAAATATATGATGATCCAATATAGTTGTTGTAATTTCTGAAGACATTAGAGTTTCACTTTCAACTTTGTCTGCAACCTCCCTCCTCTCCTGCTAAGAACCTGCATTTTCCACCCATTCACTATACATGTATGTTTGTACACACATACGCACACGCATACACAAACATATTTGATGACTTTTTCCATTAAACTTTTAACAGAATTGTATACATTAACATTAATGTAGGTTTAAAAGTAAATAATGAAGGACTGAATGGATTATTTCTAAGTGATTTCAGCCCATTTGACCCCTACTTAATACTTATTTTTTATGGAAGTTGCTGATAACTTGAAATATTTTTAGTTTTGCATTATTCTCAAAATTGTTGTTAATCTTTTTGCTATAGTAACATTACCTCTTGCTGCTTGGTCATTGGCATGAATTTCAGATAACCAGGCCCAAGTCATCCCCCATAGAAATAAAGAAAAGCACCATTGTTTCTCTTTCTCTTTAAGAAAGAAATACCTAGCCAAAGACAAAGAGAAACCTTGTCTGTTATTAACTAAGGTAGGAGACCTACAACATGAAACAAAAAATCCAGAGAGATTAAACAAAGAATCCTCTGAAAAGAAGGCAAGAATATATTTGCTTGGAAGAAGAATTAAGTATACGCCCTTGCCAGTTGGAATTCATACTAAAATGGCGAACACACAATTACTTATTTTCTTGTCCTGTTTTTCTCCAAAATGAAAACTCCCTCATTTTACATGAGTTTCTGTCGGCATTTCTTTTTAGTCAGACTTTATCTTGATCTTCATTGTATGCTATAGCTGTGCTCCTGGAGCTTTGTTTTGGGACAAATGAGGTATTTTAACAACATTGAAGACGACAGACTTAAAATCAAGTATATTTTGTTTTCATTTAAGCCTCCAAATTATTATTTTATAGTAAGTATTTTTTTCCTTCCACTCAATATCTTCTCCATCTTTGGAAACAAACTGAGAAGCATCAGGATTTGAAGAAGAGAGAAAAAATGCTTCTGGAGTTTTCTCCCCTTTAAAGGAGGGGCCTTGCTGTCCTCATTTTGAATTCATAGCCATTGACTCTCTGACATTCTTTAATAAGAGACCAAAGACCAATCATTGACCCACACAGGGCTGCTTTGCATGAAAATATGAGTACAGATCCCTGAAGAACCCTGATTTAATCAGGGGTGAGGCACCCCTACTTCCCCAGTTCTTGTATAAATTCTTAGGGAGCATTTGACTCCTGATTCCTGTAAGTCAATTCCACTCTTTTCCTGTGAAAATTGAGTTAGGTGAAAAATTGCGCAAATCCACATGCCAATCAAGAAGTCTCAATTTTATTTTCTCTGTTTTCTTTGCAGCAGGTAAAAGCTAGAATTTAGCTTAGTTATTCTTTTCAATTGGTATTAGTTTTCAATGTCAGTTATATAAATAATTAAAGTGTAAATGTGTACTTTGGGGTGACTCCTATATCACAGAGAGCAGATCATTTAGTAATTTTCAATAAGATCTTTCTTTAATATTACAATTATATTCAGTGTAATACCTTTTAAATAAAAACTTAGAATTCACTCAGCAGTAGGAAAGTTCAGAATTACATGCTTATGTATTTTTTATCATAACATTTAATTGTATATTAAAAATGCATTACCTTTGACAGAAACAAAGTGAACTCTGGGGAATAAACACACCAGTCTGCTTCAGTTCTCTTAAACCAAATGGAATTTGTGATTTGAAATTTGCTTTGCATCTCAGACAATAAGAGATTGCCTGGTTGTTGGATGATTGGATAGTTTAACGGGACTCAAGATTAATCTTTTCCTGTGTAAAACTAATCAGGTGGTAAAATGCAGAAGACATCAGAATATACTTATTTTAAATAGTTAGAAGAATATCCACTGAATGCAAACTACTGACTAAATGAATAAATGTTATACAATCCCCAAGGCCATGCACTTAGGTAAACTCTCCTGTGAGGTCTGAGAAGCCAGCGACCTAACAAGCAGAGAGTGGAACACAATGTCTCTAGGTATAATCGGCTGTGAGTTTGTCCTTTGGTCTGGGAGGCACTCGGCAATGGAAGAGACTGTGGTTGGGATGAGATGTGTTGAGTTTTAGTGGTGCATACTTCATTGGACCCATTAATAACCTCTACAGCTTTGGGGTGTAAACAGACTTCCAAAAGAGAGGGTAATTTTATTTCTAGCTATATAGTATTCTGAAGATATCCATATACATTATCAGTTACAGTTAAACAAGTGCTATAGTTTTTAAATGTTTAAAGTAATTACTAACTTGAATTAATTAATCAACTACCTGACAGTAATTAATTAACTACTTTGGAAAGGCAATTGTGAAAGAAACATGTAATAAAGATATGTTTAGAGGATACTAAAGAACAAAACTGTTTCTTGAACTTGCCATACTCAACAAGAACAAGCTCCTGACATGTCAGTAATATGACTTAAGAAAATGAAGGTTATTTCCAAGTGGAACAATTTATACAGTTGTCCATCAGTATCCACAGGGGATTGGTTCCAGGACCCCTGAGGATACCAAAATCTGCAGATGCTCAACTCCTTGATATAAAATGGTGTAGTACTTTCATATAACCTGCTCACATCCTACCATACAGTTTATCATCTCTAGATTATTTATAATACCTAATAAATGTAAATTCTATATGAATAGTTGTTGCACTTTATTTTTAAAATTTTATATTATTTTTTATTGTTTTTTTTTTTTTTCCCCCAAAATATTTTTGATCCTCAGTTGGTAGAATCCGTCGATGTGGAACCCATGGGCACTGAGAGCCAACTGTTCTTTGTTCTATATTGTTATTTTGAAAATGTCCTATTATATAACCAGGTATCGATATTGGTGGTCAAGGACGTGATGGCTACCTGAATTATGCGTTAAGTGACTCAAAGCTCAACAGCAGTGAAAGTTGGGGTAACGAGCACACTTTCCATGGGGTCTGCTCCCTAATTGCAACCAAGTATCAACAAAGGACTGTTCCAGCCCTTTCCGGATTGGAGGAGGAATAAAGAACACACCCAGGTGATTTCATTTGTGCAAATATGGGCAGAGAGTCCCTTCATCCACGTAAATCCAGGCCTGTGATTATGGCAGAAATATCTCCCTAAAAGAGAACAAGCATCATTAAGTGAAACAATTTTTATTCTTCACCAGTATCTGCAGGTAGGAAAAAAAAAGCACACCTAATTAAAAGTTGCTAATGCTGGTGAGGTTAACCTAGAGCCCAATCTTAAGGCGAAACTTCTAAAATACATTTCTTACCAGCAACAAATCAGCATTGCTCACTTACCATAATTTCTCATTAGCTTTGATAATCTAGTGAGATTTTTTATTCAAAATAACTATTACTGTCCTAATAAATGAGTGACTATTGTTAGAGACCACATTACAAAACTCCTGAGGAATGCTATTTCCCTGCAGTAAAAAGAAAACAGGCTGGTCGGTTAGTTCAGTCGGTTGGCATGTGGTATTATAAGACCAAGGTCTAAGCGTTCAGATCTTGTACTGGCCAGCTGCCAAAAAATGAAAAATAAAAAGAATACAATATAGAAATGTTAAATTATACTGCTAAAGGAGTTTATATTTTCTTTTACATTAAGCCTAGAAGTAAAGAGAGGATACCTATAGGGAATATAAACAATAATGATGGTTTCTTCTAAAATATCAGAACTTTGGTGAGCAGTAACATCTTACCAGTTTATTTCCAATAATGACATTTCTTCTTTTAAAGATGTATTTGCCACATTGGCCACATACTTTCTCCTACTTGGGCCTCAGGGCCTCCTGCATTTCTTCAGATTAGAAGTGATGAGCTTTAGTTAACCAAAAACCCCAGCAGTAAAAGGATTTTTTGTTAAGGGCTGTGACCAAACCCAGCTATCTCATCCTCTACTTATTCTATATTCAGTGTCAGACCTTTCCTGCAAATCTTTGTTACTTTTATGATTGGATAGTTTTCTCAAGGGACATACTCTTCAATGGAAAGAATTAAATGTGCATTAGCAAGTCTGACCCTTTAGGGTATGTTTACACTAACAGTATTAGTTCTTAGATGAAATCTGTAAGGCTCAGAGCAAGAATTAAGATTTCATACGTAGACCTCAATCTCGAGGCCATTATAAATTGCTTAAACTGTCTTGGAGGTATGCACAGGAGCTATGGGATTCCTATTAATACTTTTTAGGGTGTGGTTTCAATGGAGATTTTTAATAAATGAGCTGTGATTTTTGAGCCAGGTAAAGTGCTTTTTCACATGTGCTAAAAGTGGCTCCATGAAAATGCTGGACACTGTGTTTAGGGTCATATTTATGCACTGTAGATTCAACTTGTTTTCACTTTAAAAATTCCAAAACTAGTAATCATTTGCTTTTATTTTAAAATAAAATTTAATAATTGTGTTAAAGAAATATAATTTGTTCATAAAATATTTTTTCAACAAGGAATTTAAAAAATATTTTATTTAGGAAAGGCATTTTCTTTTTTCTGAGTATCTCATTCAAAAGTTTATGAGAAGTATTTGGTAATTCATTCTTTTGAAAAACATGAAATTATATTTCCCTTCTATTGAGAGATATGGGACCCTGTGCTGAACAATTATATGTTATTATAACTCCTAATATTTCTGTTACAGTTTTATCAAATTATAATGTCCTTGAAAGAGAGAAAACAAAGAATGTCAGAATTCTGACTTGATAGATGGTGTAGCAAGAGCATATCTATCAAATTTATGGATAGATAAATATGAAATTTAATACCCACCCTACATTGCGAGGTTTCGTAGTATTGTTGGTGATATTATATTCATTTTCCCTCCTTGCTAGTGTCATGAGATTCTCCTACCTCCACCGCTATCTCATAATGTGGCTTAAATAGGGATATTAGTTAAAACCCGAGGATAAATCTATATTTAGAATGAGTAAACTCATCACGGTCAATGAATGTTCATTATCCACTGAGCCTTGCTCTTTCAGATATGTGCACCTGAGAATAGAGTCATAGTTTTATGGGACCTACTCGGACCTCCAGAGTTGGTATAAAGATTATTTTAAAGTGAAATCATTTGAGCTAAATATGATGCAGAAAGTAATCATATCTCAACTTCCCTTACATGACTAAAGTAGAACTTCCAGAAAACTCAGCTGCCGCTCACTCCTCTCCAGGGGAGCTTTCTGCAAATTTGACTTCCACAGACACAGACGGCCCATTTCCATTAGTATCAAAAGCCCAGTGGAACTTTACATACTTTGCCATTAAGTTTGGCACAAAACTTTTATCTGTGGTTATTGAGTGAGTTGCACATCACTTGGTACTACATTAATAGACTTTGTCTTTTCTCCTTTTAATCTGTCTGTTGCCAGTTAATTCGAAGGCCCTCCAAATACTGGACTCAAGTTGGAAGAGAAAAAGTTGTCCTTGTGACAGTTTCCTGATATAAAACAATGGGCCATGGCACAGGGAAACTGCATGAGATAGTTCTCCTTGGCAGGAATACCAGTGGACCAAGCTTTTTGGTAGTCAAGATTGATTCTGTATTTCTAAATCTGTTTCTTTGTCCCATATCTGTGACACAATTAGATGCCAAAGAACGGCTCATCATTTACATTGTAAAGCTAGAGGAAATTTCTTCAGTATTTCAGTATATAGTGTCTGTCTCATACACATGAAGCTCTAATGCCTAGTTTTGTTAGGGCATTGGTTTTATGGTAACAAGGTTAACATCAGCCTGTTTTAGAACATCGCTGTGATATGTATAGGTAAGTATAAAATTACTAAACTAAGGCAAGGAACATTTGGCCCAGTGGGCAAAACAAAATATATACCTCCAATTTGTGGTTGGAAGCTGATCAAATATTAGCTATGAGAAGGAATATTATAGAAATTAGGTGAAAAGGAATACAGAATATATCTCCTCAAAATAAAGCCTAAAAATGATTAACTCTACCCAACATAGGGTGATGGTGCTAAGAGTTGCTTTTTGAAGACTAAGCAGACACTAAAGAGAGAGTCTAACAGTAAAAGGGATCAAAGGTTCATAATCAAAGTTGAGGCAGGGGGTTGGGCAAACCAGGAAGGGAAGCATTTTTATCAGAAAGATACAGTTGAGCAAGTAGCTATAAATTCACTTGCACCGTCACAAGAAAGTTTGCTTTAACCTACAGAATTCCTCCTGAGATAGCAGCTAAGTTTTTCCACATTTGCTTTCTTTAAAATGTTGTTGTTCCAGCTTCGTAAGGGGGATTATGTGGTCTTTAGCAGACATAGGGATGAACCTGGAGCCCATATAACTCAAAGTAAATATATTATATATTTAAAATTCTAAATATACATATATTTAGAATTCAAAGGTAGGGAGAAGAAAAGGGGAGGAAGGACTCAAGCAGTCTTACAGCTAAGTTAATAAACTAATAAGTTTCCCTTTTGGACCTAGTTCTCCTCCTTGTACTTCAGCCTTGTTTGACGGCATTACCGTTCATTCAGTTATCTAAGTCAGAAACCCAGAAGTCACTCCTAAGTGCTGCTTCTCTTGCATCTATATAAAAATCATCAAATTTAGTTCATTATATCTCTGAAATATCTCATCCATCCATTCTATTTATCTGAAGTGTTCTATGTTTCCTTATTTAAAAACAATTTCAGTATTTTCTTAAGTGATCTTCTTGAAAGACCCAACTTCACAGTGTTTCCTAAAGAGTACTTTCTTTATTATAAAATTAAAATCTGAGCATACTTTTGTCCTGCTCAAAACCAGCCACTGGATCCCTATGACGTATAAGGTAAGGTCTAGGTGGAGATACTTGAAAAAAATCAGATACATGGGTCTTGAATTCAGGGACAAAAGTTCACAACTGGAACTATAGACTTGGGAGTTACCAGCATGGAGGTGGGAGTTGGATCCACTTGCCTGTGTGAGAATTCCTAACAAGCAAGACAACCAAAAGGCAAAGGACAGAATCCTGGAGACATCTGTCATGTAAGGAGTAGCCTCAATAAATAGTGAGGAGGAAGTGTTCTTGGGAGTGGAAGGGGCGTTGAGCTTTAAACAAGAGAGGTGAGAATGTTAAGTGATCAGTGGAAAAACAGGGGCTGAAGTGTGTCCTTTGGATTTAGCTTTTGGGAACTCAATGGTAGTGGAATCACTGACAAAACTGCTTCACTGGAATAGATGTGTACAAAGGAGTGAGCACAGGACAGATGACAGATATGGTGATGGGCAGGGAATGGGACAAAAGCAATGAAGTGGATGCACTGAGTAAAAAGCACTGCTCCAGAAAGTGTGAGTGATAAAAGCAGATTATGGAGGGCAGGAAAACGGAAGGAGGTGATCTAGTAGAAAGGAAAGGTTTGAAGATGCTGGTAAGGGAGGAAATAATGCGTACCAAGATCCTAGGGATGCAAAAGATGAAGGAAAAGAGTTAAAAGTGAAGGGGCTGGCCTTGAATAAGAAAGCATCCCTAAGTCCCAGAGACAAGGAAGGAAGGATCTCTGTAGATGTAGCCAAAAGCTTGCAACTGGGCCTCTAGGATGTAAAAGATTGTTTCATTATTTTAAAGGCAATACACTGTAGAGATTAATACTATGTGTCCTGGAGCCAGCTGCTGTGGCTTTGCCACTTACTAGCCATGTGACCTGGACACATTTTTTAGCCCCCATGGGCTTCAGTGTTTTTATCTGCAAAAATAAAAGTGATAATAGGGCCTGTCTCCTAGGGTGTTGAGGAATAAAATAGTAAGTGTAAAGCACTTAGAAGGTTGCTAGTAATATGGGAAGCATACAGTAGGTGTTGGCTATTAGCTGTTACTAGGAGCAACCTGGGATAGCACCTAGCTGCTGTACATTGCTGAATTGTAGTATATACTGTCTAAATTTGCAATCCAAAAATTCTATTCTCCATAAAACAGGTGGCGTTGGGATGATATAAACACATTGCAGAACAGGAAGTCTTACAAAATAATTTCCAAACAACTTTCTGGTGTTGCTATTATGGGTTGAGAAAAAGTAAAATTCTCTTTAGTTGAGTCCTTCATTTCATGAGATTTAGGCAAAAATTGGGATTTCTCTGAAAGCTGTCCATCAAAACTTGGCCTAGTTCAACACAGAAATAATAAGACTGAGTTTATTATTACTATTACTAATAATTACAGTTTGGAAGAAGAAAAGCAGGATGATAGAGCAGGAGTAAATTCTTTGCCTTGCAAACTTGGAAAAATAAAGGAAGCTGAAGCAAAAGGTACCCAAGGTTTAAAATTGTTTCCTGTGTCTGCAGTGATCAGAAGGCCCGGTGTAGACATCCTGCTGTGTGCTGATTCTCCCTGGCATGAGGTTAGCCTGGGTGAACCAAAGGCTAAATAACTCAGACTCGGTACTGGGGACAGAGATTAAGACACGGCCTTCGTTCTGCCAGGCATCCCATTACTTTGCATATCTGAAGCCAGGATAAACAAATGGGCAGCAAGAATGATCACAGCTGAGTCAACAGACTTGGACTCCTGAAGCCAAACAGCTCTTTTGTTTGTTTGTTATGATTCATAGACATTAATTTTAGATAGAAAGTCAATCAAAATGTTCTACATAATAGATTGCATGAAAAAAGAAATCTTGCTTTTCAAAAGAAATCTTTTGAAATAATCAGAGGAGTCAATCTTCGTGGAAATCATAGCTTCCCAAGCTCAAATGCCTCCTTAGAGCTAGCAAGACCATCCCTTTAACCATAATTCAAGGCAGACTCTCCTAACCCAGCAAATAAGCATTTTACAAATGTTTGAGTCACATGTCTTTCATATCAGCTTTATCCCACAGTTTCGGGATCCAATAGCAGCTGGGGTAACATTTAGTAAATTTAAATAGTATTCTGGAAAAAATGTTACTCACTCTTTAGTATAGATAAATATGTAATATTTAGCATCTGTCATTTTTTATCTGCTGTTTAAAAATCAGAGCTAAATTTAAATTATTAAACTGCCACAGAATAATGTTGTGACAATTCCTATTAGGGTATTATCTTTGACATGTTACATACTTACATGCTTGGGAGAAGTCACTGTTCTGCCAATTTTTCTAAATTTCATATTATATGCAATGCCTTACACCAAACATCAAGTGATGGCCTTTGATCAAAAGCAATAAAATCTGGCCAATTCCCGCAAATAGGATGAATTGTCATTGATGCTTCAGAAATATTTGTTTGCTGTATTTAAGGGCAATCTGAAAATGTATCTTTTAAACTTTGGTTTGCATCTTGTAAGTCTCCATTTTAAAGATTGATATTAATTTATCCTAATATTAAAGACATTTGCATTTTGTTGACATCAATTATACTCTGGAAAAAACATTTTCTAAGATAGATTACACAACTTTGTGGATAATCACCATGATCTTGTAGAACACTTTGTTAGCTGTAACGGATTAAGTGACAGCTTAAAAATATTGCTTAGGACCATCTGAACTCATCCATTAGAAGATAAAAGGAGTATACTTTTTACACAGAAGCTGAAGGTTTTTTAATCAGGTGATTATATCTATGACTATGTGACCTTCTTAAATAAAAGCAACGTGGGAAATTTGATTTTAGAGTGGTAGGGAATATTAAGCTATCCAGGGAGAATCTAGTATAAGGTCAAAGAGCAATAGGACTGAGAAAACTGTAGTGATTATAGAATAATTAAGCTCAATTTTTTTCTACCTGAAGACAGAGAGGGTAAAGCCATAAAAATATTCATTGGCTGTGTCTTTATAACTTTTCTCTTGGGGTTATTCTTAAATTAAGAGCCACTCGGCTTAAAAGTGAGATATGAATTTCAGGGATGATATCTTAATTTTACTACTATTTTTTATCTTTAGTTTAAAATATTTTATTTTACCCAAATTCCAGAGCTTCAAGTTTTCCATTAATCCATTGTGCTCCTTTGTGACAATAATTTTTAGAAATAAAGAATAAGCACTTGGAATCTCTTTTACCTATTTCATCTTTATATGTGAAAGGCTTCTTCGTAACTGGTAAACCTTTACATTTGGTGAATGATAAGTTCCTTCGTCCAAAAGCTTCAGATTACCCCTACTCCTCGCACACTTGCCAGGCACTATGGACTTTCCTCTGGGTTATCCCGTGGATCGTATAGTCTGAACATTGTGGATTTTGCTCTCTCTTATTTTGGGTGTGCAGGTAAGCCCTGCTCATAGGCAGAGTCCCCAGCGGAGACAGCATTGATTAACCTTCACTCACACCCATGCAGCACATTGCCACTAATTTAAAATTTCTTGCTGTTAGTCCTTTGCTCAGGCACCTCTAATAGATCCTTATTATCTACATTATAAAGTAAAAACAAAAATCCTCTGTGTGGCATTCAAATATTCTTAGAATTGGTCCTATCACCTCCGATGATTCCATTGGTCTTCCCATTCATCCCTCACCCAAGGGCATCTAACCACCCTCCCTCTAGGTGTGATCTCAGTCTAGGATCTGCCTCCAGATGAAAAAAGAAGAGTCCTTGGTCAATATCACTGATTTGGGATTAAGTCAGGCTCATGCTTTGTCTTTGCCCTGACCTTGTACCTCACTTTAAGTCACTTAGTGTTGCCCCCCAACAATTCCGAATCCACCTGTCCCTGGGTACCTGAACGTCTCCAACTTTGCTTCCAGCTGCAGGTGGGTAAGTGACTTAGGTCTGGCCCGTAAGATGTAAGGCAAATCTCCTGCAAGCTTCTCAGAAATATTGCCCCCTCCATGAATAAAAGACAGAGGGTCACAGGAATGAGCCATTGCCCAGTACTTCATTCTTTTGCTTTCAGACCATATATGACTTGGTGTGACTAGAATGTTTCTTCTGGAGTTTAAACAACCAATTTGAGACCCTGAGGCAATACATCAGAGTACCAAAGCCAACATGGGGAAGATGGCAGAGGTGGAGGGGTGGGAAGAGTGGAGAGATTCTGGTGCCTTAGTCTCCCAGCTATCTTTGGAACTGCTTTTTTTCCAGACTTTTTGCAAAGTAAACAATAAATGCCAAAATATTTTAAGGGAAAATATTAATTAGGAAACTCTATTACTGTGTTCAAACCATCTTAACTGATGCATCAAGTTTCTAATTCATTCACCAGCCCCATATCTGCATCCCTGTTTTGCTACTTTGCTAGTGTAAGGAAAGTAGAAAAAGTTCAGTAAGGCTCACCCACCTCACATCTCTTACAAACGGGCAAGATTCAGCACATTCACTAGAAACAAGTTATAAAACTAGTGTAACTATGCATGTGTGCCCGTTTACTGATTCAGCATGATTGTTGTAATTATGTAATGCTTGGCTGGTGGCTGCTATTGTGCACTAAGAGTATAAAGATAACTGCTCTGAACTGCTGGACGGCAGAGCTGCAGAAGAGAATGGCAGAGCAGGGAGGGTCAGCAAAGCCTGAGCTTGTGTCTTGGGGGAATAAAGCATGTCTATGAAACTCACACCCAAAGAATAAAGTATGTCTACCTTGCATAAAGCTGCCAGAATCTTCTTTTAATTACCTCACTCACGACCTGTACAGGAAGGGGCAGAAGGATCTGAGATGCCTACTCGACAGCTAGGCGACAAAATTCCTGCTCTGCTAAAACTTTTCCATATATCTCCACATCCCTAAAATTCACTTAGGGACTTCTCTGTTGCTCATCCGAAGTTTACTTGTCCAGATTTCTCTCTACTGGTTGCATAACAGAGATGAGGCCTCCACCATTGCCTCGGTTCACAGTAACGTTCCCAAACAGTTCTCTTCAGCTCTTCATTGCTCAAGAGCAGTGTTCTCTCTTCATTCCACTCATGTTTTCCAAGTTCCTCACACTCAGGAGCTTCCAAACATCCAGAACTGTTGGACAATGGTGGAACACAGGTGATGACATAGCAAGGGTTGTTCCCACATATGTGAACAGTTGGGTCCTATGTCCTTTCCACTTTGCTCCTGGATCTTTGCAATAAAAATCCTTCATTTCTTCTAATATTTAGGAATTGTGTTGTATCTGTTCCTTTCTCTCCAGGGTGAGTAGAATAACTCCTCTGCTTTTTTCTTCTTCTTCCTCCAGCCCCAGATTTGCCTTGTTTGTGAGGAAAACACTGCTTTACAAATGTGCACCTGAACTAAATCTAGGGAAATGTCTTCTTTGAGTCTTTGTTTCTCCTTTGTTGCAGGCTAGGGGAGAGAAAACTAGCCTTCAGAGTATCAGTGGGAGAGCATAGGGTAGAAAATACACAGAAACACTCAGATGATATAAGTTTCTCACACTTGCTTCCCTTTTTATGACCTAGCCCCCATGAGAATTTCTCATGTGTGAGTGTGGGAATTCCTAGATGAGAGGGCAACTAGAATGGTAAAGTTCTAGAGGACATATCAGGCCAGTGATAGCCTGCACATAAGGTAGCCTGATTAAACATAGGCAACAATCTCATTGTTAAAATGTCAATGCCTTAATAGGGAGGGCATTGCTTTATATATTAAGGTGAGGTGTCTTTGGAAAAAGGGAATGATTGGAGAAATTGCCCACCAGGTCAGATGAGATCACCCCTAAACAATGAATGAGTAAGGGCTGGGAGAAATGAGTGAGGCTAGATGTCAGGACTGGGCACATCCTGTCCAGCATATGTCCAAGAGTGGGAATAGCCCCTTTAAAAATCGATTACATGCTATTTTCTATAGCTGTGCTGTTCAATATGGCAGCCAAAAGCCACAGGTGGACACTGAACACTTGAAGGGGGCTAATCCAAGTTGAGATGTGTTATAAATACACATCATATTTTAAAGACTTAGTGTGAAAAAATAATGTAAAATATCTCATTAATAATTTTTATATTGATTATATGTTGAAATGATGATTATTTTTTGATATATTGGGTTAAATAAGTTATATTATTAAAATTTGCAGAGGATTCTTGAAGCAAATGAACTTCACAGAGCCTGGTTTTCCAAAGCCTTGCAGTTTCAAATATTGACCTTGCAAAGGACAAGAAATTTTCCTCAGGCTATAAAGTCTCTGGTGTAAGATATAGATTTGTAACACAGCAAGGTTGCTGGCTCAAGGATAGACTAGTTACTGATTGATATGTAAAGTTACTGAAAAGCTTCTGGAGGGAGAAGGAATGTTTGCTAAGATCAAGCCTTTTGTTAATGGATCACTTAATTGCCTTAATGGAATGTCATCTGACTTGTTTCACTGAAAGTTACCAGCCTATATCATTAAACTATAGCCACACCTATGTCTATTGCTGTAACTTCCTGGGCTAAAGAATAAATGCAAGAAGAAAACCCCAATTCAGGGTTAATTTCCCAAGGAAGGAATGCCTCTCACATGAGAGTTCTGGGGAAGTTAACCACTTCGGGGCTTCTCACTGCTCAGAAGAGATGGGCTTTGAGTAATCCTTTGTGGCTCCATCACCCACGGGAAGTGGGGTGACAAATCCATGGGGGGCAAAGCCACAAAAATTTTAAAAAATCAATCAGAAAGATTTGAATTCCTAACACTTACCAGCTTAGATTTAGAGCTTTGCCTAGTCCAAAAGTGGGATGTCATTACGGAGAGCTATGATGTCTGGTTTAAAAGCTTTGAAGGTAAGCTCTGTGAAGGCCAGGAGCCTATCAATCTCCAGATCTAGAACAGTGCTTGCCATATGTTAATTCTAAAAAAAATTGAAATAATTGATTAACAAATTAAATAATTAATGACCTTTTCCTGATAATGTTCAGGCGATGTTTATCCTACTTTTGTTGCTCTCTGAGTGCTGTCCTGGCCGTGACTCCCCTTGGTCACATGTCAATGACTGGATAGGTTGGACAGGTAAAGGGATGCATGCATATACAGACAGACAGACAGACAGAAAGACAGGTAGCATGGGATTTTTTTTAAGCTTAGTCTACTGTTGCCTCAATATATTAAATATATTCATAAAGTCATGGTACTTTTCATAGCTAGAAAGATGTTTTAAAATGTTGGTAAGGTTATAAATTTCCAAGGAAAACTAGAAATTTAAATATTATTATACTTTACATATCCACACAAAATAGAATGAAGTGATTTTCACCTCCCTTCCCTTTGGGTCCTCTAATTTCAATATGAATTAGAGAAAGTTGGGTAGGATTATTGCAATAGCTCTTCATTAGAATAATTGACCCTTCCTGATGAATGTATATATATATATATATATAATCCTGGCATTTCTGATCCACTTACCCCACATTACTTTTCTCCACAGCTCATGGGGTCTTCTATATTTTTAATACTATACTGTATATTTGCCTGTGTGTTTATAGTCTGTCTCCCTTTACTACATTTAAAGAAGGCAGGGACTGTTTTCTTTCCAGTGTCTGTGGTAGACCCAGGCAGGTGGTAGATGCTCAACATACACTTGGTGAGTGAGTGAATCAAAGAATGATTAACGTGGATGTGTGCTCAGCACCCCTGAGAGCAGTTTCAGAAAGAATTGGAAAGAAGAGTCATGTCTCATCCACAGATACAACACCAGGCATGAAATGTTACTGTCAAGAAAACATAAACGGGTATGTGAAGCAGGGCAGGGGGAGGGACTTAAATGGTAACTTAATTAAAAAGAGAAGGATTTTTTAAAAGTTGAATAATTTTTATTCCAGAAGTAAGGAAAATAGATCCTCAGACTCATAAACTCTCTAATTTTCTATGTTGCCAAGTGAAGTTCAACATGTAATAAGTATAAGGAAAAATATCTTGTATAAAAATTAGCAGGGGTTTCAAGATGGCGGCGGCTGCGGCGGTTGGCGCGGAGTAGCTGAGGTGGAAAAGGTGGCCACTGGGCCTCAGGCAGTCGGGAAGCTTGTGGACCTTCCTCTGGCCATCTCTTAAGGGAGGACTGCTGCTGCTGGCCGGTCGTGGGGGCTCAACGCCACTTTGCCCCCGGCAGGAGAGGCTGCCTCATTTACAGGCAACAGCTTTGAAGTGTGGAGCAGGAAAAGAACTGATTCTTAGCTGCAAAAGCGAGTCTTGAAACAGGGAACACGGCACCAGGGCTGCTGTGGATGCAGCCAGGATCCCGGAGGCTGGGGCCGCATTGAAGGCGGCCAGCTGCCCTATTCAGGATTCGAGGTTTCAGGCCGGCATTAAAGAAGATTCCTGGGAGCGCCCGAGCGGCGCCGCGACAGAATAGCCCGAGGCGGCAGCGCCGAGAACACGGAAGGCAACAAACCAGAGACAGAGCGAGCGCCCGACCTGGCACAGCACTGTGAGTGATCCATGGCACAGCTCTGTTCGGGGGGTGGATGCCCACGCGGCTCCCGCCTGCACCACCAGGCCACTCACTGCCCTGGTGCTGCCTCCATTTTCCCAGGTGCGGGCAGCTCCGCCCTGCTCGGCCATCACTGAGCCCATTTGTTTGGCCTGGCGCGGGGCTTTCCGGACCCTGCGGGCCGGCCTCCTCTCCCACTCCCTCCGCGGTTCTCTGGCGGGGCTGGGGGTGTGGGGCGTCCCGACCAGTGTTGGGAGGGCTAGGAAGTACGGGCGGGCCGACTGTCACTCCACCACACCCTGGACTCCGGCCCCGGTAAACTTCCTGTTACTGGGAGGCAGATACCATCTCTGCGACCACCAGTTTGGAAAAAAGCCTAACGAATTTCTGGTTGGGAATAGTGTGGCAGGAGAGTTCCCAGGTCCGCTTGAACCTGCCGGAGAGCAGGCTGCAGGCGGGCACTAGACTCGGTTTATACCGGGGGGATACAAAGGTGAACAAGACCCGAGAAAGATCTACACAGTGCTACAAAGGCACCCAGAGAGACTGGTCGTCTGTGCCTAGCAGAAACCTGGTAGACTTCCTGGGCGAGGCGGTGCTGAGCAGGGTCTTGAAGGCCCAGCTGATAGACGAGGGGTGCAGAAGACACACCCCAGCCCAGCACAATGTGCACAGAGGGGGGAGACGTGCGGCCAGGGAGGCGGAGACTCGACAGAAACCACACACCCGGTGGGGTCCCCACTGCACGATCTAACAGCCTGGGCCAGAGCACACGGAACGGGGAGAAGTCCTGTACAGAAAGTGAAAGCTCAACAGAGATCATACACCCTGTGGTACGTGATCCACCAGCCCAGCAGAGTACAAGCTGACCAGAAAGGTGGATCCCCGGAGAAGCCCAAGACCCGAGGCAACCACACACACAAGACACTAGAGGCCAACTGAGCAGTCACGGCGGGAGCCATACCAAATTGGCAACCACAGCAACATCCTAGTTAGTCATTAGTCTCAAACCGGTGGACTGTGAAACCCCCTGCCACAATGAATAAACACCAAAAAAAAGACACCAGAAATACAAAAAATCAAGAAAGTACACCACCAAAAGTTAATAAATCTCATACTCTAGATCCTATAGAACAAGAAGCCCTTGAAATAACTGACAAGGAATTTCGAGTGATAATTCTAAGGAAACTGAATGAGATACAAGAAAACTCAGCTAGACGTCATGATGAAATGAGGAAAAGTATACAGGATCTGAAAGAGGAAATATACAAGGAAATCAATGTCCTGAAAAAAAATGTAGCAGAACTTGCTGAACTGAACAAGTTATTCAGCGAAATAAAAAACACAACGGAGAGTTTAACCAGCAGGCTTGTCGAAGTTGAAGAGAGAACCTCTGAACTTGAAGATGGGCTGTTTGAAATAACACAAGCAGACAAAAAGAAAGAAAAAAGAATCAAGGACATGGAAGAAAATCTGAGAGAGATATCAGACAACCTCAAGCGTTCAAATATCCGAGTCATGGGTATTCCAGAAGGGGAGGAAAATGGAGATTCCATTGAAAACATATTCAACAAAATAGTGGCAGAAAACTTCCCAGGTATAGGAAAAATCACAGATCTTCAGATCCAGGAAGCTCAACGATCTCCAAACGTATTCAACCCAAAAAGGTCTTCTCCAAGACATGTCATAGTCAAATTGGCAAAACTCAGAGACAAAGAGAGAATCTTAAAAGCTGCAAGAGAGAAGCGTCAAATCACCTATAAGGGAGCCCCAATAAGGTTAACATCAGACTTTTCATCACAAACCCTAAAAGCTAGAAAGGAATGGGATGATATTTTCAAAATACTAAAAGACAAAGATTGCCAGCCAAGAATACTCTACCCTGCAAGGCTATCCTTCCGAAATGAGGGGCAAATAGTATATTTCTCAGACAAACAAAAACTGCGGGAGTTCACTACCACAAGACCACCCTTACAAGAAATCCTCAAGGGAGTACTGGGTTTGGTTCCTGAAAAATAACTACCACTGCCATAAAAACCCAAGAAAAATCTAAACCCGCTAGTACAATAAAAATGGCATTCATGAAGAGAAAACAAGCTAACAAAAACACTATCTACAACCTAAGGAACCAACCAATACAGAAACCAAACAGTAAATCAGAAAGCAAGGAACAAAAGACACCTAAGACAACTAAACAACCAATAAAATGCTAGGAATAAATCAACACCTTTCAATAACAACTCTTAATGTTAAAGGCTTAAATTCCCCAATTAAAAGACACAGACTGGCTGACTGGATCAAAAAGCAGGACCCAACTATATGCTGCCTACAAGAGACCCACCTCACCCATAAAAATTCACACAGACTAAGAGGGAAAGGATGGAAAAAGATTTACCATGCAAACAGAAAAGAAAAATGAGCTGGAGTGGCTATTCTTATATCTGACAAAATAGACTTTAAACTAAAAACCATAAAAAGAGACAATGAGGGACACTACTTAATGATAAAAGGACTGATCCATCAAGAAGACATAACAATCATAAATATATACGCACCCAATGTTGGAGCAGCCAGATTTATAAAACAAACTCTATTAGACCTAAAGAAGGAAATAGACACTAATACCATAATAGCAGGGGACCTGAACACTCCACTGTCAATATTAGACAGATCATCTAGGCAAAGAATCAGTAGAGAAACACAAGATCTAAACAAGACTCTAGACCAATTGGAATTGGCAGATATCTACAGAACATTCCACCCAACAACCTCAGAATATTCATTCTTCTCATCAGCACATGGATCATTCTCCAGGATAGATCACATATTAGGTCACAAATCAAGTCTCAATAAATTCAAAAAAATTGGAATTATCCCATGTATCTTCTCAGACCACAATGGATTAAAACTAGAAATTAATAACAAACAAAACTCTGGAAACTATACAAACACATGGAAATTAAACAGCATTCTACTTAATGACATATGGGTCCAAGAAGAAATCAAGCAGGAAATCAAAAAGTTTATTGAAACTAATGAAAACAATGATACATCATACCAAAACCTGTGGGATACTGCAAAAGCAGTATTGAGGGGAAAATTTAATGCATTAAACGCTCACTTCAGAAGAATGGAAAGATGGCAAGTGAACAACCTAACACTTCACCTTAAAGAACTAGAAAAACAAGAACAATCCAATCCTAAAGTTAGCAGACGGAAAGAAATCATTAAGATCAGAGCAGAACTGAATGAAATTGAAAACCAAAAAACAATTCAAAAGATCAATGAATCAAAAAGTTGGTTTTTTGAAAAGATAAATAAAATTGACAAACCATTAGCATGGCTAACAAAAAAAAGAAGAGAGAAGACTCAAATAACAAAAATTAGAAATGAAAAAGGCGATATTACAACTGATTCATCTGAAATACAAGGAATCATTCGAGACTACTATAAACAACTATACGCCAACAAATTTGAAAATCTGGAGGAATTGGATAAATTTCTGGACACACACAAGCTCCCAAAACTGAACCGTGAAGACGCAGAAAATTTGAACAGAACAATAACAATAAAGGAGATTGAAGCTGTTATCAGAAGGCTCCCAACAAAGAAAAGCCCAGGACCAGATGGATTCACAGCAGAATTTTACCAAACATTCAAAGAGGAATTGACACCGATTCTTTACAAACTATTCCAAAAGATTGAAACGGACGCAAATCTCCCAAACTCATTCTATGAAGCAAACATCATCCTGATACCAAAACCAGGTAAAGATATAACCAAAAAAGAAAACTACAGGCCGATATCCTTGATGAATATAGATGCAAAAATCCTCACTAAAATACTAGCAAACAGAATACAGCAACACATACGAAAAATTATTCATCACGATCAAGTGGGATTCATCGCAGGGATGCAAGGTTGGTTCAACATACGCAAATCAATAAATGTGATACACCATATTAATAAAGTCAAACACAAGGACCATATGATCATCTCTATAGATGCTGAAAAAGCATTTGATAAAGTTCAGCACTCATTCATGACAAAGACCCTCTATAAGTTAGGTATAGAGGGAAAGTATCTGAACATAATTAAAGCCATATATGACAAACCCACTGCCAATATCATCCTGAATGGGGAAAAGCTGAAAGCTTTTCCTTTAAGAACAGGAACTAGACAAAGATGCCCACTCTCACCACTCCTATTCAACAGTGTTGGAAGTACTAGCCAGAGCAATCAGAGAAGAGAAGGAAATAAAGGGCATCCAGATTGGAAAAGATGAAGTCAAACTGTCCCTGTTTGCAGATGACATGATCCTATATATCGAACAGCCTAAAACCTCTACAAAAAAACTCTTGGAATTGATAAATGATTTCAGCACAGTAGCAGGATACAAAATCAACACACAAAAATCAGTAGCATTTCTTTTCTCCAATAGTGAACATGCAGAAGGAGAAATCAAGAAAGCCTGCCCATTTACAATAGCCACCAAAAAAATAAAATACTTAGGAATAGAGTTAGCCAAGGAGGTGAAAAATCTCTATAATGAGAACTGCAAACCACTGCTGAGAGAAATTAGAGAGGATACAAGAAGATGGAAAGATATTCCATGCACTTGGATTGGAAGAATCAACATAGTGAAAATGTCCGTACTACCCCAAGTGATATGCACACAAATTCAATGCAATCCCCATCAAAATTCCAAAGACATTTTTCTCAGAAATGGAAATAACTATTCAGACATTTATATGGAACAATAAAAGACCACGAATAGCCAAAGCAATGCTCAGCAAAAAAAATAAAGCTGGAGGCATAACACTACCTGACTTTAAGCTATACAACAAAGCTATAATAACCAAAACAGTATGGTACTGGCATAAAAACAGACACACTGACCAATGGAATAGAATAGAGAATCCAGAAATCAACCCACACACTTACTGCCATCTGATCTTTGACAAAGGCACCAAGCCTATTCACTGGGGAAGGGACTGCCTCTTCAGCAAGTGGTGCTGGGATAACTGGATATCGATATGCAGGAGAATGAAACTAGATCCATACCTCTCACCGTATACTAAAATCAACTCAAAATGGATTAAGGATTTAAATATACACCCTGAGACAATAAAACTTCTTAAAGAAAACATAGGAGAAACACTTCAGGAAATAGGACTGGGCACAGACTTCATGAATACGACCCCAAAAGCACGGGCAACCAAAGGAAAAATAAACAAATGGGATTATATCAAACTAAAAAGCTTCTGCACAGCAAAAGAAACAATTAACAGAGTTAAAAGACAACCAACAGAGTGGGAGAAAATATTTGCAAAATATACATCTGACAAAGGATTAATATCCAGAATATATAAGGAACTCAAACAACTTTACAAGAAGAAAACAAGCAACCCAATTAAAAAATGGGCAAAAGAGCTAAGTAGGCATTTCTCTAAGGAAGATATCCAAATGGCCAACAGACATATGAAAAAATGCTCAACATCACTCAGCATCCGGGAAATGCAAATCAAAACCACATTGAGATACCATCTAACCCCAGTTAGGATGGCTAAAATCCAAAAGACTATGAACGATAAATGCTGGCGAGGCTGCGGAGAAAAAGGAACTCTCATACATTGTTGGTGGGACTGCAAAATGGTGCAGCCTCTATGGAAAATGGTATGGAGGTTCCTTAAACAATTGCAAATAGATCTACCATACGACCCAGCCATCCCACTGTTGGGAATATACCCAGAGGAATGGAAATCATCAAGTCGAAGGTATACCTGTTCCCCAATGTTCATCGCAGCACTCTTTACAATAGCCAAGAGTTGGAACCAGCCCAAATGTCCATCATCAGATGAGTGGATACGGAAAATGTGGTACATCTACACAATGGAATACTACTCAGCTATAAAAACGAATGAAATACTGCCTTTTGCAACAACATGGATGGACCTTGAGAGAATTATATTAAGTGAAACAAGTCAGGCACAGAAAGAGAAATACCACATGTTCTCACTTATTGGTGGGAGCTAAAAATTAATATATAAATTCACACACACACATACACACACACACACACAAACCGGGGGGGGGGGGGGAAGAAGATATAACAACCACAATTATTTGAAGTTGATACAACAAGCAAACAGAAAGGACATTGTTGGGGGGGAGGGGGGAGGGAGAAGGGAGGGAGGTTTTGGTGATGGGGAGCAATAATCAGCTACAATGTATATCGACATAATAAAATTTAAAAAAAAATAAAAAAATAAAAATAAAAAATAAAATAAATTAAAAAAAAAAAAAAAAAAAATTAGCTGAACGGGCCGGCCCGTGGCTCACTCGGGAGAGTGTGGTGCTGATAACACCAAGGCCACGGGTTCGGATCCCATATAGGGATGGCCGGTTGCTCACTGGGTGAGCGTGGTGCTGACAACACCAAGTCAAGGGTTAAGATCCCTTTACCGGTCATCTTTAAAAAAAAAAAAAAAAAAATTAGCTGAACTTATAGAAGTCATGAAGATGGAACTCTATTTTTATCACACTGGGACGCAACAGCATTTTGCATTTCCACAAATAAATGCTAAGGATATGAAGCACTTGATAAAAGCAAAATCTGTCTTGGCATGAACTGAGGGAAGACAGAATTAAAAATAAGAGTTGATTAACCTTGACTGGTTTATAGCTAGGATGAAATTAGACATTTGAATAAAAGCACACTCATTTTCATCAGTAGGAGTTTGTGGTCATTTTGGAATCTAGAATTTTTAAGAATAATGTTTTCACATCTACCTTTCCTTATTCTCTAGTAACTTCCTTTGAATGTTATCCACTGAAGCAAAGACTCAAAGAAGACACTTGCCTAAATTTAAGGTGGGAGATTCAGATACATGTTTGCAGACCAATATTTTACTTTTCCAAAGACAAGGCAAATCTGGGGCTGGAGGAAGGGGGACGAAAAAGCAGAGGAGCTACTCACCCTGGAAAGGAGGAGCAGATTCCACCTGACTCCTAGTGAGGGGAGGAAAGGGAGCATTTTTTGTTGTGTAGATCCAGGAACAGAGTGGAAAGGACGCAGGGCAAAAACTGTGAAATAAAGGGAAGTGGAACCAAATAGTTAAAATGTTTGAGTTCACACTGGGATGGGGGTGTGTCCTGGGGCCTGACACGACAGCGGTAGGAAAGACTGAAGTGAGAGAACTCTAAAGAGGAGGTTTCCTTCGGGAAGGAGAGAGGGAACATTTTTATTAGTGTATCCAACTGTCCAGAACTCTTCTCTTCTAAGAACGTGGAGGATTCGACAAATATTTATTAGGCATCTATCAGCTCATGAGCCACTGTGATTGGGCAGAGAATGGGACAAGAATGAGGTGCAGTTCCTGACCTTGAGGAATCTAATGAGTCCTAGGTTGAGGAATTTGTTTTAATAAAAACAATTTCATCTTGGAATTTAAGGTCAGCAGACTCTAAGTAAAAGAAGAATTTGTCTAGCCCAGAGACTACTTAGTGTCTCAAAATAAGACAAAATAAAATAAAAGCCAGGCCTCACAGACATTGTTGTTGACCACAGGCACGGTCCTTGGAATATACTTTCTGTTACTCTTCCTGCTTTGGCTAATATGAGCTATAAAACCCGTCATAGCTTGATCCCAGGCAAGATCGTCATCTGTTAATAAACCTATTATTTTTCTAGATACAGGGAAATAGAAAATGGCAACACAGAAGATGTCCCTGAAGAATACAGAGAGCATGTACTTAATAAAAAGTGATATGAGGCTTTGTAAAAGACCATATCTCCCAAGAAACAGTACCAGAGATAAGCAAGTGAATTGTATTTTTTTTTTATTATTGAACTAAATAATGAGAGAAACCATCATCCTGTCTTAAAAACAGACTAGAGCAAGGGAGAAACAAAGGCTTACACCTGGCTCTGCATTTAATGGAGTGATACTGTTACCAAAACTTTATATCCTCACTCAGAAATTTAACCCTGATAACATTTATTAAACTCCTGCAACTCTGCCGCATGCTGTGGGAACTAAGCCCAAAATCCAGTCACGATCTTCCAGAAACTTCTCTCCTCTCATTCATTGATCAAACACAAGAGTTTAAGGTAATATAGTTTGCAGTAAAAGGGAAAATGGTAGAGTGTTTAAGAGAAAACAGGAGTTCTATCATAGATTTTAAAAAGCTTAGTAAGTAATAATAATTTTAGTTGATATAGTGTTTTATTTTAAAAGTATTTCTACATTTAATAACTCATTTAATAGGGAACAGAGCAGTAGTAGAAACAAGTACAGATTTTGGGCTGGCCCATGGCTCACTCGGGAGAGTGCGGTGCTGATAACACCAAGGCCACGGGTTCGGATCCCTATATAGGGATGGCCGGTTTGCTCACTTGGGAGAGCGTGGTGCTGACAACACCAAGCCAAGGGTTAAGATCCCCTTACCAGTCATCTTTAAAAAAAAGAAAAAGAAAAGAAACAAGTACAGATTTTGAATCCCAGCTCTGCCATTTACTAACTCTGTGGGCCTTGGTAGAATCATTTAAAACCTTCTGAACATCATTTTCTTCCTCTGTGAAGTGGGAGTATAACCTTGAGCATAGTATTATAATGACGATTAAATGGGATCATTTATGTTAGGTGCTTAGTGTGCAGAGCATGATATGAAGGCTTCAATAAATGTCAGATCTCCTCCTCCTCAATAAATGTCTTGCTCCTCCTCCTCCTCCTCATCATCATTATTATCATCCTCATTCTCATCATTATTGGGGTGTTTTGGGAATTATAGTAGGTAAAAAATATAAAGTCTTAGGGCATCTAGTGGTGCTTCAAAAATGGTAACAACTCTATGTGCAAAATATGTGTCTTTATTTGTGATCAGTAAGGCACGATGGACAGATATTCTTACTTTACAAATGGGAAAACTGTGAAAAATCAAAAGATTTGCCAAATGCCACAGAGAACTAATAGTGACACTGTGCAAATGGCCCATGTCATGGTTTGTACATGGATGATCATGACTTGTAGAACAAATTGCCTGAGTTTAACCCCTGACAGAACCACTTTGTGACTTAGGAAAAGTTACTTATCTTTGTGTGTTTCAATATCCGTTATCTCTAAAGTGAGATTAATAGTAATACCTACCTCTTGTCATTATGACATACCAGTAGCTCATCCTTTAGATCAGTGTGGCAGAGATTATTTATGGTTCACCACATGTGCATGTGCTCCCCCACATTTCACAGACCCTTTGCAGTTGGTCTGTGTGACTAGTTCTGGTCAATGGGTTGTAAGACCATTGCCACTTCTGGTCCTAAGCATTTAAAAACTGGTGACTTTCCACCTCTCTTTTCCCTTACTGCAACGATATGAAAATTGCACAGATCAAAACAGCCTGGGGCACTGAGTCGCTGCATGGTGGACAGCTTTCTTGGGAGGTCATCTGACCTGCATTAGAATTCTCCTGGGCAAGAAATAAACCTTTGTTGTGCAAAGTCACTGAGATTTTTGGTTTACTTTATAATTACAGTATAACCAACCCTGTCCTGACTATATAATCATAATAATTACACATCTAAATCCCACCTACAGTATGTATATTGGAAGCTTGGAGTACAGAGAGAAATAGCTTTGAATGAATTATAGTCCTAAGGCTATTTACAAATCAGGAAAAATTGTACTTCCTTTCTCAGTTTTTCATATTTGATACAGGCCCAAAATTCTTCCCAGTAGTGGCTCACCAAAATCACTGGCTGCAGGATCTGATGCTGTTAGTAACATGGCATCAGTGAATTTTTTGAGCCGATTTCCCCTAATCATCTCCTTCCCCAGAAAGCAAGGATTAAAGACTCCCTAAGATCTTTCAGCAGCCAAAAAAAAAGCGGGTGGCTAAGCCTGAGAGAAGGGGGAGGAGATCTGTATACACATTAGATATGGTTGTTCAAGTCCATTAAAATGGTCCTTGATTAGGTTCAGAACTCAAGTGATGAGACAGTTTTTGGGGTTTCAAGATGGCAGTGGCTGCGGCTGTTGGCGCGGAGTAGCTGAGGTGGAAAAGGCAGCCACTGGGCCTCAGGCAGCCGGGAAACTTGTGGACCTTCCTCTTGCCATCTCTTAAGGGAGGACCGCTGCTGCTGGCGGGTCGTGGGGGCTGACCGCCACTTTGCCCCCGAAAGGAGAGGCTGCCTCATTTACAGGCAACAGCTTTGAAGTGTGGAGCAGGAAAAGAACTGTTTCTTAGCTGCAAAAGCGAGTCTCGAAACAGGGAACACGGTGCCAGGGCTGCTGTGGATGCAGACAGGATCCCGGAGGCCGGGGCCGCACTGAAGGTGGCCAGCAGCCCTATTCAGGATTCGAGGTTTCAGGCCGGCATTAAAGAAGATTCCTGGGAGTGCCCAAGCCGCGCCACGACTGAACAGCCCGAGGCGGCAGCAGCCAAGAACGGGGAAGGCGACAAACCAGAGGCAGAGAGTGAGTGCCCGACCTGGCACAGCCCTGTGAGTGACCCCTGGCCCAGCCCTGTTCGGGGGGCTGACACCCACCCAGCTCCCGCCTGCATCACCGGTTCACTCACTGCCCTGGGGCTGCCTCCATTTTCCCAGGTGCTGGCAGCTCCACCGGGCTCGGCCATCACTGAGCCTTCCCACTTGCTTGGCCCGGTGCGGGGCTTTCCGGAGCCTGTGGGCTGGCCTCCCCTCCCACTCCCTCCGCGGTTCTCTGGCGGGGCTGGTGGCGTGGGGCGTCCCCGGCCAGTGTCGGGAGGGCAAGGAAGTACGGGCGGGGCTGACTGTCACTCCACCACACCCTGGACTCCGGCCCCCGGTAAACTCCCTGTTACTGGGAGGCAGATACCATCTCTGTGGCCACCAGTTCGGAAAAAAGCTTAACCAATTTCTGGTTGGGAATAGTGTGGTAGGAGAGTTCCCAGATCCGCTTGAACCTGCCGGAGAGCTGGCTGAAGGTGGGCGCTAGATTCGGTCTATGCCGGGGGGATACAAAGGTGAACAAGTCCCAAGAAAGATCTTCACAGTGCTACAAAGGCACCCAGAGAGAACGGTCGTCTGTGCCTACCAGAAACCTGGTAGACTTCCTGGGCGAGGCAGTGCCGAGCAGGGTCTTGAAGGCCCAGCTGATAGACGAGGGTTGCAGAAGACACGCCCCAGCCCAGCACAGTGCGCACAGAGTGGGGAGACGTGCGGCCAGGGAGGCGGAGACTCAACAGAAACCACACACCCTGTGGGGTCGCCACTGCACGATCCAACAGCCTGGGCCAGAGCACACGGAACAGGGGGGAGTCCTGCACAGGAAGTGAAAGCTCAGCAGAGATCACACACCCTGTGGTACGTGATCCACAAGCCCAGCAGAGTACAAGCTGACCAGAAAGGTGGCTCTCCGGAGAAGCCCAAGACCCGAGGCAACCACACACACAAGGCACTAGAGGCCAAATGAGCAGTCACGGAGGGAGCCATACGAAATTGGCAACCACAGCAACATCCTAGTTAGTCATTAGTCTCAAACCGGTGGACTGTGAAACCCCCTGCCACAATGAATAAACACCAAAAAAAAGATACCAGAAATACAAAAAAATCAAGAAAGTACACCACCAAAAGTTAATAAATCTCAAACTCTAGATCCTATAGAACAAGAAGCCCTTGAAATGACTGACAAGGAATTTCGAGTGATAATTCTAAGGAAACTGAATGAGATACAAGAAAACTCAGCTAGACATCATGATGAAATGAGGAAAAGTATACAGGACCTGAAAGAGGAAATGTACAAGGAAATCAATGTCCTGAAAAAAAATGTAGCAGAACTTGCTGAACTGAACAAGTTATTCAGCGAAATAAAAAACACAACGGAGAGTATAACCAGCAGGCTTGTCGAAGTTGAAGAGAGAACCTCTGAACTTGAAGATGGGCTGTTTGAAATAACACAAGCAGACAAAAAGAAAGAAAAAAGAATCAAGGACATTGAAGAAAATCTGAGAGAGATATCAGACAACCTCAAGCGCTCAAATATCCGAGTCATGGGTATTCCAGAAGGGGAGGAAAATGGAGATTCCATTGAAAACATATTCAATAAAATAGTGGCAGAAAACTTCCCAGGTATAGGAAAAATCACAGATCTTCAGATCCAGGAAGCTCAACGATCTCCAAACGTATTCAACCCAAAAAGGCCTTCTCCAAGACATGTCATAGTCAAATTGGCAAAACTCAGAGACAAAGAGAGAATCTTAAAAGCTGCAAGAGAGAAGCGTCAAATCACCTATAAGGGAGCCCCAATCAGGCTAACATCAGACTTTTCATCACAAACCCTAAAAGCTAGAAAGGAATGGGAAGATATTTTCAAAATACTAAAAGACAAAGATTGCCAGCCAAGAATACTCTACCCTGCAAGGCTATCCTTCCGAAATGAGGGGCAAATAGTATATTTCTCAGACAAACAAAAACAGTGGAAGTTCACTACCACACGACCACCCTTACAAGAAATCCTCAAGGGAGTACTGGGTTTGGTTCCTGAAAAATAGCTACCACTGCCATAAAAACCCAAGAAAAATCAAAACCCACTAGTATAATAAAAATGGCATTCATGAAGAGAAAACAAACAAAAAAAACGCTATCTACAACCTAAGGAACCAACCAATACAGAAACCAAACAGTAAATCAGAAAGCAAGGAACAAAAGACACCTAAGAAAACCAAACAACCAATAAAATGCTAGGAATAGATCAACACCTTTCAATAACAACTCTTAATGTAAAAGGCTTAAATTCCCCAATCAAAAGACACAGACTGGCTGACTGGATCAAAAAGGAGGACCCAACTATATGCTGCCTACAAGAGACCCACCTCACCCATAAAGATTCACACAGACTAAGAGTGAAAGGATGGAAAAAGATTTACCATGCAAACAGAAAAGAAAAACGAGCTGGAGTAGCTATTCTTATATCTGACAAAATAGACTTTAAACTAAAAACCATAAAAAGAGACAATGAGGGACACTACTTAATGAGAAAAGGACTGATCCATCAAGAAGACATAACAATCATAAATATGTACGCACCCAATGTTGGAGCAGCCAGATTTATAAAACAAACTCTATTAGACCTAAAGAAGGAAATAGACACTAATACCATAATAGCAGGGGACCTGAACACCCCACTGTCAATATTAGACAGATCATCTAGGCAAAGAATCAGTAGAGAAACACAAGATCTAAACAAGACTCTAGACCAATTGGAATTGGCAGATATCTACAGAACATTCCACCCAACAACCTCAGAATATTCATTCTTCTCAGCAGCACATGGATCATTCTCCAGGATAGATCACATATTAGGTCACAAATCAAGTCTCAATAAATTCAAAAAAATTGAAATTATCCCATGTATCTTCTCAGACCACAATGGATTAAAACTAGAAATTAATAACAAACGAAACCCTGGAAACTATAGAAACACATGGAAACTAAACAGCATTCTACTTAATGACATATGGGTCCAAGAAGAAATCAAGCAGGAAATCAAAAAATTTCTTGAAACTAATGAAAACAATGATACATCGTACCAAAACCTGTGGGATACTGCAAAAGCAGTATTGAGGGGGAAATTTATTGCATTAAACGCTCACTTCAGAAGAATGGAAAGATGGCAAGTGAACAACCTAACACTTCACCTTAAAGAACTAGAAAAACAAGAACAATCCAAACCTAAAGTTAGCAGACGGAAAGAAATAATTAAGATCAGAGCAGAACTGAATGAAATTGAAAACCAAAAAACAATTCAAAAGATCAATGAATCAAAAAGTTGGTTTTTTGAAAAGATAAATAAAATTGACAAACCATTAGCATGGCTAACAAAAAAAAAAAAAAAAAAAAAGAGGAGAGAAGACTCAAATAACAAAAATTAGAAATAAAAAAGGCGATATTACAACTGATTCATCTGAAATACAAGGAATCATTTGAGACTACTATAAACAACTATACACCAACAAATTTGAAAATCTGGAGGAAATGGATAAATTTCTGGACACACACAAGCTCCAAAAACTGAACCATCAAGACGCAGAAAATTTGAACAGACCAATAACAATAAAGGAGATTGAAGCTGTTATCAGAAGGCTCCCAACAAAGAAAAGCCCAGGACCAGATGGATTCACAGCAGAATTTTATCAAACATTCAAAGAGGAATTGACACCGATTCTTTACAAACTATTGCAAAAGATTGAAACAGACGCAAATCTCCCAAACTCATTCTGTGAAGCAAACATCATCCTGATACCAAAACCAGGTAAAGATATAACCAAAAAAGAAAACTACAGGCCAACATCCTTGATGAATATAGATGCAAAAATCCTCACTAAAATACTAGCAAACAGAATACAGCAACACATACGAAAAATTATTCATCACGATCAAGTGGGATTCATCCCAGGGATGCAAGGTTGGTTCAACATACGCAAATCAATAAATGTGATACACCATATTAATAAAGTCAAACACCAGGACCATATGATCATCTCTATAGATGCTGAAAAAGCATTTGATAAAGTTCAGCACTCATTCATGACAAAGACCCTCTATAAGTTAGGTATAGAGGGAAAGTATCTCAACATAATTAAAGCCATATATGACAAACCCACTGCCAATATCATCCTGAATGGGGAAAAGCTGAAAGCTTTTCCTTTAAGAACAGGAACTAGACAAGGATGCCCACTCTCACCACTCCTATTCAACATAGTGTTGGAAGTACTAGCCAGAGCAATCAGAGAAGAGAAGGCAATAAAGGGCATCCAGATTGGAAAAGATGAAGTCAAACTGTCCCTGTTTGCAGATGACATGATCCTATATATCGAACAGCCTAAAACCTCCACAAAAAAACTGTTGGAATTGATAAATGATTTCAGCACAGTAGCAGGATACAAAATCAACACACAAAAATCAGTAGCATTTCTTTTCTCCAATAGTGAACATGCAGAACGAGAAATCAAGAAAGCTTGCCCATTTACAATAGCCACCAAAAAAATAAAATACTTAGGAATTGAGTTAACCAAGGAGGTGAAAAATCTCTATAATGAGAACTGCAAACCACTGCTGAGAGAAATTAGAGAGGATACAAGAAGATGGAAAGATATCCCATGCACTTGGATTGGAAGAATCAACATAGTGAAAATGTCCATACTACCCAAAGTGACAAATTCAATGCAATCCCCATCAAAATTCCAAAGACATTTTTCTCAGAAATGGAAAAAATTATCCAGACATTTATATGGAACAATAAAAGACCACGCATAGCCAAAGCAATGCTGAGCAAAAAAAATAAAGCTGGAGGCATAACACTACCTGACTTTAAGCTATACTACAAAGCTATAATAACCAAAACAGTATGGTACTGGCATAAAAACAGACACACTGACCAATGGAATAGAATAGAGAATCCAGAAATCAACCCTCACACTTACTGCCATCTGATCTTTGACAAAGGCACCAAGCCTATTTACTGGGAAAGGAACTGCCTCTTCAGCAAATGGTGCTGGGATAACTGGATATCCATATGCAGGAGGATGAAACTAGATCCATACCTCTCACCGTATACTAAAATCAACTCAAAATGGATTAAGGATTTAAATATACACCCTGAAACAATAAAACTTCTTAAAGAAAACATAGGAGAAACACTTCAGGAAATAGGACTGGGCACAGACTTCATGAATACGACCCCAAAAGCACAGGCAACCAAAGGAAAAATAAACAAATGAGATTATATCAAACTAAAAAGGTTCTGCACAGCAAAAGAAACAATTAACAGAGTTAAAGACAACCAACAGAGTGGGAGAAAATATTTGCAAAATATACATCTGACAAAGGATTAATATCCAGAATATATAAGGAACTCAAACAACTTTACAAGAAGAAAACAAGCAACCCAATTAAAAAATGGGCAAAAGAGCTAAGTAGGCATTTCTCTAAGGAAGATATACAAATGGCCAACAGACATATGAAAAAATGCTCAACATCACTCAGCATCCGGGAAATGCAAATCAAAACCACATTGAGATACCATCTAACCCCAGTTAGGATGGCTAAAATCCAAAAGACTATGAACGATAAATGCTGGCAAGGTTGCGGAGAAAAAGGAACTCTCATACATTGTTGGTGGGACTGAAAAATGGTGCAGCCTCTATGGAAAATGGTATGGAGGTTCCTCAAACAATTGCAGATAGATCTACCATACGACCCAGCTATCCCACTGTTGGGAATATACCCAGAGGAATGGAAATCATCAAGTCGAAGGTATACCTGTTCCCCACTGTTCATCGCAGCACTCTTTACAATAGCCAAGAGTTGGAACCAGCCCAAATGTCCATCATCAGATGAGTGGATACGGAAAATGTGGTACATCTACACAATGGAATACTACTCAGCTATAAAAACAAATGAAATACTGCCATTTGCAACAACATGGATGGACCTTGAGAGAATTATATTAAGTGAAACAAGTCAGGCACAGAAAGAGAAATACCACATGTTCTCACTTATTGGTGGGAGCTAAAAATTAATATATAAATTCTCACACACACACACACACACACACACACACACACAAAACCGGGGGTGGGGAGAAGATATAAGAACCACAATTACTTGAAGTTGATACGACAAGCAAACAGAAAGGACATTGTTGGGGGGGAGGGGGGAAGGGAGAAGGGAGGGAGGTTTTGGTGATGGGGAGCAATAATCAGCTACAATGTATATCGACAAAATAAAATTTAAAAAAAATTTTTTTTTCCTATTTAAAAAAAAAAAAAAGAACTCAAGTGATTATGGTGCCTTATACACAGTAATACTCAATAAATGTTTGACAGTGACAGCTATGATGTTGCAGGAGCATGATCCAAAACCACTCAGGAATCTGGAAACACCAGAGCTATTTAGAAATAAGAATAAAATGATTAATTAAAATGTTTACTGGACATTCGAACATTTATTGTATCATTCATTAATATTTAAAACTTTATATTGTTCTTTGACTTTATCTAAGTTTTCCAACATGACAAGAAATTTCCTATTTATCAAGGGACCAAGTTAAAAAACAGAATAGGACCCAGGGAGCCCAGAAGACATCACATTATGATTTGCAGGAAACTCAGAATGCAAATTTATGACTGCCTTTCTTGAATTCTGTCAAAAATTTCATTTGGCAGTCTCCAGAAAGGAACAAATTAAATAACATCTCAAAAGTTCTGGAATCTAACACAAGTGCAAGCAAACGCATACCAGAGTTTCCAAAGCAGAGCTGCCTTTTCCTGGCTGGGCACAGTTGTATATGTAAAAATATGTACCTTCAAGAAAGTAAGAACAGCTCAGTTTTAAGGGGAGAAGTTCAGCATGACTCCCTGATGCCTCCTTTGTTTTCTACTAGGGAGTGTCCCCGAGACTTCAATCACCTCCAACTTATTAACCAGATATGTGAACTACAGGTTCCAGAATGAAAAAGGCACCAGGAATTTTAAAAGCTGCCTCAGATAAATCAAGAAAATTGGTATACAAGGCAAGAGCAAACAGCTGTTGTTTTCCAATTTACATTCTCTATTCTAAAATGGAGTGAAAAGACCCTCCCAAAACAAAACACAAAACTATGTGGATTCAGAAGAGTCCCTTATCTACCCTCTAAAACACATTCTTAAACTGTAGTTTAGCTTCCTGTGATACAATTGCCTAAACCTCTTATGGATGATACAGTTTCATTATGCAAATGGTTTTGTTGAATTATTTATTTTATAAAGCAGCCAGAGGATAAAATTCCCTGCTGAGTCTTATTCTTTGGATTCCCAAAGAGACGCTCTTTTTCATGAAATGCCAGGCCCTGGAAGACCATTTGGCTGTGATTTGCATGAGATGGGGGCTGAATATGGAATAAATATTCAATAAGGGGTCCCGGGGGAACCGACACAGCTCTAAACTGTATCTGTTGTGCCACGGGGTTCATCTTTGTTTAGCTGATCATTGAACTGATTACCTATGTGAAGAGTCTGTTCTTAGAATAAGTGAGCGTTTGGGGGAAGTGGCCGCAGCAACTATTATTTTGAATACTTTGCAGCCACCTCCACCAGGAACCTGTTAAGTTCACTTACAGTACACTTTCCATTGGCTGTATGGTGAGGGGCATTACTCAGCCAACAGATTTGGCTTTATGCTTTTAGTGACTGTCTCTTCACATCAAGGGGCCAGGGAAACATAATGGCAAGTGGGTACAGTCTGATGTCAGTATACTGGTTATTTTTTCTTATGTGTATCAGTTTACTGGTGGATTAGGAGAATCTGAACACACCACATTATTTATGTTAAGTACTGCAGATCAGCTGTTAAGAGCCACTGATTTATTCCTCTTTTATGCATCCTTTGCTAAGCTAGAGCAATGGGTACATTGGCAGTCCCTTTCGTTAATATTTCATGATAGAGGATTTATGATGCTACTGTTGACTCATAGAGAGATATTTCACATCTCTGCTTAGCAAGTTACAATGCAAGATAGACATAAGCTTCATGATGGGAATAATAATTTTCTTTTTTTAAAAGAGGTCTTGTTATGATTGCAATGGTGTGGCCACTGCATACAGGAAGTCAGCATTAACCAAGCTGGAGAGTTCTTAAGCCTGTAGAAAAATGCAAGTGAGAATGTGGTGTTAGAATGTTTCCTCAACCTGATTGATAAAAGACATAAGTCTGACAGCAGAGACGTGGGTAAGTAGGACTTTATAAGGTAGCTGTCTCAGAAGCTTGAGTAAAGAGAATTCTTACAGCTTTTTCAGTTATTGATTCTCTTTCTCTTAGGAAAACAACTTTGTAAATTTATGATTTCACAGATACCATGTGTCATCTTTTCGCTTCCTACAATATTTGACGTTTTATGGAAAACATCACTTAGGATGAATTTCAAATTATTTTTATTTTGAAAAATTGGGGTTTTATTTTAAAATTTGACTATTATTTCTGGGATGATTTGCCAGGCTTGATTGCATTATTGGGCCAGTTCTGCAGCATAATGCACCGATACATTCCATTTAGATGAAATGGAATCCTCTACCTCGTTTGTATACAGCATTTAAACTGCCAGTTATGATGGAAATGTTAATTTGGCATATGGCCTTCTCAGTCACACTAGAATTGCAAAATAATGGTTCAAGGATAATACACCCATCATTAAAAATATATTTTCATATATAGTTCTAAGTCATTATCTGTGATGTCATTGTTCTGTTATTCCTGTGGATCTTGTCTTAATATTATTATAATTATTATAAGTTAGAGAATAACTGCTGTTCTCATTTATCAATAAAGAAACTGGTATATAAAGAAGTTTTGGATTTGTGAGAAATTGTGACCGAGTTAGACAATGGTTGAATTAAATTTCTTAAAATTGAATGCTTTGCTACTTCCACTGGCAAGACTTCGTGGGATTGGTACACTGCTTTCGACTGTTTTCTAGTTGAAATTAGCTACATGAGCTCATTTGGGACTTTTTGGACAGTACTACTAATTGCATTTGATAATTAAAAGTGTATCCTATGTTTCCCAGGCCACACGACAATCGGGTCATAGTACTTCCATGAACAGTGTTCCCCTGGCCCTTGTCCCTCTTGCTTGGGGAGACTGCCACTCCCCTTGCTATCTCTCCTACATTCCAGGGGGTTTCCTGGGTTGGGGGAGGTCTCAAGTGGGCTCATGAGAATAATTCTCCCCTACTACATGATTTTTTAAAATTTTCCTTCTCTCCTCCTCCAGCTCCCATTGTTGTCTTTGTGATGAATCCTGTGACTCCCCCAGCCTACCCCACCCAACCACTCCAGCTGCCACTGTCCCAAACTGATGACTGCTGAAGTCATGTTCTTTCAGGTCCTTCAGTACAAAGCCACTCTTTGTAGAGAAGCCTACATGAGGTACAAAACTGCAAATGTTGTTAATGATGACAATGCTCTGGGACCCTCGAAGGATGTCTCATACAAGAAGAATCCCTCTCCCACCACCTTGAAGTTGCTGTATGGTTAACAGCATGAACTTTGGAGGCTGAGTGACTGGGTTCAAATCCCAACTAGCTTTTGTACTTACTTGCTGTGTGACCTTGGACAAGTTTCTTAACCTTTCTATATTGCAATTTACTTAAAATGTGAATAAAAACCACACCTATCTCATACAGTTGTTGTGAGGACTCAGCAATTTAAAATATGCTTGGAACAGTGCATGGCATGTGGTAGACACTCTAAATGTCAGCTTAGTTGGCTATTAAGTGTCAAATCAGTGCCATCTTGTGTTTCCCAAGCCTCAAGATGATGTTTACGAAAACAGTTCTTTCCAGTTTTATGTATAGTAACCCCATCCTCACTGCAGTTTCAGTTGCCCTCAGAAGTCCGTGGGGTCAGGAATGAAAGACCACGTGAGTGAGAAATATCCCTCTGTTTTGCTCTTAGACTACAGACTGTGACATTGACATTGAACAGGGCTGGAGCAATTCCTTCAGGTCTATTTTTTTCCCAAAGGTTACCCATTCCCCCACACTAATGTCTCATAGTGGTTGGAAACCCAGCAGACTTAAAGATACATCTGAATTCAAAGGTGAACAAGCTTAAGCTTAAGCTTAGCCTGGGAACCCTCCTCCACGGGGAAAGTTTCAGAAGAATGATTCCTTTTAATTACTTTACTTCTGCAGAACAGATTGTCCTAATGTACATTTACTCTGTGTAAAGCAAGGCCTCTTGTACTTTCAGGTGGACTTTCTATATACTCAAGTTTTGAGGAGCCACATGTTTCAAGTAGGCAGGTACAAGAGAGTATAAATATTTTGAGAAAGGCAGTTTTTTGTCACTCTTCTCTCTTGCTCACCTTCTGTAGGATTTATGTCACAATTTAAGTAAGCCAAGGTAACATCAGTCAACTTAGAAGAGCTTATCTCATAAAAATTGCATAAACTTTTAGCAAAACTCCTTCCTGCTAGCTAGCCTAATCTACAATATTGTCCATTTAGTAAGAAAAATTTACTCTCACATTTTAAATCAACATGCGTGATACCCCATGTCCCAATTTTCTACTATTTATTTCCTTTTTACCAAATTCTGCAGGTCTTGCTATGAGTGCTGACATTTCAATGCTCTTTATCTGATGGCATGGACAACACAAGTGTGACAACTCAACTCACCAAATTAGAATGGCTCCCTGAGAAGAAAACTCAGTGTTCTCCAAAGTTACCCTTGCTCACCTGTCCTCATTAGAGCATATTGTCTTTTGAGTACAACGTATCATCTGTGGACTTTTACCAACATCTGAATTCACATACGACAGTTGGGGTCCCTTGGTGCTTGAGTTGACCTCTTCTGACTTCCTGTTGCTCGCCTTTGCGCCCTGTGCCTGCACCAGCCTGAACAACTTGCAGTTAATGGAGAGTGTCCTGCATTTTAATGGTGCTGCACCCTGCACAACCTTCTCCCTCCCTCTGCTATGTCCTCTGCCTCTCCTTCACCTTCTTTTGCCTGATTTACTTCCATTCATCCATCAAATCTCATTTTCAGTATCAGCTCTTCCGAGTCAGCCAGCCTGTGTTCAGTACTGACCCAGTGCATTTTCAGACCCCATTACAAGGGGTCTTCAAAAACTTCATGGAAAGATTTACATTATCTTTTAATTCTATTTTTCCACGAGCCTTTTGAGTACCCTCATATGTGACCGTGATATAAACAGTTGCTTTCCTTTCTTCCCCACCAGAAGGTGATCCTCTTGACAACAGAAACTGGGTCTTTTATACCTATATGCCCAGTAGGTAGCATTAGGTTTAGCATATAGTGGCTGTTCAATAAGTATTTGGATGGACAAATGTGTAAGGGAGAGGATTTGCATCCTTCTACCCTTCTAAGTTCTTTGGCTGGTCTATGAATCAAATTGATATAAGACAGATTGAAAGGAAGAAATAAATTTTAATCAAATATATATGCACAGGAATCCTGCAAAAATTTGAGACTTGAAAAAGTTGCCAGATGATTGAGGCTTATATATCATCCTAAGCTACAGACAGAAATAGGGGTTTGGGACTTCTTTGGGGGGGAGTTTGAGTAACTGTCCTGAGCAGTGTTGTTATGAGGCTTAGAAATCATGTGTATGAAGTTCCTGGCACATAGTAGGTACTTCCCAAACTGTTCTTATTCTTACTATAGTCAGTGTCTTTAAAAGTTACCTGTATAGCTTTGCACTGTGTGATGACAGGAACAGAAAGGAGGAAGCTCATTAATGCTGGATACTGCATAAAAGTGCATGAGAATTGTTCAAGTAAATTAAGAATATTGGTTTCATCTGTTGCATTTTTTTGTCCTTCTCCTTGGCCCACGTGTATTTTATACTTGGAGCTCACTAGTTTGTACAAATAGGAAAAAACAAACAAACCATCTTTCAAGTATGTGAATGCTTGATGATTATTACAAAGGGAACTTCTAAAGCAAATTTATTACTGTACATTTCCAGGTAATGTAAGCAAAGAGATAATTATTTGTCATCCTTTGAACCTGCTAAAGCAGATAAAAACGCATCATAATTTTCATAGCTATTGGAAAGATCCTCAGCATAGAACCATGGGAGCTTGATGTTGGCACCCCCTACAGTGGGTACAACACTCAGTTATGTTTGAAAAATTGGCCAGTTCAGGGTAGCAAATTCCTGCATACTTGAGGCTGCCTTGCTGATTTCCTTTCAACTGCAGCTCAAGTCAGGCCAAGCTCCTCCATTGCAGAACACCAGTGTTGCAACCAGGAATGAATTTTTCCCCACCCTGCATCCCCCAGTCCCTCCCTTCAGACAAATCATCCTGACCAGATTTCAAAGAAATCCCAGAGAGGCATTCTTGCTGTTATATCTCCAGGACTCCAGCCGGCACAAATCAAGAAAATGATTTCCAGGTGCAGACTGCCTCCCCCTCTCCTCTCTCACTTTAAAACCTGGTGGTTGTTCCAAGCTTTAATCTGGAGATGGGCGATAGGGGGAACAGGAGGGTCACGTTAGGATTCAAAAGCTCATAGAAGATTATTTTGCCTTTTTCATTTTAGAGGAGTCATGTCCATTCTCCAAAACACATCACACAACCCAGCATGATTAATTCTGTCTCTTTCGATAAGCTTCGGACCCCAAATAACTAGGATACATTATCTGAACTACAGAAGGAGCCCTACAGAGTGAAGCTTTCACAAAGGTGGTTCTAATCCAGTGCTATTACCATGTCCCGGTCACTAGCCTCATTTTTACACAAAGCTGTAATTGGTGGAAAAATTGCTAACGTTTCACAATAGTCCTAGATTTGCTAAAATCAAGCAACAGCAGATAATTATTGATACACAAAATACTGAAGGGATATATATTTGGGGAATTTTCTAGATATAATAATATTCATAGTAGTCTAACAAGAACTGGGAGTGACAATGTTTAGAGCAAGTACCAGTGGCTCTGTTCTTGTCTGTTAGTTTTAACGATAGCAATTTCTCCTATGCCCAAATACCAGGATAGCCATCATTTTGAACACTTTTGGACCTCTGTTCATGAGATTTTCTATATTCAGATATACAATATTCTTCTACATTGTCAAAGTATAAAAACCTTTAAAAACCTTTAGATTCTATCCTATAACCATAAATAAATCACCTGTATTTTTTCTATAGATTAAGTCTAAACATTTTTTAAAGCAATTAATTTTGTTTGCCATATTATTATTATGGAAGTACTATTCACTGAGTGGTGATATTTAGTACTTGTAGAGAAGGAAAGTGTATCCTTCTATCTCTAAACTTGGTTCACATGAGGTCAGGTTTCACATATAAAGTTGAAAGAGGTTTTTGTTCACACCATCTACTCCTTGAAATCATGCAGATTTTGATTTGCTTTATTTTTGGAACATGAGCAATTTGTATAGTTTTCTTTTTCTTTTATTTTCTACTGAAGTTCCTAGTTTTACTGTTACTATTTTTTCCTATATCATTTCATTCCTATGTTATTATTACCTTATTTTTTTCTGGTTGAGAAAAGAAATATATATTTTCAAACCTATATTAGCAAAACTTTTAGCTTCTCAAACAGTCCATTGAGTTAGAATCCATTTAAATCTTTTAAGACATATCCCTTGTGGAACTCTCTGAATTTCTATTTTACTTTAGACTTAGTGTCAGAAGCTGCTAGTGCTTGCCAATATTCATGTTCTCTCCTCTTTGGCAAATGAATACATCCCCAGGCTCCTTACAGTTAGAAGGGCATCCTGACAGAGTCATGGCTGATACAACCACCACAAGTGATGTGCGTACTTTCAGGCTTGGTGTACAAACCTCTCTTATGTGTAATCCTCTCTCTCTTCTTCCTGCCAACTGAATAGAGAAGTCTAGAGGACTCTGAAGAACTAGGAGAGAGCAAAGCCACCAGATGGAAGAATCCTGGGTGCCTGAATGACTGAGTGGAACACACATCCCATATACCCTAACCCAACAGGGATGTGATGAGAGCAGGAAAAAAGCATATATTGTGTTGAGCCACTGGGATTTGGGGACTGTTTGTTAGAGCCCTTAACCTACCCTAATATTGAAATTAGTGCCCTGAGGTGGGCTGCTGCAGAAATACAAAACCTAAAATATGTGGCATACTGTTTGGGAGGAAGATTGCAAGAAATTGATATGGAAGGCTGGAACCTTACAAGTCCTGTTACACTGTAGTGGCACTGATGGTAAACTGTTACTTAGGACTACTGTGAAGGAGACCCTATGCCAGCTGAGCCTGAACCTTACAGGAAGTGGTTGGGAAGAGTCAGAATAAACACTTGAAGGCTGCCATTGGCTAAGGGATTATAAGTATGAGATGAGTTTAGGCAAGAATTGGCTGGTTTGTAAGTGGAAACGAAAGGAAATAGAATCCAGAAATTGGATGCCATGAAAAACTGGAAAAGCCAATTGTTTTCTGGAATACAAACTGCAGGAAATAAGAGTGAAAGAGTCTTTGATCCACTTTAACTTGTTAGGATTCAGGTGTTGCCTTCCCACTCGAGCCTGGTGGCCACAAGGTAACCAAGAAATCAAGGTTGAAAATTTTGTCTAGAAGTAAACTTTGGGTGTGGTTACTGGTGTCTGAAAATGATTAACAAACAGATTGATAGTTGACATATTTTTTGAAGAAATTTTATAGCCAAAGAAGCCACTAACCCCATGGCAAAGACTATTAACCCCCTAAAACAGTGGTTCTAAACCAGTGGTGACTTTGTCTCCCATGGGACATTTGGAAATGTCCAAAGACATTTTTTATTGTTATGACTGGGGGAATGCTACTGGATTCTAGTGGGTAGAGGCCAGGGATTCTGCTAAATATCCTACGATGCACAGGACAGCCCCTTACAACAAAGAATTATGCAGCCCCAAAACATGCAGTCTAGGTTAAGGAACCCTGGTCTAAAACAACACTCAGGTCCCCAAACTTGCATGAAGAGATGAAGTGAACATCAAGACCTGAGGGTCCTACCAGGGACATTGACCCCATACCTACTGCAGAAGGGGCCATGGAGGATAAATGACGAAGAAAACCTCCCCGACAGAATTAGAACTGTGTGATTCTAGATGTTAGTAATACCCTTCCACTGAATACGGCACCCATTCATAGTGAAAACCTGGCAGGCCACGTAGGTGGCACGTCTGCCATATTTGAGACTATCCTATTGGTTTTCTTTCAACTCACACTTGATCTGTTTGATTGGCATAGAATTAGCAGTTCAAAATAATTTTCAACACCCTGATGTATTGCTTCACTGTCTTCTGACATTCAATATTGCTGATTAAATTCTAAAGCTATCTGAGACATGTTCCTTTGCAGGTGGCCTAATTTTCTCTCTGGAATTTTTTGGGGTCTTTCCTTCATCTCTAGTATTCTGATATTTCACTAACGTATATCTAGGTTGGGTTTTTTTCACTTCTCTTGCTGGGCACTGGAAGGGCCCTGCCTATAAAGTCCTGTGCCTTTCTTCTGCTCTAGGAAATCATCTATCATACCTTTAATCATGTCGCTGTTCTCTTTTTCAGGAATTTGTATTTTATGAAGATTGAAATTTGTGAACTGATTCTCCATATCTCTTAACTTTTCTCTCATATGTTCCCTTTTGTATTCTTGTTCTGCATTTTGGAAAAACCAACAGAGCACCCCAGGTTTCAAACTTCTTATACTGCTACCTTGTGCTTAGCATGAGGCCTGAATGGCTAAAGATTTTTCTCTGTTTTGTTCCATCGACAGTTTTCTTCAGGTCCCATAGCCTGTGCTGCAGAGGGTCTTTCCTTCTGTCTGCACTCCTGCGTCCCCCAGGCAGGCTGCCGGGCTACGTACAAAAGTTTCTCCATTCCCTGCTCCTGCCTACAGAGGCATAGGCAGGGGCCACGAGCCTGGTCCTCAGTGCTGGGGTGCTGTCAGAGTTCCCCCCCTGCCCTCGCCCGCCCCCCGCTAGCTGAAACCTCACCCTTGCATTGGAGCATAGTCGGCAGGGGTGGGTCTTCTGTCCCTCCCCTGAATCAGAGGCTTCTGCCTGCTGTCAGCACAGTGTTGAGAGAGCAGGCAGCTTCCCAACTGTCCCCCAGTGGCAGCTGACCACTGCCACATACTCATGCTGGGTGTGGAGCGTGAATGGGATGCTCTGGGTTCACCTGCTCCAGCCTCACACGTGAGCAGGCCATGAATTCCTGCACCAAGAAGGAGGTCTCTCTCAGCCCTCCTCGCCAGGCCTTGATCGCTCTGTTCAGAACCCAGCGGAGGGCTGCGGATGAGAGTTGTCAATGGGCACAGACTCTTCTCATGCCTGCAAATCCAGGGACTCTGAACTATCATCCTAGCTCACACTCGGCCTCAAAGAACTTATTAACATTGAAGTTGTTTTTTACCTGCTTTCATAGTGGCCCGTTCTCCGTCTCTCTGTTCTAGCCGAAAGGACGGAGTTTGTGTGTCCCATCTGTCTTTGGAGGGGCTTATCCCTTTGGAATTTCAGCTCACAAGTTGCCTTGTGATCACAGCTCTTTGATGGGCTAGAAAAAAATCCTACTTTGTGGACTTCTAGGCTTGTTCTTGTGAGGGTGAGAGCAACACTCTTGTGGCTTTCTACATCCTAAGCAGGAGCAGAAGACCAGTCTTTCTTTTTGAATTCCTGAGAACCCTGTTATTTCCTGATAGTTCTTTCTCCACAGCAGCCTGTTATATGTTAAACATGTAATATATTCTTGGAGCTCACTGAACTTATTAACAAGTATTTGTTAAAAGCGCTGATCTTTTAATTGTTTCTAGAGTGAATTATTCATTTGGCCCTTCTCTTTGGTGCTATTTATTTTTCTCAAATGTCTGGTGATTTTTGGTTTTTCATCTGTAATAATGAATGAAAAAAACTGCATTGATTAATTATGTAGTTGGCTTGGGTTTCTTGCCCCAATATGCTACTTTTCTGAATGAAAGGGATGAATGGATAGGACAGGCCAACTGCAGGCTTTACTTTAGGTTGATGGGTGAACCTTAACTCTACCTGTACTCCAGCAAATTGTCTAATTGTCTTGGGAATTTTCCTAAAGATTTTTTTTTTTTTTTGTCGGGGGAGGAACTTCATGCAACCCTTGGTGCCCAAGGAAAAAGACTGATCACATATCTATTCCTTAAAACAGTCTCTTAATTAATTGCCTGGACTGTTGAACCAGACTCCCTGCTTTTCATACCTACCAACTCTTGGCATGGAGACTTTTCGTCTTGGACAGGATACCTTCCAATTTTTTCAGCCTTTACTTGAGTGTAAACCAGGCTGTGGGTTTGTTAACACGCTTTACACCGTTCATCTGTACATTCCATGATCAGCCCACTTTCTGTCATTGAGAAATTTACTAACATCTCAGTTTGCAGATATGCTCCTGTTTCATTCTTGTCATTTCAATGGGCTTTGGGGAGGATTAGAAGTTAAACATGGGGGTTCGTTTTAATCACTTGAACTGTTAGTTCCTCCACCCACCTTTCCCATCCCTGGTTCTCCTTCTTTTTTCATGCTTTTCTTTTCTCCTCTTTCTTCCTCGAGCCAAGCAAAAAGTTTCCCACCTGCCTCATGCAAAGTATCTTCACCCTCTTCTCTTAACCCTTGGGATCAGCTGATACCAGCCACTGAGGACCCACATACTCCACCAATTGTTTGTCTGAATATTTTTTCCAAAACGTATGTTGTTTCCATTCTCATCAAGGAAATAAGGTATTAGCTACTAAGATAATACTGTTTCTCTCACTTCATTATATTAGTATGTGGTGTATAAAAATATCATTTCCAACTTATATGCCCCACTAAGGATTTCCAAGGCCAAATTACTTTCATGATAATATCATAAACTCACCTACATTTAACTTCCCTTGTTCGTCTCCCAGTGCTCACCACTACTAACTCTCTTCTTCAAACACATTTGCTTTGTGAAGTAGACCCTCAGAGCTCTGCACCTGCCTTTTCCCCTGTCTGCACTATTCTACACGTCCTCTCTTTCCCCTTGGAAAATTCCACCCACCTTTCAGGTTCATTTGAAATCTCACCTTTTCCATCAGATTTCCCAGACATCCCAGCCTCTTTCCACTATTTCCTTTAATGCTGGCTGGTTGATTCATCTGGTGCTACTTTATATTACTGGCTCTTACATTTCATATGACTGTAGTATAACATAGGACTTGACATTACAGGAATATATTTTATTCAGCCTAATCACACCCTAGCTATGTGTCACTTTAGCCTTTCCCAGTCTCAGATTACTCATTTATAAAATGAGAAATACCTATTTACCTACTCCATAGATGGAAAGTAATGAAACCTACTTCAGAGGGTTGTTGTGAGGATTAAGTGAGATAATATATGTCTAGTGTCTTAATCGGTACCTCACTCACAGTAGATGCCTGACTAACCTGGCAAATGTTAATTCTCTGCACCCTTGTGTTAGTTTTCTACATTGTGTAAAAGATCATTATAAACCTCACAACTTAAAACAGCACATATTTATTATCTCACTGTTTCTGTAGATCAAAAGTATGGGTACAATGTAGTTGGTCCTCTGCTCAGGGTCTCACCTGGCTGAAATAAATACAGGTGCCAGCCAGATTGTGTTCTCAGGGTCCTCTTTTAAGCACATTCACGTCATTGGCAGAAGTCAGTTCCTTGTGGTTGTAGGACTGAGTTCCCTGTTCTCTTGCTGGCTGTTAGCAGGGAGTCACTCTTAACTCCTAGAGGCCACCTTCAGGTCCTAGCTACATGGTCAGATAAGTTCTGACCATGTGCCACATGGTCCACTCACAACATGGCAGATAAGTTCTTCAGAGCCAACAGAGAACCCCTCTCCTATCTGCCATGACAGCCTTACATACCCCTATAAAATCAAAAGAGTGACTCTCCCCTCATGTTCACTGGTCCTTCCCACACTAAGGGGAAGGGGATGACTTAGAACATATCCACCAGGGAGTGGGCATCTTGGAGACCATCTTAGAATTCTGCCTACCACAACCCTCTAAGCTAAAAAGTCAGAGAGAGGAAGAGTTTGAAGATGTAGGAGGTTGGGAAGTAATTAACTGAGAACCCTGAGAGAACTCCAGACCCGGGTGGAGAGATGAGTGTGAATAGGAGAAGAAACATATTCCTGTAAGACAACTGGGGAGGAGGTAAGGGTAGGTGAGCTACAGACAAATTTGTAGCTGAGGGCATAATAATGTAAGAATAACGCAAGAATATTTTTATTCATCCTTACCAGGGCTACTTTTGAATGGACAACAGGATAAGTTGAGTGAAAGAATAAGTTCTGCTTAAAATGCACACACACATTTGTTAAACTGATGTTCTTTCCACTGTATTGTGTAAAATTTGTGTTTGGGGGCATCTTGCCAACCCATTTTCCAATGTGGGCAATAGAGCACTAGGTTGTGATACTTAGCCAATGAGAGTGATGAGAATCATATTGCAAATATACAGTGCATTTCCAATGCTATTATTAATACTAGCCAAAATAAAATGCCCCCTGATTCATTCAAATTCACGTGGGTTCCTGAACTGCTACTGTTCCTGACTGACACCCCTCCGTGTCCCCCCGATTGGTCCTCTGGGTCCCTTCACTCCACACCATCTTCCTGAGCACACTCTGTGCTCTGGAGCCACTGGTGCTTTTGCTCCTCAGGCAGGTCTGGCCTCACTTCTTCCTCCTTAGAGACTTTCTTTGGATGCATGTGTCTTAGCTCAGGCTGCCAAAAAAAAAAAAAAAAAAAAAACCACCACCACCAACAAAAAACACTGGGTGGCAAAAAACAGACAT